>NC_069394.1:39330227-39633257 GCF_027475565.1 Acinonyx jubatus | reverse complement strand
GGGTCGAGGGATGGGCTAAATGGGTGATGGGCATAAGGAGGGCACTTGTTGGGATGAGCACTGGCTGTTGTATGTAAGTGATGAATCACTGGGTTCTACCCCTGAAACCAATACTACACTGTATCTTTACTTACATATTTATTTAACTTGAATTTAAATAAATAAATTTTTAAAAAGTTATTTTAGTCTTTTGTATCTTGGTTTTGGACTCTACATCATTTGTTCTTTTGTTCATATTTTGGCTGTCTCCAAAAATCAATTCTAATTTTAAAGTACCTAATTTTACCTCCATTTTGACTATTTGGAAGGCTGCCAAAATGTTCTGAAGGCAATTTTAGAGGGAAAAGTTCCAAAAATATTTAGAGCAATGGGAAATTACTGCAATAACTGTGCAGCCTCCTGCAGTGATAGCTTTGGAGAGCTAACACTCCTTTCGTTATGTGGATTTGGGTAGGTCTGTTACTATATTCATTAAGTCCATAACTCTGTAGTCAACTCTTCATGAGAAGACTATCATCCCAAATAATCTCGCTTCCTTGAGAGCAGGGGTGATTCTTTCACAGAACCTGTATTCATGCCTTACAGATAGTACATACCTGTTATATATTTGTCATAGGTCTCTAGCAATGAATAATCTGTCTAGAATACACTTTTTCCATTGGCAAGCACCTACTTTTGAATAAACTCTTCTGGTGAAGGCTTGAACTCTCTAACACTGGGACCAACAACATCTGCATCACCTGGGAATTTGTTAGAAATGCATATTACTTGGCCCCACTCTGCAACTCCTGAATCAGAAATTCTGGATGTTAGACACGATGATCTGTGCTTTATCAAAACCTCCATGTGATTCTGATACATAATACATGATCAAGAAATAGTAAAGTTTGGAAAAAACTAGAAATAAAGTTCCTGGAGATAATAGTATGATGGGAGAAAGTTGATGTCAGAGGCCATAGGTTATAAAACTCAGTGTGTTCTGAGTACATATTCTGGACTAAAAATTGTGCTATAACACTGGGTACGTAAAAGCAAAAGAAAAAGATAATGTCTTTGTTTTCATAGAGTTTGTGGTCTAGGATAGGTAAAGGATGAGTAATAGATTAAAATATATAGATACAATGCTCTGTGATACTTCAGTATAGAAGCATGTAAATATGGGTGGTGATGATCATAAGTACCATTTATAAGCCACAAGTTATCTGTCAGGCACAGTGCAGTGCTTTCCATCACAATATATCATTTTCTCAGTCTGGCCATTAGAAGGAATATAAATATTAAGAGGTTCTATGTGGCTTGAATAGGTTCCCTTGAATCTGGAAAGAAAATCTTAGTCTCAACATTCACTTTTCCTTGCCCAGAGCACTTGAGCCATTCATGAACTCTGCGTTTGTCAGTTCCCTTCAGAAATGGGTATATGAGCACCTATCTCAGAATTGATTTGCAGATTAAATAAGGTAATGTATGAAGTTGCTTAGCTCAGTATGTCCTAAATATTCAATAGATAGTAATGTCTTTATTTCTGTTGACAGTAATCATCAACATTACCACTACCAATATCATCAAAATCGTTATTATTTTTATTAGAGTGGTAAGTGGCAATATAATATAAATTCTATATGAGTTAAGAAGACAGACTGAAGCCAGACTGCCAGAGTTCAATTCTGGCTTTGTCAGCCTCTAGCCATGAGACCATGGCTTATCCTCTCTGTACTTCAATTTCCTTAACTCTAAGGTGGGGGCCTTGAGTGCTTACTTCATAGGGTTGTAGTGACTGGTAAATGAATTAATGCATGTCAAACACCTGGAACATGACCAGCCCTGTAGTGTATGCTCAGTAAGTGCTGGCTGGTATTATCATTAATTTGGGGGGGAATGTGCCATGGACTGCTCTCTCAGAGAGTTTAACTTCTCTCTATGGTATGTTGTGATTTTGATGGAAAGGTTTATGTTTTAGGGGACTTTGGAATAAAAATATCACTATTCCTTAATTCTGTAGGCATTAAGGTTCCACTACTTAAGTAAAAGCCTTTTTGTGGTGCCTAAAAATAAGGGGGGGGGGGAATAATACCAAAATAAAGCTTAAAAAAGGCCAAGGGGAAGAAAATTTTAAATCAAAGGGCAGGACATCCATTTTTACTTTATGGAAATGTATTATTTAAGCAAATTTACTGATAATGATGCACAGATGCTGTTTGTAGACACGATTTTCTTCCTTTGAAGTAACTGAGTGCTGATTTCCTATCTGTGCCAGCAGTGTTTTCTGAATTAATTCTGTGCCCCTCTATATCATTGTGGGAAAGAGAGCTTATACAACTTTTCTGAAGATTAGAAGACTAAAAGGTACCTATTGCCTCAGAGGCTGAGAAGATGTACGCAAATGTGAATAAACAGTTAAAACATTACCAGGTGCACAGGAAGAGTCCTTGAACACAAACACGATTGACATCAAGAAAATATTAGCTTTGTAATTCTGCCTGGATGGCACATTGATGGACCAGCACTGCAGAAGGATTCAGCTGCAAGCATTTCATGTAATTGATGGTGGAAGAAAAGAAAATTTCAACAGATATTTTGCTGTTAATTTGCCACAGGTGCTCAAATGACTGTGACCTAGTATGTCAAGGATTCAAAATGCTACTGTGATAGCTTCAGGCTTTGCTTCCAGGTTATTTTACAGACTGTGGCATACATTTTTAAGAATTTAATTCTGTTTATTGGTAATGTTGCAGTTCACGATTACAATCTAACAGGATGAGTGTAGTTTCTCAATCAAGTGGATATTAACTTAATTTATATCACTCAGATTCATGTTCAATTTTTTTATCGTGTGCATTCTGTCTTCAGTTCTTTTATTTTAACTTAACATTATTTCATCTACATGTTTCCAGAGACTGCTTTTGGCCATTTACTTTCCATGCCAGTCTTTCATTTTCTTGCTACCTCTAATGGATTGTTTCTAGATTTTCACATTTATACACAGAGATGCAGGGAACATCTTAATATAAAATTTTTTTCTTATTTTATAATACTGCCAACGAGTTTGTTCTCCAAAGCAGAAGAAACAAAGTAAGAATTTTTATAGTTCTTGCTACATATTGGGAGATCATATTCTAGAAATATTAAACTAATTTAACAGTACCATCAGCATGGAATATGGTATTTATCTTTTGTGACTGCCTTATTTCACTTAGCATAATGCCCTCAATGTTTCATGTTGTAGCATATGTCAGAATTTCCTTCCTTTTTTTTTTTTAATTTTTTTTAACGTTTATTTATTTTTGAGACAGAGAGAGACAGAGCATGAACAGGGGAGGGGCATCAAAAGAAAGAGGGAGACACAGAATCTGAAACAGGCTCCAGGCTCTGAGCTGTCAGCACAGAGCCCGACGCGGGGTTCGATCTCACAGACTGTGAGATCATGACCTGAGCCGAAGTCGGACGCTTAACCAACCAAGCCACCCAGGCGCCCCGAGAATTTCCTTCCTTTTTTAAGGCTGAATAATATTCCATTGCATGTATATACCACAATTTTTTATCCATTTGTCTATTGATGAACACTGGGGTAACTTCCACATTTCAGCTATTGTGAATAATGCTGTTATGAACATGGGTGTACAAATACATCCTTGAGACCATGCTTTTAATTATTTTGGGTATAAGTCCAGAAGTGGAATTGCCAGATCATATGGTTATTCTTTATTTTTTAAGGAACCACCATACTATTTTCCTAAGTGTGTCCATTTTACATTCTCCATTATAGCACACTAGGGCTCTAATTTTTCTACCTTCTCACCAACACTTGTTATTTTCTGTTTTCCTAATAGGTGTGAGGTGGTATCTCATTAGTTTTGATTTGCATTTCCCTAATGATTAGTGATGTTGAGCATCTTCTCATGGGCTTATTGACCACTTGTATATTTTCTTTGTTGAAATATCTATTGAAGTCTTTTCCACTGTTGAATTGGGTTGTCTGGTTTCTGTCATTCAGTTTTGGGAGTTCTGTATTTATTCTGAATGTTAATTCCTTATCAGGGCTATGATTTGCAAGCATTTTCTCCCATTGTGTATATTGCCTTTTTACCTGTTGATGTTGCCTTTTGATGCACGAAATTTTCTAATATTCATGAAATCTAATTTGTCTATTTTGTTGCCTTTACCTTTGATGTCATTTCCAAGAAATCAACGCCAAATCTAATGTCATGAAGCTTTTGCCCTATATTTTTCTTCTAGGAGTTTTATAGTTCTAGATCTTTTATTTAAATCTTTGATCCATTTTGAGTTAATTTTTCTGTATGATGTTAAATAAGAGTCCTACTTCATTCTTTTGCATGTGGATATCCAGTTTTCCCAGCACCATTTGTTGAAAAGTCTGCCCCGTTGAAAGGTCTTTGCACCTGTCAAAACCCCATATATTTGAGGGTTTGTTTCTGGGCTCTCTATTCTATACCATTGGTCTATATGTCTGTGTTTATGCAAGTATAACACTATTTTGCTTGTGGTAGCTTTGTAGTAAGTTTTGGAATTAGGAAGTGTGAGTCTTCCAGATTTGTTCTTCTCTTTCAAGATTACTTTGGCTACTAAGGATCTATTGAGGTGCCATATAGATTTCAGGATGGGTTTTTCTATTTCTGCAAAGCACATATTTGGTATTTTGATAAGGATTGCATTGAAGCTGTTGAGTGCTTTGGGGAGTATTGACATCTTAACAGTATAAGTCTTCTATCGCTTCTCGGCCTTTTGGCTAAGATCAAGTGTAGTAACAATATAAGTCTTCTAATCCATGAACATCGTATTTGTTTTTGTTTATTTGTATTTTCTTTAATTGCTTTCAGCAGTGTTTTGTAGTTTTCATTGTATAAGTCGTTCACCTTCTTGGTTAAGTTAATTCCTAAGTATTTTAGTCTTTTGATACTATTGTAAATGGAATTGTTTTTGTAATTTCCTTTTCAGATTGTTTGTTGTTCATGTATAGACATGCATCTGATTTTTATGTGTTGGCTTTGTATCTTGTTACTTTGGTGAAATCACTTATTAGTCCTAACAGGTTTTTGTGTGGAATCTTTACTGTTTTCTACATATAGATCACATCATCTGTGAACACATGTAATTTTATTTTTCCTTTTCTAATTTAGATGCCTTCTTTTTCTTGCATGATTTCTCTGACAAGAACTTTCAGTACTGTGTTGAATAGAAGTTGCAAAAGTTAGCATCCTTGCCTTGTTCCTGATTTTAGAGGAAAATCTTTCAGTTTTTCACCATTGAGTATAAAGTCCATCATGTCCAGGGCTTTTCCTTGTTAGGAGATTTTTAATTACTGATTCAGTTTCCTTACTAGTTAAAGATGTATTCAGATTTTCTATTTTTTTATGATTTAGAGTTGATAGGTTTCATGTTCCTAGAAATTTGGCCATTTCATTTAGGTTTTCCAGTTTGTTAGCGTATAATTGTTCATACACTCTCTTATATCCTTTATTTCTGTGGAATCAGTAAGGAATGTCCCCAGTTTTATTGCTGACTTTAGTAATGTGACTGTTCTCTCTCTATTTTTTAGTACATCTAGCTAAAGGTTTTTCAATTTTGTTGATCTTTTCCAAGGACCAACTTTTGGCTTCATTGATTTTCTCTGTTGCTTTTCTATTCTCTGTTTCATTTATATCTGCTCTAATCTTTGTTTCCTTTCTTTCACTAGCTGTGAGTTTAGTTTGTTCTTCTTTTTCTATTTCTAGTTACTTAAGTTGTAAAGTTTGATTGATTTGAGATCTTTCCTGTTTTTTAATGTAAGCATTTATTGCTATAAACTTCTCTTAGCAGTGCTTTGCTGCATTCTGTATATTTTGGTATGTTGTGGTTTTGTTTTCATTCATTTCTAAATATTGTATAATTTCCCTCATGATTTCTTCTTTGATCCATTGGCTGGTTAGGAGTGTGCAGTTTAATTTCCACAAATTTGTGACTTTTCATTTACCTTCTTTATCTAACTTCATTCTGTTGTGACCAGGGAAGATACTTTGCATGAAACATATCTTTTTATTGATCTATTTTATTATTATTTTAAAGTTTATTTATTTATTTTGAGACAGAGAGAGCACAAGCAGAGGAGGGGCAGAGAGGCGGGCTGGACACAGGATCCAAAGCGGGGTCTGTGCTGACAGCAGAGCGCCTGATGCGGGGCTGGAACTCAGCTGAAACCAAGAGTCAGACACTTAACTGCGCCACCCAGGTGCCCCAATACATATCTTTTTAAATCTGTAGAGACACAGTTTGTGGCCTAAGGTGGTCTATCCTGGAAAATATTCCATGTCCTTGAGAAGAGTGTGTATGCTGTTGTTGGATAGAGTGGTCTGTGAGATCTAGTGGGTTTATTGTGTTAAGTCCTCTGTTTCCTTACTTATCTTCTGTCTGGCTGTTCTGTGAAAAGGAGGTATATACAAAATGACTTCTAAAGGCTGAAGGAGACATAAAAGTGAAGAAAAAAATAAAGAAGTCCAGCTTGATTAGAAATGGTTTATTAAGGAGACTCGTGGACAGAAGTGTGTTTTAGGTGGGTACAAGGCGAGCAGATCTCTGTAACTCCATCTCCCTTAGGACCTGCTTTTATAGCCCTAGAGTCTGAGAGTACATGCTGAGGGACTATCCAAGAGAAGAATGTTTAAGAACAGGTTTGTGCCACAGGTTTCTCTATCCACTATTGAGAATTGAATATTGAAGTGTCAAATTGTTGTTCTAGAGCTATCTATTTCTACATTCAATTCTGTCAGTTTTGGTTCATATATACTGATGGTCTATCATTAGGTACATAAATGTTTATAATTGTGAATATCTTCTTGCTGTATTGACACTTTTATTAATATATATAATGTTCTTCTTTGTCTCTTATAAACTTTTTGATTTAAAGTCCATTTTGTCTGGTATCAGTATAGCCACCCCTATTGTTTTTTAGTTAATATTTGCATGGAATATCTTTTTTCATCCTTTCATTTTCAAAATATTTCTGTCTTTAGCTGTAAAGTGAGTCTCTTAGATTGCATATAGTTGGATCATTAAAAAATCCATTTGCCAATCTCTGTCTTTTGATTAGAGATTTTAATCTATTTACATTTAAAGTAATTATTGCTAAGCAGGGTCTTATTTCTTTCATTTTGCTATTTGCTCCCTTTATGCCTTTCAGCTCTTTTTTTGTCCCTCATTTGCTGCATTACTGTCTTTTTTTGTGTTTAGCTGATTTTTTGTAGTGGAATATTTACATTTCTTTTTCATTTGCTTTTGTTTATATTCTAGAGCTATCTCTTTGTGGTTACCATGGGGATTACATTGAATATCCTAAAGTTATAGTACTCTAATTTGAATTTATGCCAGTTTAACTTCAATAACATCTAAAAACTCTGCTCCTTTTCAGCTCTACCCCCGTGCTTTTTGGTCATTGATATCACAAAATTACATCTTAATATGTTATGTGTCCCAAAACATAAACTAATGATTATTTTAAATGTATTGGTCTCTTAAATCATTTAGGAAACACAAAAATGAAGCTACAAACCTTTGTTACAATTAAAAATAGCTTTTATAGTTGCCCATTTATTTCTCTTTATTGAGATCTTTATTTCTTTATATGGCTTCAAGTTACTGTCCAGTGTCCTTTCATCCTCTAGGACTCCCTTGAGCATTTCTTACAGGGCAGGTTTACTTCACTATCTTCCCAGAATCCTTTATAATGGCTTCTTCCAGTAACTTTAATTTTGGATTTATATATTTGATTTGAAGCTGTATATTTTTGAAAAGAAAGGTTTAATATTAATATTTATCATTTTTAATTTTTTTTAACGTTTATTTATTTTGGGGACAGAGAGAGACAGAGCATGAACTGGGGAGGGGCAGAGAGAGAGGGAGACACAGAATTGGAAGCAGGCTCCAGACTCTGAGCCATCAGCCCAGAGCCTGACGCGGGGCTCGAACTCATGGACCGTGAGATCGTGACCTGAGCTGAAGTCGGACGCTTAACCGACTGAGCCACTCAGGCGCCCCAATATTTATAATTTTTAAATATGCAGTGCACCATTTATTTTGGTCTTGCAAATGTTGGGAATATATTTGGATACAAATAAAAAGAAATTTGACTCATCGTGGCTGTTTTAGTCAGTCTTCTTTAAGAAAAAGAGAACCAATAGGATACACACACACACACACACACACACACACACACACACACACACACAGTTTTATTATGAGGAATTGGCTTACATGATTATGGAGGCTGTGAAGTCACAAGATCCATAGCCAGCAAGCTGGCTGAATCAGTTAAGCTATATTCACAAAGTTATACAACCATCCATCACTATCCAATTTTAGAATATTGTCATCATCCCAAAAGGAAACCCCATACCTACTAGCGTTCACTGCCCATTTTCCTCTCTCCTGACCAGTTCTAGGCAACCTAAATTTTACTTTTTACCTCTACCAATTTACCTATTCTAGACACTTCATATAAGTAGAATTTTACAGTATGTGGTCTTTTTTTACTTCTTTCACTTAAGATAATGTTTTCAAGTTTCATCCATGTTGTATCATGTATAAAAACATAATTTTTTATTACTGAATAAGATTCCATTGTATGGACATACAATTTGTTTGTCCGTTCATGAGCTAATGGACATAAGGTTGTTTTTTACCTTTGACTATTATTAATAATGCTGCTATGAACATTTGTGTGCAAGTCTTTGTGTGAACATATATTATAAATTCTCTTGAATATAGACCTAGTAGTACATGTTTCACTTTTTAAGGGACTGTCAAATTGTTTTTCAAAGTGACTATACCATTCTACATTCCCATCAGCAATGTACAAGCATTCAAATTTTTCTACATCCTTGCCAATACTTGTTTTTATCTTTTTGATCATAGCCATCCTAGTGGGTATGAAGTGACATTTCATAGTGGTTTTTTTTCATAGTGGTTCTAATTTGCATTTTCCTGCTGTCTGATGATATTAAGCATCTTGTTACATGCTTATAATCTGTTTTTATACTTTACTTGAAGAATGTCTATTCATATTCTACCCATTTTTTAATTGGATAGCCATTTTATTTTTGAGATCTTAAGAGGTCTTTAGATATTTTAGATACAAGTGCCTTATCAGGTATATTATTTGCGAAGTTTTTCTCCCATTCTTTATGTTGTCTTTTCTCTTTTTGCTGGTGTCTTTTGAAATCCAGAAGTTTACAATTATGATAATTCAATTTATCTATTTTTTCTTTTGTTGCTTGTGATTTGGGTATTGTATCTAAGAAACAATCACTTACCCAAGGTCATGAAGTTTTATAGTTTTAGCTCCTACATTTAGGTCTGTGATTAATTTTTTAGTTAATTTTTGTATATGTTGTGATACGTGAATACAACTTTATTCTCTTACATGTGGTTATTTGGTTGGCCCCAGCACTGTTTCTCTGAAAATATTTTTCTATATCCACTGAATTGTCTTGGCACCTTTGTTGAAAATGAATTGGCCATTCTTTTAAAGGTTTATTTTTGGACTTTAAATTCTATTCTATTGATCTACCTATCCTTATACCAGTACCACACTCTCTTGCTACTATAGTTGTTTTTTTTTTTTTTTTTAATCATGAAGGAGTGTTAGATTTTGTCAAATGCTTTTTCAGCATCTGTTGGGGTGATCATGTGGTTTTTGTCCTTTTATATTATGTGATAAATTACATTCATTGATTTTTGGATGTTAATCCAACCTTGCATTTCTGTGATAAATCTCTCTTGGTCATGATGTATAATCCTTTTCATTTGTTGCTGGTGTCAGTTTGCTTGCATTTTGTTGGATAGTTTTGGTGGTTTTTTTTTGCATTTATATTTAGAAAAGATGTTGGTCTGTAGTTTTCTTTTCTTCTGATATCTTTATCTGGTTTTGATATCAGTAATAGTGACCTTGTAGAACAAGTTGAAAAATGTTCCCTTATCTTATAGTTTTTGGAATAGTTTATAAAGAATTGGTATTAATTTTTAAATGTAATTGTTTTGAGTTTTTATGGCTTCCTTTATAGTATACCCTTTGCTATTGTTAAATTGCAAGCAGGGTTATAAATGGAGACAGAAAGGTATTGTTTAATGCTGATCATCTCCCTATAGAACAATTGATGGCAAAGGTACAGTACTCCAAATAAAAGTGTTGAGTCTTTATTCTGCCTACTTCTACTATACTACAGTGCTGGATACTGCACCACTGGGGGACGCTCTTAATTGCAGAAACAAATTATAAAGCTTTTATATTTTGAATTCAGAACCATAGTTGGAAGATGCCTTTCAGTGCTATTTTCTTCAGTGGAGCCATGTTAGGTACATGCCTAACTTACTGTCCCCACTTTAAGAACTCCTACCTGTAGCTTACTGATACAAATTTGTTTAGAACTATCATTTAAACAAAAATGAGCAAGGATGAGAGAGAGAGAGAGAGAAGCGGGGGGGAGGGGGGACCAAGAAATAGACTCTTAACTCTAAAGAACAAACTTTGGTTTGATGGTTACTGGAAGAGGTAGGTGGAGGGAGGGGTTAAATAGGTGATGGGGATTAAGGAAAGTACTTGTGATGAGCACTGGGTGTTGTATGGAAGTGTTGAATCACTGTATTATATACCTAAAACCAATATTACACTGTAGGTTAACTAACTGGAATTTAAATAAAAACTTAAAAAAAAAAAGACTGTTGTGAAGTGTTATACTTCTTAAGTAAGAAAGTCTGAGAACAGGAAAGTTTGTTGAATCCCAGACATCATGTAAGGTAATCCAAACAATAAATATTTAGATTGTCTTCCTACGTGTTTCCAAGTACCTTTGGTCATTAGTCACTGTCAACTCAATGGGAAAAATTAACACTGAAGAAATAATAATAGATAATGTTTACTAAATAATTATGATGTGCCAAACACTGTTTTAAGTTCTTTACATATACTATATCTTTTGTCTTCATAGCAATCTTATGGTGCTAATATTAGTGCTAATATTAGTGCTAATATGGTGCTAATATTAGTCAATACTAATATTATTCTCCACTTTACAAATGTGAGAACTCAGAAACAGAGAGGTCATCTAAGTTGCTTCATGTCGTGTGGGTAGAAAATGGTAGAGCCAGGATTTTATCTAGGTTATGTGACCCCATAGGCCATCTTGAACCAGGAGTTAGGGTAGATTAGGCATATTCCAGAGCAGGGATTCAATTCAGGGTTTCTGTGTTACAATTTTTGAGTTTATAAATCCTTTGTCCCTCTCTTGATGAAGACTAACATTTTCAGTCAACATTTAAGAAATGTTCATAAAGGAAGTGCTAAGATGGTTCTAAGGATTTGAAATTAAACAGTCTCTCTCTACAGGGATGATGTAATAGACAAGTTAACAAAATAAATATTTAGCATTTATTGAGTGCTGTGTTTCATGCATGGCAAGTTGACTCACTTGTATAAATTCACTGAATCTGCAAAATAACTCTATGAATTAAGGATATATTATTATTATCACTTTTATTTATAGATGAAGCCACTGAAACAAATATATATAACTTGCTCAAGGTCAATTAGCAATAAGTGCCATAGCCCAGGTTTGAACCTGGATGGTCTTGCTCCAAAATCTCTGTTCTTAATCATTTTGCTGTGCAGTTTCTCTAAGGAAGTAAATAGTCATCTGACATTGTCACAACAATGCAGTCACACCAAGAAAGCAGTGATAAGACTGGAACATTGTGTTTATGCATGTGGAGGTTGGAATCACTTCTGTAGGAGAGAAATGTGTTGTGGCTGAGAGGAGGAGAAAGGCTTTTTCTGCAAATCTGAGACAACCTGAGACAAACATGGAAATAAGGAAAGAAAAATTACTTTTAAAAGGGAGGCCATTATCTTGTGCTTTACCAGAAGATCGGAATGCACTGATAGGGTGTGGTGCACACTTTGGAGCTGTGCCTGCTTGGTCCTGAGGGAGCTGTGGTTTGGGAGGGTTTAGAGTTGTGCCTCACGAGCGGAAAGGGTCAGTTTGAAAGAACAATTTTAGAAAGTGAGTTTGATAAACTCAATTAGCATGTATAGAGGTTGAACCAACAATAGATGAATAGAAACATCAATTACAAGTGTTTTTAGTAATCTAAGAAGCACCTGGAAATTAGCAGGAAAAACTTGACCATAGGGGCAATATTTCTTTCTTAGTGCCAAAATTGTAATAGTTGTCTCTTTCTTGTGGCAGTAACATCAGGGAGCAGGGTTTATTCGGCACTTTTCTTCATGGACACACAAGCATGTCCCATTGTCCTAGTTTTCCTGCAAGGTGCCCTACTGTCTCTGTGTGTATGAGTGAGAAGAAAACGCGCCCAGAGCCGTCAGTGACCAGAAAGCTGGATGTGTGTGGGCAGTTTTCCTCCAGATGTGTGGGTCCTCTGGTCTGCAGCCTTGAGGGACTTGAGAGCTTTCTTGGTCTCCTTGAACACTTGCATTCACTCACCTCTTGGTCATGAAGGCACTGTTAATGTTCTTTTGAATTTGAGGAAACTTGCAACTTTAAAGGATCATCACATTATCAAAATAAATGTCATGTAATGTTTTCAATGAGATGATTGTAAAGTTGAGGTTTCTAAGTTATTTTTTACCAAAAGGAAAAATTATATTCAAAAGCAAATAATCCAATATTGCCCACCCATCATATTTCTCATATGCAAATGGAAATCAGTGAGAATCAAATGTCAAATACAGACACTTAAAAAATAATTTTGGTCCGTTTTTACTTTTAAGATGACCTGGTGCCTTCTTTTTCTCAAGTCCTCACACAGGTATTCAGGAATACCAAGATGGTGTGCCAAAAATCCCAACAGCCTGTATTACAGTGGAAGATGCAGAAATGATGTCAAGAATGGCTTCTCGTGGGAACAGAATTGTTATTCAGCTGAAGATGGGGGCAAAGAACTATCCAGATGCTGATTCCTTCAACACTGTAGGAGAGATCATTGGCAGCAAGTACCCAGAGCAGGTGAGTCAAGGAAATGGATGGGCTGTCTTGGAGTAGGGTTTCATGGTCAAGTGTCAGTTTTTAGAGATGGTTGGGGAAAGAGAGAACCTGAATCTGCAGAGATGGTTCTTATAAACTCATTAATGGCAAGATCTTTGTATATATTTTTTCCAACCAAAAGTTCTACAACATATTGAAGGGTGGAATAGGATCCATGGTGTGGAAACTCAGCCTCTGAATAGCTGAGGGCACTACTTGTATATATGTGTTGTGTTTATTCCAACTGGAGCCAGGTTAGTATTTGAGATCATACCAATAGCTAATAGTTACTGTGCCTATTGTATGTATGGATTATGTTATTTGATTCTTTCAACATTTAGTAAAGTTGGATTTATTTTCATCATTTTATAGGTGAGGAAACTAATGTAGAAGGTAGCTCAGGTGCCTAACGTCCACACAGCTAGTAAGTGGCTGGGAAAGGACTGAAACCTAGGACCTTATAATTGTTAAACCAGGTTTTATTTAAAAAAATTTTTTAAGTCTATTTGTTTATTTTGAGAGAGAGAGAGCGTGAGTGGGGGAGGAGTTGAGAGAGAAAGAGTGAGAGAGAGAGAGTCCCAAGTAGGCTCCACACTGTCAGTGCAGAGCCCGACATGGGGCTTGAACTCAGGAACTGTGAACCAAAATCAAGAGTCAGACGTTTAACGGACTGAGCCACCCAGGCACCTCTAAACCAAGTCTTAGACCGCAGTAATTTCCAAAAGTATTTATTTTTCCTTGCAACACTTGAAAATCAAATAGTACTAGAGGCAGATCCATACTCTATGCTAGCTGAAGGTTAAATAAGTTTGGCAAGTTACTTATTCTATAAGTCTTAGAGAACTTCCCCTCAAAGACAGAATGGTATAGGTAACTTACCAGGATGATCATGAGAACTCGATTAGCCTAGCACGTCAAATAGCCAGCACAGTGTTTGGCACGACATGGCACTCATTGAATGTAAGTTTACCTCATATGGCATCAAATGTACAAAAAGAAAAAAAAAAACAAAACCAGTTTTGATAAGGTGTCTGGTATAAATTTCCTCTATTAATAGCTACTGAAATTCTAAAGTAGCACTTAAAGGAAGTTATTCCAGAATTTCAGACTTATTTTTGCTTAAGGAGATCAATGGGATGAAGGAAAAAGTGAATAGCGATAGAGAAACAAACCTTCCATACATGTCTTAACTCAGGACCTCTCCCAGACTTAAGGGCTTTGCTGCAGTAAAGGTTGGTTTTATGTTCGGGACCCTTTTCTTCCTTCCCAAATCACTTTCAGGACACGGGCATGCATCAGCTTTGGGGTTGTAGCCACAGGGATGATTGAAAAGCAAGATCTCGGTGGTACCATAGGGAGTCAAATAGCTGTAGAGAAACTCTAGTTTCAAACATTGAAAAAGCAAACAAACAAGTCCCTTGCCCTTTAGGGAACTGGTAACAACAGAAGAATCCAGAGTCTATATTCCAGCTACTAGGTAGTCAGACCCCTTAATGTGTAACCTTACCAGGTGTTTTCCCCAGTCAGTAGTTCCAGGATCTACTGGAAAAAGTGTTGCCATTTTTAAGGCTGTTAGTACAGGGCAGGAGGGGTTTAGGATTATCTGTGATCAGTTGTCTGGGCGAGCAGGCTACTCTGGCCCCTAGCCTGGGTGGCAAGATGAGTGAGTTATGGGGACCCTTAGTCTGAAACAGCCAGGAGGTATCAAGGTCTGAGTTAAATCATTAAAGTAGAAGAGTTTCTGGGCATCTTCGAGCTGGGAATGCTCAGTCTGGCTACTCCTCAGTCTGGCATGATTTTTTTTTTTAAATCAGCTTTATGGAAGTAAAATTACATAAATTTACCAAAGTTAAGTTACAATTCAGTGAGCTTTGAAAAATGTATGCAGTAATGTAACTACTGCAATAATCATAATATAGAATATTTTCATCGCTCCAAACACTGCCTTGTGCCCCTTTGCTGTCCATCTCCTCCTCCACTCCCCTGCCCCATGGTAACCACCGATCTGCTTTTGAGAACTATAGTTTTTTCTTCTCTGGAATTTCCAAGGAGTGGAATCACAGAATCTGTAGTCTTTCCTCTGTGGCTTCTTTCAGTCAGCATACTGCTTTTGAGATTATCCACATTGTTTTACCAATTGTCCATTCGTTTCTGTTGCTCCTGAGTGATATTTTAATTGCATGGATATACCACAATTTGTTTATCCATTCAGCAGTTGTTGCACATTTGGGTGGTTTCTAGTTTTTGACTATTATGAGTAAAGCTTATGTGACTATTCTTACACAGTCTTTCCGTGTACGCGTGTCTTCATTTCTCCTTGGGTAAATGCCTAGGAGTGGAATTGCTGGGCCAGCCTGAATATGAAGCAATCTGGTCACCATCAAGTTGCCTCCATCTCTTAATTCTGTGCGGTAGACTGTTTAGGTGGGTAGATTCCAGAGAAGTGGGTTATAAGTACACTGTTACCAAGATATACAAGGTAGAAGATTAACAGAAGCTCTTCCATAAAGAAGTTATGCTATTACTTCCACGGAAGGAATGTGGATGAGTGTAGTGAAGTCCATGTGACTGTTTTGGGGGGGGGGGGGGTGGGAATCGGCCTTATAGTCTGCCCAAAACTGCAAGGGATGCCCAGGTTGTGAAGGGAAGCAGCAAGCATGTATTATTCCCCCCCAGACATCAGTGAGTTAAGGAACCTGAGTAAACACAGTCTATCCCTGATAAATGCTCTCTCTTCCAAGAAGCTTCCTTTGGTAACCTTCACCTCATCCCGGCACTGTGTGCTGTTATGATATCATTGTTACGGTGTCATCTTCCCGCCAGAGCTTGCAAATGCCCTGAGCAGACACAACGTTTACTTTTTTTTTTTTCCTTGCTTTTCACTAATGCCTATCTCAGGACTTGGCATGTAGTAGCTTCTCGAAAACATATTTTGTTTCAGTAAAGTGAAAAGAGGAAATGAAGGAGAAAATGTTTGCAGAATTTTCTTAATCCTTTAATATCTAGAAGTTCTCCTGCCGCATTCAGAACACTGATTATCCATTGGCATATTGGACATCACTCCTAAATGCAGCTCTGTATGTCCAAACCTGAACAACTCAACTCCCTCATGCCTGATCATTTGCCTTAGTTTCTCATCTCTGTGAAAGGAACCATATTTACCTGTCAGCCCGTTTAGAGAATGTCACAGTATCTTTCATTGTCTCCTCTTTATCACTGTTCTACAGCCTGGTACCACATCCTTTTAAGTCTACTTTCTGCATATTAAAAAAAATCTGTCCGTCTTGCCTTTACTGTAATGATTGTCCTAATTTAGGCCCTTGCTCTTCCCCCCATGATTTTTTTCTTCTAATATCTCCTCTATTTCTGTATTTTTGCAGTGTAGCTCAGAGCTATCTTACAACACTGATCTCCACATGGTGTTTCCCTGCTGTCAGGCCCCCTCTCCTGTTCCTATAAGATAAAGGTTATGATAAAGATAAATACTCAGTTATGAGTAATCAGAGGTGAGCAGAAGACAAAGGAAAAGAGACAAAGGGGGAAGAATTTGGGCAGGTTAAAAGGAAGGCAGTTATAGGTAAGAGGAAATTATGTAGTCCTGTTCATAAATGAGCAGAAAATGAGAATGAAGGAGGGGAAGGAAATTTATAATGGAGACTCAAATGCCAACTAAGACCTATTTTTTTCATTGACTGGTGAAGGAGTCTAGCTCTCCTAAACTCTGGCAAACTTTCCTAAAATCACTCAGTACCAGTGATTTAATTATCAGTACAGTAGCCCCACCTTATCTGCAGTGTCACTTGCTACAGTTTCAGGTACCTTTGGTCAGCCAAGGTCAGAAGCAGATGATCAGAAGGTCACGAGTAGCCTAGGGCTACATCACATACCTGCGTCATTCTCCTTACTTCATCCCATCACGTAGGCATTTTATTATTGTACATCATCACAAGAAGAGTGAATATAGTACAATAAGATATTTTGAGAGGGACACAGAGACATTCACATAACATTTATTACCATATATTATTATAATTGCTCTATTTATTACTGTTGTTAATATCCTACTGTGCCTAATTTATAAGTTAAACTTTGTCATAGGTATGTATGTATAGGAAAAAATATAGTATATATAGGATTCGATGCTGTCTGTGGTTTCAGGCATCCACTGGGAATCTTGGAATGTGTCCCCGATGGATGAGGGGGGATTGCTGTAATGGCGACAGTGATATAAATGTTGATGGTGCTGGTTTAGGTTGACTAACGTGTCTCTGACACATGCTGAGCAAATTAGTTGCAATGGAATTATCTCTAAAAAGGAGAGGGTTTATTGCAGCTATTATTCTGCTTTCAGGTCAGACATCCTGGGTGGCTTGAAGAAGTGCCTCTTCAGTGCGAACACCCAGCACAGCCCTTTAAGTCTCATTTTTTGTTCACAGCACCTTAATGAAAGAAAAACAATTAACATATAAAGAATCCTTCTGATCTGGCCCAAGAACCATGGACAAGGTGTGGTGACTTTCTGCTCTAGAAAAGCACATATGTGATTGATGAAGCATTAATACTTTACAAAACCCTATTGCGTAGTAGGGCCATACGCCTGTACTGAATTAACCAACCACAGGCTTTTAAAAACGCCAGTAATACAGATAGTTTATTGGGTTTCGATATATGAAAATGGCAGAGTAGGGCTATTATACACATTACTTCTACCGTCTTCCTAAACAACCCACAGTGGCATGTTTTGGCTCCTCCAAGCCTAGAATTCTCTCTGTACTTCAACCTCCTCAAAAACTGCTCTTCTGTGGTTAGGGCACATTGTGGAGAATTCAGCAGACCTTGAACATGCTGAGGAGGTGCATTTCATGGGCAGAAAACAGTCTTCTAGAAGCTCTGACCTTAGGTCTCTGAACTCCTTTCTCTCAGACAGCTTTATTCCTAGGAAACCATGGTACCTTTGAGGCCCACCCATAGTTGAGAAGGAGGATGCGAGAGTGAGAACAAGAGCACTTTGACTTCTGAGCTGATACTTCCAGGTGCTAAATTAGCAATATTATGTCTATTTCCCATTCATTAAGGAACTAATTTGCATTGGAAAATTCATAGAAAACTTGTTGCCATCCATGAATAAGTTTTATTTTTGTATTAAATCAATAGAGGTTATCCTAACGCTTAAAGTAGTCTTGGACAGAAACAGAGACGGAGAGGTAGGGGTCTTAGCATCTAATACCAATCCCTGATTTTCAGATGAGAATATCAAATCCCAGAGTGACTTGTCCCAGTGGACACAACCAATGTGTGAGAGGAGCACACCTGGAATGTGACTCCAGATTTCCTGACTCCCATTTCTTTCGGCCCTAAGGATATCCCATTGTGCCTGGCCCTACCTCAACGGGATAGAATCTGCACAGGCAGTGCCATCCCTACCAAGTCATTACACAGGAGGGATTTTGTCTTCCTTTCATGCCTTTTCTCCTGACATCTCTTTCCTATATACAAAGAGCTCTCATAAATCTCATCCCTAGTTGTCTCAGAGTTTTCTGAGAACTCTCATGAAGGTTGTCACCTGGGAAAACCACCAAGTGATATGTCTGTTCTTCTGTGCATCATCTCTCAGGCAAGTCTTGCTTGAGTCTCATCCCTCTTTAGCTCCTTGTCACTTTGGAACAGGATCTGATGGATGAAATCACTTCTGTGGTCTTAATGACTCTTTATGACACCCTGTTCCCTTGTGCCCCTGTTCATATCCCTTCACTCCCCCCAATCAGGTAATAAGGTGTTTCTGTTTTAACAGAGGACCACAGACAAAGCCAACATAGGTCTACTACCAGGCACGTCATTTAAAAAATTAACAACTTTTTAAAAAACATTCTTTAAGTTTATTTGTTTATTTTGAGAGAGAGAGAGAGAGAGAGAGAGAGAGAGAATGAATGAAGGAGGGCAAAGAGAGGGAGAGAGAGGATCTTAAGCCCCGACATGGGGCTTCTTGAACTCACGAATTGTGAGATCATGACCTGAGCCGAAATCCAGACTTGGACACTCAGCCAACTGAGCCACCCGGGTGGCCCCAACAACTTTTTATTTTGTAGTAATTTTAGACTCACAAGCAGTTGCAAAAATAGTGCTGAGAGCCCAGGTGTACCCTTTGACCACCTTCCCCAATAACAACATTTTACATAACCATAGTACATTTACCCAGTGAGGAAACTGTACTCTTGAGAGCAAGTTGCTTTCTTGTAAAGCAGGGGCTTCCCTGTGAGCATCCTCTGTGTAGTGCCCAGTGTAGGGGGGGCCCTCCTCTGATATCAGCCCAAATAGTCCTTTCCCGCCCTTACTTTGTGATGCTTCCAGGGTATCTCACTCAAACAAACAAGCAAACACAGGAGGAGAGTTGTTCTCAAACTGACCTGATAAGAGGGCATGTTACCGGAAATGAGGGATTTAGTGCACCTGTAGGAGAGACTCTCCCGTGATAACAGATTGCCCTGTGTTGACTCTGGAGGCTGGCCTACTTCTTTTGCTCCTCAGTGATTTCCTAGACCTTATTTTGAGGTTTTTCCTAGTAAATGCAATATTCTAAAAATGTTAATATATTCCAGAAGTCTTCTGAGGGAATTATGTGGAAAAGAAAAATGTTTCAGATTTTTATTTTTTTTGGCTGATGATATCTAAACCCATTTTGATAAAGCCTTGATGAGTGAAATTGTTTTTTTATACATACCTTTTTCCTACAGTAGTTATTTTCATGGATTCAAAGAACAATTTCAGTTTTCCTATAAAGTATTATTTCAAATATAATGCAGCACTATGGAGGCTAGTGGGAAACATTGAGATGAAAGCTCTAGTTTGTTAGCTGGAGAGCTCACTTTTTCTTTGTGTGTATGTGTAGGGGAGTAGGATTTCTCAACATCTACACTATTGACATTTTGGGCCAAATAATTCTTTGTTGTGGGGGTCTACGCTGTGCGTTGTAGAATATTTAGCAGCATCCCTGGCCTCTCCCCCATACCCTATAACCATGACTGTCAAAATGTCTTCAGACATTACCAAATGTCTAGGACAGAAGTCACCCCAGATTGAGAATCATTGGTGTGGAGTAATGGAAGGAACACCAAGTGAGTGTTGCCAGGCCTTTGTTCTGGTTTTGTTTCTGCCACAAATAAGCTGAGTGACCTCGGCCCACTCAGTCCTTCAGCTATAGAATGAGGAACTTCATCTGGAAAAACTCAAAGGTCATTTCCAGTCCTAAAATTCCATTATTAAAAAAGAAAATACTTGGAGATTATCATCAGACTAATAGTACACAGTGTATGGGGCCCTTTTATTATTTGATAGTGTTGGTAGGTGTTTGTTTGTTTAATATTCTATGTTCAAATACAGTTAGCAACTCTTCTATTAAAAAAAAGTTAAATAAACTCCTTTTTTTGTGTGGCACTTCTTAAACCTTTACTATGCTAGTGTACTCTGGGAATTTTTAAGAGGTAGTTTTGTAATATTCCCTAAACTTTTTGAGAAACAGTAGGATAGGGGCATAAGATCTCTTGGGGAGCTTATGTTTTGATGTTTTTTAATATTCACTTTAAAAAACTATTGGTTCATTAATACAAAAACAAATTTATTGAGTATCTGGTATGCGTCAGACATGAGGGTTGTAGCAGGAGTGTGAGGTGGGCAGTATAGCACTGTAGTTAGAAACATGGCCAGTAGAATTCAAATCCTACCTCTTCTATTTTCTTGATCAGTCGTTTTGCTTCTCTGACCCTCAATAAATCCTGGCCTTCCCTGGAGAGGGGAAAGCTTATTGAAAAGCAAGGGGTTGAGAAATAGGAAGGGCAAATTGGAGGGACAGAGCACAGCCCTGGCATGTCATGTGCAAGGCTATGGCTTTGTCCTATTGGCAGCAGGAAGTCACTGAAGGGTTTTAGCAGTAGCTTTGCCTTTTAGTACCCTCTGGCCACTGTATACGTTAGCAGGGGCAAATACTGAAATTCAGGCAGAAGATAATAGGACTGGAACTGAGCCAGTTGACATAGTGTTGAGAAAGAGGAGAAGGATTCAGGGAATACTTAGGAAATAAAATTGGCAGAGATTGTTAAAGTTTGGATATAGAAGAGACAAAGAAGGAAATGTGCAGTTTGGGTGACTAAGGGGAATTCATTCATTAATTCTACAAGAATTTATCGAGCTCCTGCTGTGTGCTGGCTGTATCACATTGCCCTCACAGTACTTGGGGCAGAAGAGACAAGCCGGTGAACAGGTAACCACTATAGAAGGAGATAAGTGCTATAATATGGCAGCTACATGGTACAGTGAGGGCTCATTGCAGTGGTGAACATCCTGGTCAAGGAAGCCTTTCTGGAGAGGTCCAACTTATTCCTACAACACAAGTAGTTTACCACCAGGAGTTAACCAAGCTAAAGGTGCTGGGGTGCTGGGATGGGGAATGCTCCAGAAGAGGAGTAGTATGTATATAAGCCCAAAGAGTAGCGTTTTTCTTTTTCTTTTTTTTTTTTTTTTTAAGGAATGTGATGTGACTCCCTTTAATTTCCAAATCCATCTGATAATGAACCCTGTGTTCATGGGGTTATGCTGTAAAAGAACCTAAAGGAAAACACATGGCCTATTTCATGTATATGTTTTTTAACATAAATTATCGAAAAGCTCAGCAGTCCCTTTGGAAACAGCTTTAACATTGATGCTGTCAAGACCCTTGTTGAAGGAATAAACAAAACCTGACTGACCTGGTGAACAAAATCATGCCCTACAGAATTGACTAGTTAGATGCTGTATAGCAAATGCAATTTTGCCTTTCATCCGAATACGTAGTCTGATGATTTGTAAAACCTTCTTAATGGGTACAGCAAGTTATTTTGCCTGGGTGGGAGCCTTTTTACTAACTTAAGCAGCTGTTTAAACTTTCATAAGCAAAGTAATTATTAAATCTTTCATGAACATATTGGGTGGAACATTTGTTCACATCTTAACCTTGAGTTGGAAAGTTTTAGGGGGTGGGGTTAAAGAGTTTGAAGCTGGCAAATTTCATTCTTTTTATTTTTTTTCTTACTTATTATAAACTTTTTATGGCGTAGAACCAGCCAACCTAAATCATGGAAGGAAAAATACATGTGTGGCAAGCATGAGGCATTTCATTGTTTATTTTTCAAATTTCTGAAATGTGCTCAGAGCTGTGCATGCCTCTGGGCTCATAAAGACAGCAAATGGAAATAGCTCAAGCCAGACGGGCTGTTTTAGATAGATAGCCACCCAGGTAGACAAGGCAAACCTTGGAGAGTGTTCTTTCCTGGACTCAATAAGTCATCCTAGTGGCCAAAATGGTACTTGCAAGTAGGAGGATGCCATCTTTCATGGGTTTGAGCACCTTTCTTTTATTAGTGATGGAGCCATTTAATAATAATCACAAGGTGAATAGTAATCCACATTTATGGAGTGCTTACCATGTGATGCTTCTCATGCATTTTCTCCTTTAGTCTTCACCATGACCTTGTCAAGTAAGCAATGCTGTTATCCTGTGTGGCAGAGCTAGGAGTAAACACAAGTTTATTCTATCCTGGAACCTGTACTCTTTGACGACTCATCATCCTGGACTTCTTCGTCTTTTTCTATTCTAGGTTGTGAGGTACTGCTATCTAAAGAGTTTCGTGTTTTACCCTAAATGGAAAGAAAACCAGCATAACTGTCCACATTATAATCAACAGCAACAAACGCTTGTTGAATACGTATTCTGTGTAGAACTTGTGTTACAAATTTGGGAAATATTCTGAGCAAAGAGGAGAGACAATAAAGGGACCCTTGCATGGTGGCTAAGTAAAGTAGGCAGTGAATTCTGGAAATCAGAATCTACAGGATTGACTCAGGGCCTGCAGCGTTGCATCCTGGCTGGCTCAGTACAAACGCACTGTACAGTATTTTACAGTTGGCTGTGTGCTCTCACCTATATTATCTCATTTAATTCTGACAACAGGGCTGATGTTACAGTTTCCACTTGAAATTTCTTTTTAATGTTTATTTATTTATTTATTTATTTATTTATTTATTTAGAGAGAGAGAGAGAGAGAGAGAGAGAGAGGAATAGCACAAGTTGGGGAGGGGCAGAGAGAGAGGGAGAGAGAGAATTCAAGCAGGCTCCACGCTGCCAGCACAGAGCCCAATGTGGGGCTCAAACTCATGAAACTGTGAGATCATGACCTGAGCCCAAATCAAGAGTTGGACACTTAACCGACTGAGCCACCTAGGCCCCCCTACAGTTTCCACTTTAAAGATGAAGAAGCTGAGATTCAAAGTCAATTATTCATGCTGAGACACACATCTAATAAGCGGGAGTTAAGATTCAAAGTTTGATTCCTCTATAACTTGCTGTAGTCACTGCCTCGAGCCCTGTAGTTTAAAATAGCATAGAAAAAATGCTTTAAGGATGCTGTAAAACACAACCTTAAACATGAGCCACCCAGCTTCTCTCCTTCCAAATTCTGAACACCCACAAAACTCTGTGAGGTGATAAATATTTATTATTTTAAGCCACTAGGTTTTGGAGTGAATTAATACAGTAATCAAAGAACACAAGACAGGTAAGCAGGAGTTTAACAGATGGTCAAGGAATTTATTGGGACGTGTCTGGACAAAGAAAAAAAAATGCATGCAAAAAAGTATAAAAGTGTGCCACAGCAAGGTACATTTTAGGAATTGCAAATAAAAGACAAGACAAAGACTCACAACTCAAAAATCATAGCATTTGGGGTGTGAGGGTCTCACTAAGAACTTACTCTATTATCTGATAATGTAGCAACTAATGTTCCTAAGAGTGATGAATCTGCGAGAAATTAAGTTCCAATTGGGTGATTTAAGAAGATAGGAAAGCAATCAAAACATTGAAATGTTTACTTCAAAATTAAAACAAAAAATGTACTGTATAAATCCTTAGTGAAAGGGGAGTCCAGGTTATCCAAAATAGCCACCTCCCTGTGTTGTTACTTCACTGAACTGTCTGGGTCTGTGTTTTGAAAACTTTAAGCTTAAAAGTAGGGCCAAGAAATAGCTAATGAAGAACACCTGGATTTTCCCCAGGATTTTCACTCTACAGTTCTGCTGCAACAATCAGGTAGAAATTAACATTTTATAACCAATTATGTGTTTTGTTTGGCATCCTGTTAACCAACTGAATTTTTAAAAAAGAGAATTGCCCAAATTGACTTGTTATTCTATGCCATATCTCATTCATTGACTATTTATTGAGTGCTACCCATGAGTTACCCACTGTGGCAGGCCCATAAAGCAAACCTTTATATTTGTGTTGCAGAAATCTCTCAGTTCCAACTCCACTGTTTTCTAGAGTTAGTAGCAGCTCCTGGTTTATTGTTTACGTTGGATTTTAATATAAAATTAATACCTACTTATTTGAAAAAGAGAAAAATAAAAAGAATTCTTACTCAGAAACACATTAACTCAGACAATTGCTGTTGACATCTTGCTGTGTTTCCTTCCCTGTATTTTCCTTCCCTGTAATATTTGTATATAGTTATATTTTATAGATAGTGTCAGATCTGATTTTTGTTTCACATCAGGCAAACTATCCCTTGGAATAGAAATTTTAGTATCTGTAAGTTATTCTGACAGATATTCAGTAATTTGCTTAACCTGTTATTAGATTTTTTGATTGTACATGAATCTCTCAGTAAAAATGATGTTACATCTAAATAAATATGTGGCCAGGGGATTTTGAAGTTGTCCTTTGAACTGTTTATGGGCCTTGCTAAAATGGAGTATTTTTAAATAACGATCCCCATGAAGCTTAGGAAGAGGTTAACATGGTTTCTCTCCCTGCCAAAAGAACTGCCTTTGGAACATTCTAAGAACACTGTGCGGCCATGTGCCGAATGTGCCGTCATAGTTATGCTGTTAGTTAAATTAAACATGAATGATTGGATGGAGAACATTATTATTCTGTGCACATTCTTGACTCTTAATTTAAGGTTAAACTAACTTAATTTAATGTCATGTGAATTTTTAGCAGCAATTATGGCCAGTTAATGCATATTCTTCCTTAGTCATGCCTCATCTCTTTGCAAAATTACAATATTTCATTCCAAATTTATTCTGACCACATTTAAGTAGGCCTTTCTCCCATTTTTCCTCAGTGTTTATATCAGAAGCCCTTTGAGTTTATACTATAAACTACCACTTGTGTATTTTTATAATAAACCTCTAGGAAGTAGTCCTGGAGATGAGCGCACAAGACTCAGTGCCAATCAGAGACCCGGACCTTGTTCCTTCTTTAGCCTTCAGGCGACATTGTGTAAATGATAGAGATACCATCTTAATATTCTATTCCGGTCTTTCTCCTCTCCATATGTCTGGAATTCCACCACCCAACCAATATTCCTTAAGTATGCCTCAAAGCAGAAGTATGCGTCTCTCCCCTTATGCTAACACAATAGCCAACACTCTTTAAACATGGCACTTAAAGCCTTACGTCTACAAGATATTTTAAGGGTCATGCCTTTCCCCACAGGTAATCTATGTGCTATAAGCCCAGAAGATTCTCTGTTCTATATGTTTTGTGTCGCTTCACTATTTCTTTGCCTTCTCCATACTGATGCCCTTTTCTGTATCTGCCTACTGTTTGTTCATCTGTTCACTGTTTAATTGAATGATTCAATAACATTAATTCATCTAATAAATATTTACTGAGCTCTAGTTGCATGCCGACATTGTTCAAGGGCAAGCTCAAATGCCATCTTCCCTAAGAAGCCTTTCCTGATCACCTCAGCCATATGCATGGTTTCTCTCTTTAGGAACTTCCACTGGTCTTTTTTTTATACTTCTCTTTTGTCGCTAATCTATACCTCATTACCATGTATATAGTAGCCACTCAAAAATGCTTTTCTATTCTTTAAAATGTTTATTTATTTTGAGAGAGAGAGAGAGAGAGCAAGAGAGAGCAGGGGAGGGGCATAAAGAGAGGGAGAGAGAGAGAATACTAAGCAGGGTCCATGCTCCATGCTGTTGGTGAAGAGCCCAACGCCAGGCTCAATCCTACAAACCATAAGAACCATGAGGTCGTGACCTGGGCTGAAATCAAAAGTTGGACACTTAACTAACTGAGCCACCCAGGCGCGTCCAAAATGCTCTCCAATTTCAAGAAAAAAATGAATGAATACATGAATAAATTAATGATCAAAAGAAAAGTTTTGCCTTCTCTACTAGTGGAAGCTAATAATTAAAATAAAATTATTAAACTGGTCTAGAAGGTTAACATTTTTCTGGGTTTTGAGTCTATGAAACACCCTCGATATGATTTCTAACAGAGAAGGGAATGTATAGAATCCCCATCTTCTGATTTACAGATGGTTTTTTTTTTACCAGCATTCTACCACATTCTACACTATCTAGATATTAATAGCCGTATTACACTTTGTCATTGCTTTTTGTTATAAGACTTTAAGGACTATATGGAATAGAGAGATTCTACTTCCAGAGTGCCACTAACCTACTTTAGTGTTCAAAAAGACAAATATATTAACCTGAGTAGTGAGAAAAGCAGCAGATTAAGTAATTTTTGAAAAACCATTTATTTTTAACAATAAGAACTAGGAACTTTGATTAGTTCCCAATAGAAATGAGCTGTCAAAACAATAATCATATCTATTGGCCCGTGTTTACCACGTGTCAAGGATTTTGCTGTCCAGTTTGTCATTTAATCCCCCCAAACAACTCTATGAATGAGGTTCTTTTGTTTTCCTCACCGTACGCTAGGGAACTAGAAGTTTAGAGAGTCGGGCAAATTGTTCATGCCCACTGGATAACAAAAGTGGGTGGTGGGTAGAGTAAACCTGTGAGTTCAAGCTCTGTGCTCTTCTTTATCTACCCATGATGTTGGAAATGTGTGGGCTGTGACAGTGACACTGTACATTGCATAACCTCTCAGTTACCTTGAATGATTTCCATTTACATAGTTGTTCTTGTACTAGCTCTAGGGAGCTAGACTGTTTTTTTTTTTTTCATTTGTTTTGTTTTGTTTTTAGGAAACTATTGAAACCACAGAAAGGGAGAATCTTAAAAAAAATTGTCCCATTTTGAGTGATTAGAAGTTCCCTTTTAATCTGTGCACCATTCTGTAGCAGAATAGGTGTGACTCTCCTTCTGGAGATGATTGATCATTCTTTTAAAATCTGGAGTTACTTTGAATTCCTTTATTTTTATATTTAGGGCAGAGAAGCAAGGAAAAGGTAAGGAGCCTCTAGTGAAGGAACCAGAACTTGAGAAAAGTGTTTTTGTCTGCCCAGGATCCCTTCCTTTGGGAACAGCCCCTCTCTAGCACTTGTGCTTTGGTAAACTGCCAACTCCCACTACTAAGAACTGGAGTCCTGAGCAGAAACACACAGACTGAGCAGGTTGAGGCTGAGTCATCGTCTTGTTGCCTTGCATAGTTCAGGATCTCTGAGCTTCGGATTTACCTTCTGAAAAATGAGGTTTGTATTTTGCCTCACTGAGTTGTTTGAGGATTCAGTGAGATGTTGTTCATGAAAGTTTTGGCACAGAGTTGTTATTCAGTGGAAGATAGTTACCACACTTCAAGATTCTGAGGACAATTATTTGTTCCCTAAAGAAGAAAAGGCAAAAGTAGACTCTTTCTACTATGGAGGCATAACATGCAGAATTATTAATGGTACTTGAGAAGAATACCCAGCCATTCGAATGATGAATTAGCAAAAGATAATCAGGGTGATTGTGAACTGTGGGATGATGCACTGCTACTTAATCATAACACTGCTATTAAAACTCACAATACTTTGTTCTTTAAAAAATCAATGGTATGAAAGAAACTCAAGCCTCTTGGGAGTGAGGGATTTGAAGGGGGATGTGGAGGGAGTAAGAAGGATGATAGTCTATAAAAGAGTAGCCATCCAGTCATCCAGTGGCCAAATCCTTCCTTTAATGAATAGAGTTATGGCAGTGCTCCAGCATATTAATAAATGTTCCACTATGGGTGGTGAGAACTTCAAAAGTGAAACAGTGCATATTGGATTTGATAATAAGAATATAGAGAACTATAAATGAGATGACCAGGAGGCATCTGTGTTAAGGAAACTTAGTATCAAGACTTTGTATATTCTAGTCGATTAAAGGTTGTGGGCAAAATTAGGGTGCTGTAGTGGAAAAAGAAAGGATCCTGCTGGCTGGTAGAACATTGATGTGAAGTTATGGGGGAGTTTTGATCAAGCATGTATCTTTGATCTTCTGTATGGGGTCTGGAGAGAGTATTAGCAGCCGTAGGTACAGCTACATGATGAGTTAAAATGTGACTTTTTGTTATGTTTTTTTCAAGTTTGAACAATCACAAATTTATCAGCAGTTGTACAAAAAGCAGGTTGGAATTTGGAATGCATTTCTACATGGACATGAGATTGAAAATGACAGTTTATCTTGCAGTGTTAGGTATACTAGAATAATGTATGATGATAAGAGAAAGTCAGTGTGAGGGACACAGGGTGATGGATGAAGAGACTAGGGACTTTGGGCCAATTCTTGGCAAAAAAAAAAAAAAAGATAATGTTGTCTTTGGTGACCCTATCTTTTTTCCTTTTAAAGTTCCTTGTACTTTTCCTTGCTAACAGAACCTCTTGTTTCAAAAAACCTGATGATATAGTTATTATCCCAATGATATAATTGAAAAAGATGAGGCTCAGAGAGGTTTATGTAACTTGCTCATGTCCATATAATAACTAAACAGGAAAAGTCAGTTTCATAATCAAATATGTTTGGTTCTAAAACTCATGAACTCCGGCATTTTTTTCTCGGGATGTCCGAGTTAATGGTGCCACCATTAACAAAGTAAAGGAATATACAAGGAATATGGGTTGAAGTGGGATATAGGCAAAGGAAAGCTGAGTTTAGTTTTAGATATGTTGATTTTGAGCTACCTTGGGGTAACTGTGTCCTGATGTCTGGTCACAGGAGAAATTCTGGTTTGTTGCCCAAAGGTGGGTATGGGTACAGCTGGAGTGTTTATTTTGCTGCAGGATAGTGGAGGAGATATAGGTGGCTACATAGACAGATACCTAGATAGGTATGTAAGAAGATAGATAGATAGATAGATAGATAGATAGATAGATAGATAGATAGATAAAGTTTATTGGTGAGTTGGGTGTTTGGAAGTTGGGAAATGCCTGTAGTCACTAGTCAGTATTCCTATTGCTTTAGCAACTTTTATTTCCTCATGAAGCTATGGCAAATAGAACTTTCATATTTATTTTTTTGTGCCTAAGGGCTGATAGTTCTGCCTATGAATGATGCATAAGTGACAATTTTGTGTTATGAGCATTACTGTGACTCTTGGAATCATCGAATCTCAAGGTTGGAAGGGAACTTAATATTCTCTCTTGGATTTGCTGTATATTCAGACTTTGCTTTACACCTGCGTGAAGTCTTTACTGACACACCCCATTCCTTCAGATAGCATTCCCTATATGAAAGATATTACTTTTGATGCAAAAATATTCCTACCTATATGTAGATATTCCCCAGTTGTTCCTAGATTCAGCCATGGAAGACAAATCTCATTAATTCTTCCAGGTGAGAGCTCATTGCACATTTGGAAATAGCCTCTGTGTATCTCCTGATTTTCTCTTTACTGAGCTGAGTTTCTCCTCCCATCTCTGCAGTGGTTCCTTCTGGGGAAGGACTCATTGGCCCAGGTTCTGGAAATGCACTCAGCAGATGGCCTCCATTGTCCTCTCCTTCAGGGATTGTTTCACTGGCAGAGAGCCACTCATACAAGGTCACACCCTGTCCTGGTGTGGTCCACGTCCAATGACTGATTCATAGGGGGGTATAACAGCCCAGTTATTGCAGTCCAATATGTGACAACTCTGATAAGCCATTTTAGTTCAGAGCTGCCAGTGGGGTTAGCTGAGGCCATTGTTGGACTGCATTACAACTTGACTTCTCTTTCTATTCCTTCTTGCATACTTGCCCTCGCTTTCTTAGGGTTCACCCCAAAGGCATACAACTGTGCATGCCAAACTCTGGTACAGTCTGATTTCTGGGAACCCAATATGTAATGCATGGCTACAAGTCTTCTCATGAGCCATTCATGAGAAGGGGTAATCTTCTATATGATCATGATATATTTGGCCTTGAAGAATATTTTAAATTAATTTTCATTGTTAGGAATCCAATGTGTAACCTGACACAGTAGAGAATTTTTCAGTGGTTGTGTCTTAGTTTAGGTTCCCCTTCAAAAGCAGAGCCTGAGACAAAAATTACATGTGAGTAGTTTATTTTTGAGAAGTTATTCCAAGGAACAGATGTGGAAGACTGGAAACAGCAAACAAGGGAAAGCTAATCCAAGAGTTTCTTATTGAGCTACTCACCACTGTAAGCAACTGGGATTCACTCCCAGTGTGACTCTCTGAGAAGCCAGGTAGATCTGTCTACCAGATAATAAAAGAGGAGAGAATTTACCCATTAGTTCCTGATTCCTATTGGTCAAGTTTTGCATTATGAGGTGGTAAGTCCCTTGCCTCTCTAGGTTTGTGCGTGGCTCAAAACAGCTGAGTGAGTACCTGTCACTTTCCCAGGAAGCAGGCACTGAAAGCCCTGGGCAGAAAGTGAGAAATGCCAGATGTATCTGAGGCAAAATGCTGTTGGGTTACACCTGTTCACAGCTGGTTGCTGCGGCAATTGTGGACCTAAAAACTTGGGCTGGGAAGGTGTAAGACAGGACAAGAAAGAACCAATATAGGGCAATAGCTGTAAGCAACAACATTGTGTTTCTGGGGCCTTCTTTGTATATGGCTTTTATAAAGGACAGAGTGCATTGGACTGCATTTTCTCCTAACAAGTCCATAGAACTACTGCCAGCCTTCTCTTCTTTGATCATAGGGGTAGAGAAACTTCCCGATGCATTGGAAGTAGTGAAGTGGTATGCTCACTTATCAATAAAATACTTATCTAAAAGATCTGTATGCTGAAAACTATAGACAGCTGATGAAGAAAATTGAAGAAGATACAAAGAAATGGAAAAACATTCCGTGCTCATGGATTGGAAGAATAAATATTGTTAAAATGTCAATACTACCCAAAGTTATCTATATATTCAGTGCAATCCCAATCAAAATTGCTCCAGCATTCTTCTCAAAGCTAGAACAAGCAATCCTAAAATTTGTATGAAACCACAAAAGACCCCGAATAGCCTAAGTAATATTGAAGAAGAAGACCAAAGTGGGAGGCATCACAATCCCAGACTTTAGCCTCTACTACAAAGCTGTAATCATCAAGACAGCATGGTATTGGCACAAAAACAGACACATAGACCAATGGAATAGAATAGAGACTGCAGAATTGGACCCAAAAAAGTATGGCCAACTAATCTTTAACAAAGCAGGAAAGAATATCCAATGGAAAAAAAGACAGTCTCTTTAACAAATGGTGCTGGGAGAACTGGACAGCAACATGCAGAAGAATGAAACTAGACCACTTTGTTACACCATTCACAAAAATAAACTCAAAATGGTTAAAGGACCTGAATGTGAGGCAGGAAACCTCAAAACCCTAGAGGAGAAAGCAGGAAAAAACCTCTCTGACCTCAGCCACAGCAATTTCTTACTTGACACATCCCCAAAGGCAAGGGAATTAAAAGCAAAAATGAACTATTGGGACCTCATCAAGATAAAAAGCTTCTGCACTGCAAAGGAAACAATCAACAAAACTAAAAGGCAACTGACAGAATGGGAAAAGATATTTGCAAATGACATATTGGACAAAGGGCTAGTATCCAAAATCTATAAAGAACTCACCAAACTCCACACCCAAAAAACAAATAATCCAGTGAAGAAATGGGCAGAAAACATGAATAGACACTTCTCTAAAGAAGACATCCAGATGGCCAACAGGCACATGAAAAGATGCTCAACATTGCTTCTCATCAGGGAAATACAAATCAAAACCACACTCAGATACCACCTCACACCAGTCAGAGTGGCTAACATGAACAAATCAGGAGACTATAGATGCTGGAGAGGATGTGGAGAAACAGGAACCCTCTTGCACTATTGGTGGGAATGCAAACTGGGGCCGCCACTCTGGAAAACAGTGTGGGGGTTCCTCAAAAAATTAAAAATACATCTACCCTATGACCCAGCAATAGTACTGCTAGGAATTTACCCAAGGGATATAGGAGTGCTGATGCATCGGGGCACGTGTACACCAATGTTTATAGCAACACTTTCAACAATAGCCAAATTATGGAAAGAGCCTAAATGTCCATCAACTGATGAACGGATAAAGAAATTGTGGTTTATATACACAATGGAATACTACTTGGAAATTAGAAAGAATGAAATATGGCCTTTTGTAGCAATGTGGATGGAACTGGAGAGTGTCATGCTAAGTGAAATAAGTCATACAGAGAAAGACAGATACCATATGTTTTCGCTCTTATGTGGATCCTGAGACACTTAACAGAAGACCATGGGGGAGGGGAAGGAAAAAAAAAGAGAGGGAGGGAGCCAAATCATAAGAGACTCTTAAAAACTGAGAATAAACTGAGGGTTGATGGGGGTGAGAGGGAGGGGAAAGTGGGTGATGGGCATTGAGGAGGGCACCTGTTGGGATGAGCACTGGTTGTTGTATGGAAACCAATTTGACAATAAATTTCATTAAAAAAATAAAATAAAAAAACAAAATACTCATCTTGGCTAGCTAGACTTATCAACAGTAAATTATCACAGAGAGAAATTGCAGAAACCTCTATAAAAGGTCCACACATTCCTTGTGCCTTTCTGCCAATAGCGGACATTTATTGCCAAGTATTTTGACAATGGTTTGCCTAAGAGTTCCTTTGCCGTCTTTGAATTAGTTTCTCTGTGCCCACTGCATTTTGAATGTCACAGAGATTTGACTCTGGTGTGTTAAGCCATGCAGCAGTTTACTGTTAAATTGGGGTGAGGAGTAAAGGAATTGGAAAGTAGCTTGGAATCCAAACGAAAGATCATCTTTCATTGCATGGACCAAAACACTGTTTTAGTGTCATATCCTACATAGGTACTACTGTCTCGTAGGTGTGGATTAGCCACTAGTGATTCTGCCCTGAAATGGTCAGTCCCAGTAATCTCCATCCTTTTATGGTCAGTTTTTCATTGGCAGCTTCCTAATGAGCCCGTCTTTGGGGTGCCGAGTGGCAGAGCTATGGGGTTTCTGCAAGAGATTTGAGAGATGTAGTCAGATAGCCAATTACCATTTTTATTTACTTTGGGAGAGCTTGATTCCTGACACCTGCCTAAGACGGTCCTGGTAGTATTTGCACTGTCTAAAAAAACATGTCATAAATTTCATACTTGTCATCCCAGGAATGGCAGAAACTGAAATGAGCAGACCAGGACTGAGAGGCTGGTGACAAAGGAGGGGCCTGGTGAGAGGTGCACATCAATGAGACCAGATGTCCAAGCTATGGGAGGAGGAAGGTCAGTTAAGGCAAAGAGGGATAAAAGGGGCTAAGTTCCTAAAATTCATCTGAGAATCAGGAGGCTGGTAAGGAGTTGGAGTGGGAAGAAGGAGGTGGGCCCCAAGCAGAGCGCCTAGGAAGTCGATGTCAGACTGTGGAACAGATGCCTGGGAATAGCAAATATTTATTATGTGTCACCGATTACGTGTCAGATGCTGTTCTAATCATTATGTGTGTGTAAGCAATTTAATTCTCACATTAAGCTTATGAGGTAGATGCTATTATTATCATCAAACCTCTTTAACACTTGAGGCAACTGAGGCACTAGGGGTCGGATGACTTGTCCAATGTCACAAAGTTTGTACGTGGTTGAGCCTGGCTTCAAACCAGGCAGTCTTCTACCAAAGTTCATGCTCTTCTGAATATTGCATATTGCTTACATACCCGCTTCTGAGGAAGAAGCTTCTTATACATTATACATCTCCTAGACAGAAGGCCAAGATCCGTTCAGAATATGTTGGGGAGGGAGGGAGATGAGTTTATCATATATGCTACCTCAGATCCATCTGGGCCACCTGCATCTTGCATTTGCAGTCCAGAGAACCTCCCAGAGGACCTGCCTGGGGAGATCCCTTGCCTGTCACTGTGCTGCTTGGCCAGCCAGCCCCCTGCTTGGAGTTTCTGGCCCTTTCTGTCATTTCAGGACTTGGATGACATACCCAATCATGGCATCTGGGACAAGGCACCATGAGCATTGGAAGAAGCTGGATAATACATTCCAGAAGTGCAGGAGAGTTAACTCTCTTTTACTGTGGGATGAAATTTGACAGAGGAAAGCAGGGGACAGGCTGGAAGTGGCCACATAAATCCTTTCATCTTTTCCCTGTCTCGTGAATGACTCTGAGGCACAGGCTTTCCTTCTTGTGGTCATACTTCACTTCGCATTGCTTGACATCCTTCCTAATCTCCCTTTCCTTGTTTCTAACCTGTGCTGCTCTGGGTTTACTCCACCTCCCTCACCGAAAAATCATTAAAGCTAAGCTAAGAGTGGGCCTGGGCTAAAAAGTAGAAACAAATAGAGTAGCAGGCAATGTCTCAGTGATACTTCTTTGTTGAATGACAAAAGGACATTGATTCTTTGAAAAACACATTCAGAATAAAGTGGAAGTTGATACTATGACTAATGGGTAAGTTTCAATACTTGAAAAGAAGTTAATTTTACCACAATGTGAACACTTACAAAGGAGGAAGTAATTTTAGGGGTGAGGAACATTGCCAGACTATTATCTCCCTGATTAGCTGATTGGAGATCACATTTGCTTTACTGACTATCATGCCTTCCCCTTCTCCTCTCCCTGTTACAAGTAGCAAAAATAGCCACCATTTCCTAAACACTTACGTATATGCTGGACACCACACTAAATGGTGTGTACTTTCTCATTTAGTCCCCTGAGGTAGAAAACAGGCTTGATGAAGTGACCATCAAACAGCTAATGAGTGCTAGATCCACAGTTCAAACCCAGATCTGCGAAACTCTGAGGACTACACTCATAGCTGATGCCTTCTGCTATCTTCTACCAAGTTCTTTATCAAAGGAAGTTATTTGGAGCAAGGAGGTGCCACATGGAGAGAAAATATGGCATGAGAGCATCTTATTCCCTTTGTTCTAATTTACTCCAAAAGCAACTTCTGATGGAGCCAGCTGCTGGTGTTTGGAGTGTCCTTACATCCTTGCCCACTTCTGGGTAGCAGACTGTTGATACTTGTAAGCCAAGAATGCCTTCCATTGTAAAGCAGTAAAAGGGCCCTCTGGCTCCTTCATCATGCTTTTATGTATTGGATTGGCATGAATAAGTCCCCTAAGTCAACCCGGCAGAGCCAAACCCTGAACATGATGATCTTACAGCGATCACCCAGCCCATAGCAGCCAGCAGACTTCTTCCTCAATGCCTTCCTTGGTAGGTGTCCTTGGGGAGCCAATTTTTCTTTAAAATTATTCCTTTGAATCTAAAGCTCTTATCTCCCAACTTTCTCTCCTTGCTGCGTTCCCAGAATTTTGTGTTCATGCATAATTAGGACCACATTTGCCATGGAAGGAAGCCATGGTATAGGAGATCCATGAAAGGAGAATACAAATTGCCTTTCTTATTTTGCTTTGAGCTGTCTCATACCACTTTTTACCCTACCAGTAATGTTTTCGTGGTTGTCTTTATTTAGTTTTCCTTTGATTTTGTTATTTGTTGCTTAAATGATGGAGACAAAGGCCCTTGTTGAAAGTCATGAGTTCTGGGACCTGACTGCAGCTGTAGCTTACAGCTGAGTGTGACCTTGATCTTTCATCTAGTTCTTTGGGGATTCAGTTCATTCAACTGCAAAATGGGAGAGTTGGGTGAGATCATTTATTCCCAAACCATGCTGATCATCAGAATCATCTCAGATGCTTGTTTAAAGCATAGGAAAGTTAAAGGATAGGAATGTGGAAGCAGCTTAAGAACAGCTAATCAACGTTGAGCTGGCTATCAAATTGTCTCCCCATTACTGGTACCTATCTGAGAATAGGTCTGTGAGGAAGTAGGGGATCACAAGCGGCTTGGTCCAAAAGGTGGGCCCTTGGATCCGAGTTCCCCAGACGGGGCTGAGTTGAAGAAGAGAACCAAGGCTTTCCCCCAGCTAGGACAATATTATAGTTGCCAACTGGTTTCTCTCTTTGGTGGTTTATTTGGCTTTGTTTTCCCTTTATATGCTGTGAAGTTCCTTTTGAAAAAATAATCCAAATCAAAGAAAAGAAAAAAATTGTTTATACCCAAGCCTGAATAGAACTATACAGTAGCTACCAGAAGCTAGGTTGTGTTGATAAAAGACTAAAATAAAAATCCAGGGCTTCGGGACAGATAAAAGGTTAAAATTCTGGGGCACCTGAGTGGCTCAGTTGGTTGAGCATCTGACTCTTGATTTTGACCCCCGGGTTTGGGATTGAGCCCCCAAATTGGGAATGGAGACTGCTTAGGAGCCTCTCTCTCTCTCTCTCTCTCTCTCTTTCTGTTCCTGTCCCCCACACATGTATTCTCTCTCTCTCTCAAAAAAAAAAAAAAGTTTAAATTCTGGGGGAAGATTGTTAGGAGGGAGTCATGATTAGATCAAATGTTCTAAGTGAATTTTTTTTCATAAGCTAATAAGAGGCTACTGAGCAGGCCTGAATGAAGTATGTTCATTGTCTAGAACAATATTTTGTTTATTTTGCATGAAAATCAGGAGTCAGGTGTCACAAATGAAGACTCCTGCCAAGCCCCTAGCTCTTTTTGATTCCGTAGGTATCGAGGGGACACCTGGGCTCCTCATTTCACATGAGCATTTAGGAACCACACTTTGAGAATGCTGTCCTATGTGCTGAGAGGAAGGATGGTGAACTCTGTCCCAGACTAGAGCTTTGTATGCCTTGGGAATTTTATCAACTCCTCTGAGTGTTAGATTCCCTTCATGTAATATGAATAGTGTTACTTTCCCCTACCAAAATTGCACGCCTCAGAACAAGTTTTCAAAATAAACTGTGTGAATAAAAGAGATGGTGTTAATTACTTACCATAGAAATCTACATGAATTAAAGTCCACGTCCTGGGCTTCTATAAACCTACTTTCCACCCTTCCCTCCCATGCTTAGTACAGGAATATGACTATAGATGGTTCTATCATACATAGTATATATAATATAGTGTATAGTATACAGTATTGCATTTGCTTAGGAGCCTTTGAAAGATTTCTAGAATATCAAAATAAGAATACTGTTATTCGTTATGTCTCTGTGCCTATTAGAAAATAGGAGCTGCCAGAATAATGTAGAAGGAGAATTTGCCAAGACAGATTGATAGAAGGAACTCAGTAGATAGAAAAACAAATACTGACCAATAAATTATATTCATAATATATTTTATGTTTATCATATATTTTATTTCCATTTGAGGAATGTATTAAAGTCCAGTTGCTATAACAAAGAATCCAACAATATAGTGGCTCAAATAACAGAGACACTTATTTATTCCTCATGTAGCAGACATGAGTGGTATATATCTCTTGAGTAGCTCAGCCCTGCCATGGTAATTTAGGGTCCAGTTTCCTTCTATCTTGTTGCTCTGTTATCACCTAGGGCATTGTCATCACTGCATTGCAGAAGCTGGATTGTCACCTGGGAAAGGGAAAGAGAATGTGAAACATCTTAAGGCTCAGACCTGAAAGTGGCACATATCACTTCCATTCACAAGGTATTGGTGAGCTTAAAAAACACCACCATGCCTAAGTGAAGGGCAGGCTAGGAAATGTAGCCTAGCTGAATAGCAATAAACCCAGCTACACCTCTATTATTAATGCTGTAGACGAAGAGGAGATCAGAATTCGTAACTAACTAGCAGTCTCTGCCACAGGAAAGGTATAGGGAACTTTGAAAGTGGAGCCAATCACCTTTCATGGCTTCACTAATTAGCCAGAGCTGCTGTTATGCTGTGGAGTATTATATTTCCTTTGATGTGCTGTTCCCAGCCTGTCTAAAATGTCATTCCTAGTATCCACCTAAGCCTGTGAGTTATTCTGGGCAATGTGAATGTTGGCATTCCCTTTTCTTAATTGTAGGGTTCTCCTCCTGTATCCTATGCAGGCCATGAGAAAAGACTTATTGAGTCCTGGCCTACAGTTAATAAATGTGCCATTGGTTGAAATATATAGGCAAAGTATCAGTATGAATTGTCTTCCATTTGCTGTTCTGACAGTTGTGATATAATGAATCTCAAGTGTGACTATTGTCACATAATCAGAGGTCCTGAACATTAAGAATGTTTTCTTAAGAATCATCCAGGCAGAAAATGAGTTCACAGATTTTCAGCATTTTTGCTGATAATTCTCAAGGCTCCACCTGGTCCTGCACTGTCTTTATTCTGTACTCTTTATTTGATCTCCCTCCCCCTCCCCCTCCCCCTCCCCCTCCCCCTCTCCCTCTCCCTCTGCTTCTGCCTCTCCCTCTGCCTTTGTCTCTCCCTCTCCCTCTCTCTCTTCTTCTCTCTCTCCTCCTTCTCTCTTTCCCTCTCTCTCAGGGATGGGGGAAAGTCAGGGAGAGAAAGTTCTACCATGACAATGCATTTCTGAATTTTGCAAGTTTGTTATTTTGTGATACGTAGCACTATTCAAACAAGAAGATCTTGTAATTAGCTGCCTTGGGATGTTCTAAAGGTGAAGCCACTCTGCTGCCATGCATCTTGCGAGATTAGTGACTTAGGCTGGAAGTTGACAGATGACAGACACTTTTAAAGGGGATGCAAACAGATTGATACAAGAGCTCCTGCCTGGATGGTTGGTTTTAGAATGACCTCCCTGCCATGGGAATTGTGTCCCTGTGAGAGACTGTGATGTGACTCCAGTGAGATGAAATTACTTCAGAGAATCTGAAGGCAGGTTGAGGGCTGAGATTGTTCAGGAAGTTCAGATTACTAAAGGTAGAAACACTCATGTGTATAAGTGGGGAATGGGAGATAGATTACTTTTTTCTAACAACTAGTTGACATTGTCATTAAAGTGTGTCTTACCAGAAGAATTATGCAGCCATTTCTCTTTTGAGTTTTACACATGCACACACCACATATGCACGTATATTTTGGCGGAGGGGTGTTTGGTTTTATTTTTGTAACACAATTTAATATAATAGCCTCTTATATTCTCCAGGAAATCTAGGCCGCTGGCCATGTTCCCACAGTATTCTGAAATTATTCTGGAATTCTTCCCTCTACCCTCAGCCTGTCCCATCACCCAAGTGATTTTGGCGATCCTCTAGAGACTTACCAACATAGCTTGGTGACTGTTCCATCTTGGATTTTATGTTTTGCCAGTTGTGATAGCAATTTATAATAAAAGCAAGATGTGACCTGTTTTGTGTCCAGCAACGCATGTGTCCAGGATTCTGCCTGTGATGTGTGATGTGCCTTCAGAGAGAGGACAGCTGTGATGTGAATGGATTTGTGAGGTAAAAAAGAGCTTTAATTTCTCTTCCTCTTTTCCCATGGATATAAAACTTTGTTATGGTAAACTAAACCTCTGATATCATATACAACTGCTGGCATTCTAGATTGTTTTAATGGCCACTCCTTATTGCTTAATCCTAAGCATTACCATCTGTTTCTTTCTTAATTATAAATGCAGCAGGAATTCTCAATGACATCAGAAATGGTGGAAATAAAATGGAATTAGAGGCCTTGTACTTGACACCAAGCAGGCTTCCTCTAATGCTTTTCTTCTGTTAAAGGCATTGGCTGGTCAGAGAGGACAATTCCTCAGCGGTTTTCTCTCTCCTCTGCTCGATGTGCTTACCGTGAGAGTATCATGCTATAAATTCAGCTTTTATTTTAGTGAGAGAATTTTAGTGAGAAACCAAGTTGTGTTTTTCTGTCCATGGAGCTGAGGATGTGTGGGCAGATCTTTCTCACAGTATTAGAAGCCAGTGGTGTGAATGTCCTGCTGTTATTGGCATGTGTTTTTGTGAGAAGAGAGATGAATGGTAATAGCCCGATGACATGAGTCATGTCCATCCCCCAGAGAAGAGCTGGGAGTGGACATCTAAGTGATTGTGATCAGCCCACTAGTAACCAGTGTGCCTATCCCTGAATAACAAGGGAACGTTTGTGGAGGGAGGTCATGTAGAAACTGAAGGAATATTTCATTCTGCCTTGTTTAGGCTTTTGTTTTTCATTAAGTGGAAAAAGTTACATGATTTTAGACTCCTAGCATTTTAGAATTAAAAGAAACCCCTAGGACTTGTCTAGATCAAAGCCATGGTCACACTTCTTCCTTTGTCTGGTACTTGACCAGGTTGAGTAGGAGCTGGGGAGTCAGCAGAACAGGGTTTGAATTGTGAGCCACCTGTGTGTGCTTTGCATGCTTTTCCCTGAGTTCCCAGTGTCTCGGTTCTTTTCCTGGATGACAGTGGACATCATAACACTTCTTGTGTTTGGCTTAAATGAGAGAAAACGTGTAAATCCTAGCCTACTTGTGGCCCATGGTTTCCTTCCCTTCCCTCCTCTCACATTTATGACAGATGAAGTGTTGGTCAAAGAGGTTAAATGCCTTGGCCAGTGTTGTACATCCAGTTAATGGTAGACCTGGAACTGGAAGTAATGTCTTCCAAGACCAGCGTATTCTAAGATTTTTCCTCACTAGGTCATATCTAGACCTGTTGCCTTTCTCTCTCCTTGGTACCCATTGAGCTTTTGCACAGTAATAACCCTAGTAATTATCATTTGTATACTACTATTTAAGTGTAAAATACTTTTTTAAAAGGTATATCCCCATTTAATGTGCAGTTGGTGAAATCATATTAAAATTGTATCATTACTCCTGTTTTACAGTTGGGGAAACCGATACTCTGAAAGGTCGAGTATCTCTTTGAGGTCGCGCTGAAGACTGAGTGAGCACCAGGTCTTGAGGCTCTAGTGCGTGGGTTTCACTCTGTTCTAAGTGGAGTCTTAGTGTTATGCCAGCACATGTAAGAGAGGACAGAGAGATGAAGCATAAAGCGGTCAACATTATAATCTACAGTTCAGTAGCTGCAGTTGGGATGTTTTAGGAGAAGGATGCTACCAGAAAAGCAAAACAGTTTTCTTGAATTATATTAGTATTTTAGTGACCCACGTGCCACCAGAAGGATCTCAATGGGTAAGGAAAGAAGTAGAGCAAGAGACAGCAGGTTTCCCCTGAGAGGAGTTGCAAAACCAAACCAAAATAAAGCATACGTGCAACAACCAGGAAAGGCCCTTGCTCCAACATGCAAATGAGTAGTTTGCTGCTTCAAAAATGCAGCTCATAAATGAGGAGACCATCTGAGTCATTTGTTCCTTCCAAGTCTTGGTTCAGGCCAGTAAGGGTCAAACTGGTGCATGCTCTCAAATGGGCATCTGAGGGCTGAGCAAGAGAAGAGCCTCTGGGCCTTGTGCTGGCCCTTTTGTCCCAGTGCCCTGTCCATACCGGGAGTCCCCTTTACACTTTCCCAGCCTCTAGGCCATGTGTTTTGTCTGTCCGTCTCTCTGCGGTCAGTGATACTTGGAGATAAGGACAGCACAGTGAATTTCACTCACATCCGGTCTCCCTTGAGTAATGCCATGCTCCTCTGGTCATGCTGTCAGTGAGCCACCGGGGCCACTATATAATAAGCAGGCTTACTGAAAAGCAGTCCTTTCTGGCAGTAAAACTAAATCTTTTAATCTCAGAAACCTTCTATTGACCATGTGTAGAAAGCCATGCAAATTTAAAAAATGTAAATATTGACATTCTGAGGTTTTCCTACGTAACCCGATTTAGTCTGCCTTTCCCATTATTGCTGCTATTTCTGGGGACATTTTACTGACTCCAAGTTTATAAAGCAGCATTATTCAGAAGGTACTATCACGGGCTGTAGAGTCAGCCAGACCTGGGGGGGAGTCCTGGCTCTGCAGCTTAAGCACGTCAGCTCACATAAGATCTCCAAGCCTCGCTTTCCCTATTTGTTAAGTGCCGGTGATGGCACCCACCCACCGCCGGTGCTGTGAGGATCAAATGAGCGACCACGTGGGATGTTCTGTAATTCAAAGACAGCATTTCGCCTGATCTCACTCCCCAGAACCAGACGAGCACTTCATTTGTGATGTTTTTTCCTCATTAGGAGGCTTTATCTAGACAGAGGTCATTCAGGATTCTTTTAACGTGTGAGACACATCCATTTTATTGAAAGAAATAAAAAATATTATTTTTAACACTTTGTACCTTGCTTTAGAAGTCAAGTCTTATAACATCAGTAAGTTTTCACCTCGGGTTACTTTCATTTCTTATCCTCTCACTATGAGCAAGCCAGCAAGAAAGGCATTCTTTCTGTTATCTTGCCTACGAATGTGAAAATACCCTCCATGTGCCAAGTACATCTCTGTGAGTATATTGTTTGTTTTAATCCAGCCTTTTTTATGTCAACAAATTTCAAAGTTCCAGTATATTAATAATGACTAGAAATGCTTATTAAAAAGTACATTAAGAGATAAGGCTATTTTCGAGGACTCGGGGGCATATATAAACAGGCTATTATATTTTTGTAATTGTATTAAATCAGGCATGTGCCAGCCAAATTCGTGACTTTATATAGGTTTTTTTTTAAAGCTTTATAGAATTAATGCTAAAATAAAGGAATGTGAATTCCTTTGCCAGTTCTTTGAAGGAAACGGTAGAATCTGACCTACCTCAAAGGAATAGTAAGAGCAACAACCCAGTTATGTTGCTTCAGGCTTAGAATCTTTAAATAGTCTGGAAGGTCAACTCTGCCTTAGCTGCATAGAATGATTCCATATGCTCTCCTCTGAAACTTCCTCTTTGTGTCTGTAAATGGGGCTGTTTTGAGCCCAGTGTGAGGAGAAGCGGTGGAACAGAAGCTTCTCTGATGAGGAGAATGTGCAAGACACCACACACAGACGCCTCATCAGATCGTGACATCCTCAATCCTGGCAAGGCCAGGACTGACTGTTCTCTCCCCTGCTTTCTCCTTGCTCCTCTCCCCCCCGCACCCCCCGCCCCACCACACGTACCGATATGCGTACACCCTTCTTCTCTTCGAAATGAGAAGCTTAAGAAATGGTGTTCTTTAGGAAAAGGTACCATCGCTCTCTGCTATGAAGAAAACTCTGTATGCAACCCTTTGATTCTACTGAATATGCAGAAGCACAGAGCAGGGCAATCCGGCAACCACATGTAGCTCCAGATGTATCTTACATATGGGCCATTGTCCACACTGCTGGTGGGGCTGACAGTATTTTTAAAAATGGTCATAACACATATGGTCTCTTGTTTTTTGCTCTGGCTTCTGAAGTCTTGCTGATCCAACCACATCATCCTTACGCTGTTTCCAGAAGAGCAAATCTCTGTCTGCTCTCAAGTTGTGAATTCCATGTGCTTCGCTAGCACAGGGCCGTGGATAAGCCAGTCCAAAGGACAGTGAGGGGCAAGGAGCTCTGCCATAGTTGTCTTCTTGCAAGGAGGAGGGGCAAGCATGAGGTGTCACCAGAGGAAATTAAATGGATTGGACTGTCTCAATTTAGTGTCTTGGACCCTCACTCATTATAAGCTTTCCAGCTGTAGGGGATGATACTTTCCAATTCCCTTTCTAGCCAAGGCTCCACGTTGTGATTCAGGATGGAGAGTAAATTGTTTGTATTTTGTAAATGCCCTACTTCCCATCTCTTATCAGCTAAAATTTCAAAAGGGCAACTTAAGGGAAATTGTTTTGGTTGTCTAGCTAGTTATAAATTATTACTCAGTCTGCAGTCTTGCTGGTTGCCGAAAACTTCACACACACACATACCCACACACACACACACACACACACACACACACACACCAACACACCAACACACACACACAAATGATATATATACTTTTTTTTTTACAAATAATTATTTATTTTTGGGGGGAGAGTGCAAGCAAGGGAGGGGCAGAGGAGGGGCAGAGGATCCAAAGTGGGCTCTGTGCCAACAGGCTGACAGCAGTGAGCCCAATGTGGGGCTTGAACTCACGAACTGCGAGATCATGGCCTGAGCTGAAGTCGGACGCTCAACCGACTGAGCCACCCAGGTGCCCCCACACAAATGATATTTTATGTTCATTTATTTCTCAGTCATTACTTTGCTGTTTACCAACCCACATGATTACCTTGAACACCACTGAAAAGAAATTGCAAAATAATGCCCCCTAAACACATGCTAAGTTTACAAAATGATTCTAAATGGCTTTTAAAGAAAATAATTGCGTTCAAGCTTCTCTACATAATTATGCCACATGTGTGTTAGGAGACTGTGGTGGGGTACGTTGGGGCACATGGCCAAAACAATCTAGCTGTTTTTCAATAGACAGATTATATTACTGCTGCTTATACTTTCACTTGTAAATTGATTTAACAAACATTTATTGAGTACCTTCAACGTGTCATAAGGAAACTTTGTCTCTCTTTGGGTTTGAGTCTTTGATTTGCTTTTGTTTTGATTCATTTTGCAAAAGGAGGCAGCATCCCAAGGACTTGATAGCTAGGAGAAGGCAGTGGTAGTTACTCACTGTAGCCTAGATGTGAAAGAAAGTAGCCTTGATCCATTCCTGGAATGCCTCCATCACAGAGCCATTGATAGCAATGGCAGCAAGATTGTGGAAAAACCAGAACAGGTCCCTGGACATTGCTTCAGGCTTCTGTGTGTGGTGCTTACAGCAAGTATGGGTAGTAGGAAATTAATAGATATAAGTCCCATGAGGGGGGCTGGCATTTTATCTATCCTGTGAACAGGTTTAGGAAATATAATTGACTTGTGCTCAGAAATCTGAAATACAATTTTTGTGATAGTAATTTTCCCCGCAGCTTTGGCATTTTCCTTTCCATTAAACTTCTTAGTTTTTAGTGAGGGTACTACAGCCCTGGTCCTGCTTTGTCATTTTGGGATGATTTATTTTAAAATTACAGTAAGGGATTTTTGGTCAGAATTCCACCAGGCTAATTTCAAACCGAGTTTGCTGACTCCAACTAGCCATAAATGGTCCCCACCTCCAGCATATAGAGCAGGAAGTGGCATGCTTGGATGCCAGGAATAAGGCAATTGCTCAGATGGAATAACACTTGGCAGTTTGGAGGAATTTGTTGATGTAAGCCTAAATCGTAGGTTAGAGACTGACTTGTGGGATGCATTTCTGCCAATTATGGTCCATTGTGCAGTCAAAAATGGGAAAAATTACTTACTGCAGCTGGTTCTTTGGCACTGAAATCACTGATGGAATAATCAGAGGAAATCTTTTAAGTTATCAGAAAAGATGGATTGTGAAACAGGATGCCGGTTTTGCGGGTTATCTGCTTTACCTGTCTCACATGACATAAAAGAGGAAAGGAACTCCAGAGCCCAGGAACTGTTGATCAATCCTTAGCACTGACTTGCCCAGTGATAACTAATGCCTGCAAATGCCCTTTTCCTTCTGCCACTGCAGGGGCCTATGATTTTTTGAGAGTTGGAGCTTTAAGGGGTGCCTGGGTGACTCAGTCGGTTAGGCATCGAACTCTTGGTTTTGGTTCCGGTCCTGATCTCACAGTTTATGTGTTCAAGCCCCACATCAGGCTCTGCACTGGGAGCATGGAGTCTGCTTGGGATTCTCTCTCTCTCTCTCTCTCTCTCTCTCTCTCTTACACTTCCCTGCTTGCTCTGTCTCTCTCTCAAAATAAATAAACACCCCCCCCCAAAAAAGCTTTGGGGCCTTAAGAGTACACTTGTCCTGATGAGCACTGGTGATATATGAATTGTTGAATCACTGTATTATACACCTGAAACTAATATGACACTGGGTGTTAGCTACACTGGAATTAAAAACAAAACAAAACAAAAGTTGGGGCCCTAGGAAGGTTCTTTTTCAGTCTGTCTCTTGTGTCTAAGAGTCTTTGCATCATGGGAGAGGTATGGACAAGCTCGCTGAGTCTAACTTCCTGCTGTAGGATCATGCACATTATATATATTGAAGTCTTCAGTTGAAATGCTGAACACCAAAATAACTATAGCTGATTATTGTAAGCACGCTTATGACTGATGTATTTTTTTCTTTTTCATTCATGGATTTGTATATATTCTAAAAAAAATCACTCTAAAAATAAGATTTGCAGAAGAGGAACTAAGAGAAAACACATCACCCACCCACATAGACCAAATGGGCTACTCTCTTCATTGATGAATTCTAAGTCATTTGAGTTTCTCCATACTTGTCTCATTTAAGCTTCTTTCCCAGAAGACCTCACAGTGGTTTGACTCTGTGTCCTCCATCATTGTGCTCTCAGGACTGAGTACAGATCTTCAGAATTCGTCTCTTGAGGATCCCATCTCTCTGTTGTATAACTTGCTGCCTCTGTCCCCTGTGCTTGGGTTGAAATATCCTGCTCACCTCAACCTTTCCTTTGGATTGTAAGTTCGCTGAAGGGACAACTGCAGGGGACAGCTGATATTTTGGCCTCCCCACCACCTGCTTCCTCTTCTTCTGGAAATAACACACTACTTAGGAGAACTTACTCTTTTCCACTTTGCATGCAGGCTAAGTAGCATCCCAATTAAGATATTTCTCTTTCTTCTACCTGGAGGTAGTCACAAGATTCAAATGAGTCCACGCAGAGTTTTTGTGGTACAGGAGGCTGGTTTTCTTGGGTTATCTGCTTTACCTGCTGTTCTGAGAATTTGGGCTTTGAGCAGAATTCTCCGGAATGGAAAAGTACTAGAGCTGATTCCTTTCACTGGAGTTCTCTGAAGAGAAGACAGGAGACCCCTACTGCCTGCTTCCCATTCTTTATGAAGACTGTTTGGGTAGCGTTACCTTGCATTCTGTGAGCTGCCTCAAATCTTGCCAAGAAATCCCTTCATTTTGTCCCTATCTGCCAAAATTGACTGTTGTTTGCTGACAAACTATCCTGATACAGACTCCATCTTCTAGTGCCCATGTATATGTCATGACGGGGTACAACAACTTGAAAGCATTGTGAAGGTTGTTGCCTACAGTTTCAAAAGTTCTAGAATTCCATGGGATCACGCATATGAATGAAATTAAATAATATTCTCCCATGTACCACTTCATTTCTGCTGAGAGTTTTAGAAATTTGTGAGTTTAAAATGGAGAGTAAGAGTAGAAATTGTGTAAATTTACAATATTTTTTAAAGTAAACTCATTTCAGAACAGTTTTGAATTTACAGAATTATTGTGAAAATAGTGCAGAGTTACCACAGCCCATAGCCAGTTATTATTAACATCTTACAATGACTGTGGTACATTTGTCATAACTGATGAGCCAATATTGATGTTGACCCAAACTTTATTCACATTTCTTCAGTTTTTCCCTAATGTCCCATTCCTATCCAGGACCCTGTCTAGGAATATGCACAACATTTAGAAGTCTCATCTCTTGGACTCGTCGTGGTATGATGATTTCTCAAACTTCCCTTGTTTGTGATGGCCTTTATAGTTTTGAGGATTACCAATTGTATAGAATGGAATTTGTCTGATATTTTTCTAATGATTAGACTGGATGATGTATTTTTGGGAGGAAGACCAGAGAGGTAAATTGCCCTTCTTATCACATCACGTCAAGGGTACATGCTTTCAGTGTGACTTAACACTGTTGATATTGACCTTGAAAATCTGGCCGAAGTCATGTTCGTCAGTTTTCTTTACTGTAATTCCCCCTCACTCTTTATGTACTGTATTCTTTGGAATACACTCTGTTAAAACTACACTTAAAAAGAGTTGGTGAGCAATGCTCCATCTCCTTAAGGGTAGAGTATCTCAAAGTATTTGTCATTATTCTGCACAGAAGATTTGACTATTTTCCCCTGTCTATCTATCTACCTACCTACCTACCTAATTACTTATTCAGTCATTTATTTAAATTAGTATGGATGCATGGATATTTATTCTATATTTTGGGTTATAATCCAATACTACTTTACTTTGTTGCTCAAATTGTTCTACTTTGGCTATTGGGAGCTCTTTAAATTGGCTCCTGTGTCCCTTTCACATACTCCCATCATTGTGGTATTTTTTGTTTTTTGTTTTCATTTAAGCACTTTCTTGCTTTCTGGAACTAGAAGGTACTCTAGGCTTATCTTGCATATTTCCTGCCCTCATTCTAGAATCAGCCATTTCTCCAAGGAGCCCTAGTTTTTTAATTGGAGAATGGCATTCAAACCCAAGATCTGGCACTAAGTATGCTTATTATTACTGGGGTGTCATTGTTTGTAGATCTTCTCAGCTGACAGAGCAAGGAGGTATGGGTTTGTACAATAACCCACTTGTGTACATGTATCTATGAATAACACTATAGTAACCCTTTATGTATTAAGTTAAATGTGAATTCATACGACTATCTCCAACTCTGATGCCTCACCACATTGTAACTTGTCCTCTTGTTTTTCTGTAACCTCCATCCCCAGCAGTGAGAAAACTGGCTCTCACCATTCTCCCTACATTCATTAAATTTCTCAGTTCCAGTATACATGTAGTGTTGTTTCAGCAGTGTTAACTTGCACCCCCATGTGAAACAACTTTATCACCTAGAGGCCAGTGCTTATAGTGCAGTTCATTTTACCTTTAGCTTTATGGACATCACTCATTTCTAAAGTTACCTAGATGAGCACCTTATTCCCCTGCGTCTGCAGTGGGGTTGTTTTACACCATTATATATTTTAAAGCATGTTTTTTATTTATCCAAAGGATAAATACATAGATGAAGATGTGAAATCATGCTGAAGGGCTTATAATAAAAATCACAGTCCCCTCCTTCTACTCCCACTCCATCCTGACCTGCTTCCCAAGAGCAACACTTCCAACTCTTAGCTGTTTATGGCCATGCATCTGAGTAATGTGCTTTACAGCTATTTCTCAAGCTCTCAATTTTAAACATTATCCATTCATTTCCTATTATTTTAGGTGAGGATTAGCTTTATTTCACCTCCTTACCCTTACCCATTTCTTCACAGTTTTTTAGTTAAGTCAGCTATTTCACAGGTTTTTAGTTAAGTCAATACTCCGTGTTCATTTACTTTTTTGTTAATTTTTTTAAATCCTGGAATTAATAATTACTTCATTCTATGTACTTATCGCTCTTACCCAGCCCACGTTTTTTCTCATGTGATCAAACTTGTAAGATAATTTTCAGTTCTTCGTACTCCTTATCCTCACCCCCCAAGACCCACTGTTTCCTGGGCTAGTTCATTGAGAATAATCATGCAGAGCCAGGAATAAGGCTGCTTATACATGGGAATTGGGTGGAAAAGGAGACCAGGGGTCTTGTTGTTTTATAGGCAGACTTTCACTTAACCTTCCTGTTCTCAAACTGGTGGGTTACCTTTTCTTCCACTGTGCCCAGTCACTGAGTCCCAAGTCTTTCTGCATCCCCTTCTGTGAGATGTACATGCCTGTTTGCTGGGCTTGGGGGAATATGGGCTGCCAGTGTTTGTGTGATCATGAAGGGAGCAGGGAACCTGGGGGTGTACATACTTTTCATAAATACATTCCAGCAAACTTCCTGCTTTCAACCTTGTGTCTTACCCCTGCTTCACAGGCACCTGGTACTCTCATTCCTGTACCTTCCTTAGGTTCTCTGCAGTAATGCGGCTTGTTTCTCTTAGGTACACCATCTGCAGGCTCATAGCTTCTGAATTACTCTGCCAAGTCAGCAAAAGTTCCTGTATTTGCTTTGTACCTTCACTTAATGGGGTTCAATGTTACAGATATCTTTAAATTTATTTCATCAAAGATGGAGTTTGTATTTGTGTTTCTTAGGCTGTTGGTTGCTTTGATGGGGGTGATTTTGAAGAGAGAAGGGAGTCCCGACTTAAACAAGAAGTCTTGTGCCTGGGCTGCATTTTCTATGGCCTGTGCTGGTCTTGGCTCATGTTACCTCTTTGGAAAAGGAACTGCTGAATCCTCCAAACAAAGTAAGTTACTTTGTTCTTGGCTTCCACAGAATCCTGACTGTACCTCTGTCGGGGTGCATGCCATACTGTATTGTAATCCATCTGTCCATTTTCCCCACTAGATTATGAGCCTGTCTAGGGCAGGGACTGCATCTACCTGATGTGTGTGCACCGTGAGCATTGCACTGGACTGATTGTGCTAGACATCCTTCATACAGGCTTACAGAATCTAAGAATAAGTGCACAGTGCCGTGTTTGCCACAGTCACTCGGAACAGACACTAAAACCTCTGAAATACATTGTCTTTGCTCAGGTACCATCTTAGAAGTAAAGTGATAATGTTGGGCTGCACTAGAACCTCACATTTTCAAGTTTTCACCCAGTTTTATGCCCTGGAACTGTACTGCCTCTTGGAAGTGTTTTTGGATGACCTAGGAAAGAATTGAAGGAAATTGAGAACACTATAATTTGGGAAATTTCCAAAAGAACTGGGTATTTCTAATTAGAGGCGACTTTCATACTTTAATATCTTTTCTGTGCAGATTTTTTGTGATTTGGGGGATAGTCTAAACTTTGGAAATAATTACTTTAGTGATGGAATTAACTTGGAAGTTTAGTTAGGGTTAAGAAAGCCACATGAGGTAACAATTAAGAATCTGGGCTCTGGAGTTAGAGCTGAATTTGGATCTTAGCTCTTTCACTGACCAAATGGGTAGGTCATTAATTTCTAGAGCCTCAGTTTTTATGCACTACAATTGGGATAATAACAATACACACCGTATTGTGCGGTCTGAGAATAAAACAAGATAATCTGTGTAAAACACTTAGCATAGTGCCTGGTATGTGGTAAGCTTTCAACAAATATTACCTATATCTGACAGTTAAAATAATGCCACGCAAGTATTTGATGGTTGTCTAAAATAAATTGAAAAAGTTTAGTGAAAAAAATTGGGGGGTGGGGATTGGGATTGGGCATAGAAAATTTAGCAACCTAGGGAAGCAGTGGTACTTTCTTCACTAAGACCTATTACATTGAAAGATTATGCTCTAGCAGCCAAGGTAAAGAGCAGCTATACGAATCATTTCTTATGATCTAAAGTCCATTAGCTACTCCATTTAGCTGTTAATGTTGTGAAGCCATCGGTGTAAATAAATGTGTTATTTGGTAATGGACTTGTTTTCTTAACAATTATGATATATTGTTCTCTCCAAAGGCTGTACTTTAACTCTGCTATTCTGCTAATTAGTCAGCAGATCAGCCTTCAGTGATGTTTCACTATCTCATCCCCTCACCACATTTTTATATTAAAACTTATATTTAGGCAGTGCCTGGGTGGCTCAGTCTGTTGAGCTTCCAACTCTTGATTTGGCTGAGGTCACGAGCCAAGGGTGGTGAGTTCGAGCCCCTGTTTTGGGCTCCATGCTGAGCGTGGGAGCCTGCTGAAGATCCTGTCTCTCTCCCCCTCTGCCCCTCTCCCCCCCACTTACATGCACTCTCTCTCAAAAACAAACATAAAACAAAAGCAAAACAAATAAACAAATAAACAAACAAAACCCCAATATTTAGTTGGTGTTATGGGCTCAATTCTGTTCCCCTCAAATTCATACAGTGAAGCCCAGTACCTCAGAAGGTGACTGTGTTTGGAAATCGCGTCTTTAAACATGTGAGTAAGTGAAAGTGAGGCCCTTAGAGTGAGCCCTGACCTACTATGACTGATGTCATTTGAAGAAGAAATTTGGGTACACAGAGAGACATCAGAGGTGCATATACACAGAGGAACCACCAGGCAAGGACATAGAAGGAGGCTACCTGCGGGCCAAGAAAGATTGGCTTTAGGAGAAACCAAACCTGCTGGCATCTTGATCTTAAACTTGCAGCCTCCAGAATGGGAGAAAATAAATTTCTGTTATTTAAGCCGCCTAGTCTGTGGTTTTTTGTTATGGCAGTCCTAACAAACTAATACAGTTGACAGTGAGAAGTAAAATTTACTCTGGAACTTCTGATTTTATTTGATTCCTTGTAGTTTATAGAGCACTTTTCACACACTTCATTTGAATCTTGCCCACTCCTATAAAGTAAGTGTTATTATTAACTTCATTTTACAGATGATGCAGTTGGGGGCTCAGAGAGTCTACACACAAACACATAGATGCTCAGGGGACAGGCAGGATTTGAAGCCAGACTATTTGATTTAAATATCCTTCTCTTTGCACTTGACCAAGGTGTCTCTCACTATTACTATGAGTGTAGAGTATGCACCTTTTCTTCTTAGTGTAGTTTATATACTTGACTTGTTATAAGACAGTGTTGACACGTTACCACTGACAGGTTAACACAGGTGACTGTGGCTTTCTACCTAATGCTGGGATGAAGAAAACAGCAAACTTGTCAAATTTGAAAAGAGAATATATTTCTTTATTACTCAGCTTCCAAAATCTAATGCCTTTCAAGTTTCTCTCATTGTTCCACTTGAAATTGAAGAATGGAATATTGATATATCTACTGTTTTTGTTGTTGTTGTTGTTATTGTGTGTGGTTGTTTTGTTTGTTTTTGCTTTCAAGCTATTCCATGTCGTTAATCAATGTTTAGCTGTTCATTCATTCTGCAAATATATATTGAGGACCTGTTATGAGCCCCAGGTTTAGATATCAGTTTTTGTGTTCAGCATAGAGAGATGTGGCTGAACAAATCATTGTTGGCTCTTGATCCAGGAAAGCATTTCCTTTCCATGAGATTACACTGTAATTTCTTGTTACATTGAAAATATACCTTCCCCCATCCCCAAATTAAACTTTCAAGGTTCTCCCTTCATCCTCAGAAAAATGTCTATAGCAATTTGCAAAAGCTGGCCTCAAAGTAATATAGTAAGCAATCCAGTATTACTGGCCTTATATAATCTTACTTTATTGTCACAGTCATTCATTTATTTAAAGTGAAAACTGTTTGCTCATATGTGAAAGTATGAATAGACAGGGAGGGGACATTGAAGTAACAGCTTTGATTTGGGATCTCTTCTCTGTTATTTTTAGCCTGCAATTTAAAGACATTTATGTATATTATATTTTTCTCGCCAAAAATTTTACTTCAAGAAAGGAAGAATGCTTCTTTTTTTTCCCCTAAGAGGAATAATAATGTAAAAGTTCATCTTCTTAAATTAAATTTTTCAATTTCAGAGACCTTTGCTATTCTTGTGTGACAACACAGAATATGTAACTTTAATTCTCTGGCCATCTAATTAGAAAGATGTTTCCTAAGTATGATCAGCACTGGAATTGATCCAGAGCCCATATTTATAAAACAGTAACTATGACAACCCATTCTTCCCAACCAGGCTCAACCCCTAATACTTTCCCAACTGTCTGTTTTACAAGATGACATAAGTAGAGGGTTCAGGGGGGAAAAAAACCTTTGGATGATAATCAAAATGCTTTTTGCAAACAGAGCCTTTAAAGCTGTTTGTTCAGCAGCATGTGATTCGGACAGTGGGAGTTGATCAGACAGCAAGGATTAACCCCCTAATTTGTTTCTCTTTTTCCTTTGGAAGGGGATAGACTGCTGTGAATTCCATGTACTCAGCCTGAGCTGCCAAATGGGATTGGAAACTATTTGACTGACTAGTGGCTGAAACATGAGGCATGGATAATTCATTGTTTTCCTGTTCTTCATGACCCTATGTAATAAGGTTTTGTTTTATTTAAAAAGAAGTAAAATTATATTACAACCTTAAACAATGTCTCTCCAAACCTGAAAGGCTTTTAGATATTTCATCCTTTTCTGATTGAATAGAATAATGTTATTTATCTGGTAACAATTTTAAACAAATTCCTTACAGTTATCTCTATTGCCAATGTAGAAACTCGTCTTAAGTGAATATTTAACGGTTCATAATATGCTGGAAGAGCCGATTTCTTTAGATGAGTGCATACATGGTTGGTTTTGATTAGACCACCGTGGTTTACAGAAGGCTCAGGGTGTCCAGGTCAGAATAGTCCTCTGGTACTTGACTGGGTAATGTATCCGTAATTAGCTGACATTCAAAATTGAGGTAGTGGCAGGACTATGCAATTGAGACCACTCCTTAACATTGATCCCTCCCCTAAGTCCGTTTCTACATGTCTCAGTGAGAATGAATTCTGTGTAGGGGTAGGGGAGTTGGAAGAGCTGCCTCTACCAGGGCAGCTCCATCTTTCCTGGAGCCAGAAATAAGTAGAAGGTAGTAGGCTATTTACCAGGAGCAGTTTAGCCCTGTCTCCAGGAGCCACTGCCACCAGATATGGAAGCCATCTTAGCCAGGACTCAGCTGCAGTGATAAGGACCTCCCAGTCAAGATCATATCATACCTGTTAGTGACATGGGGCACAGTTAACCAGTTTGACTTTCTACTACTCTTTCTTCCCTTGGCTTCTGTACTATCCTTGCTTGATTTTTTGTAAATATCATCTCTGGAAATCAAAGTTCTACCTGGAGGTTAAACATAATGCATTAAACTGAAATTGGTAAGATTATGATGCAAAGAAGTATCAGGAAGCGGTGTAAGATACAAATTTGAATCATCAGTGGTATTGCAGTTAAACACAAAGTCTGGGTATTCAAAGAGAGTACATTTTTAATGTGCATGTCCCCCATGGAACACCTCCTTTTCATCTCTGTAATGACATAGCTCTTTCATCAGAATCACTCAACTAGACCCTAGAACCCAGCCAATGGGAAGAATTCATCTCCTTTAACTCCTATTTCTCTCTTTCTTCAAACGCTACCCCCCCCCCCCATGGCCAGTGTTAATCTTATTATTTTATCCATTGTCCCTAGTAGCATACTCTTGTTTGTCCATCCATCCATGTACCCATCTTTCCATTCATCCATTCATCATCTATTGAGCAGCTACTGCATGCATGCAAGGCATATCCTCAAAGGATCATTATTTCTCTGGCCAAAGTAGGAAGACAATGAAAGATTAGATGCCCTGTTCTTAGTTTGATTCTTCAAAAGCAGACCTTATAATAAAGAATTTTGTGCAGATAGTCTATTTGATAGGTAGTTCCAGGAAGCCAAAGTGAGATAAAGAGGGAAACAAAGGGGGGAAAAATCCAATAAAGGATGCATTAAGACATAGGGTAAATGCTATAGGCAACTGGGTTCAGTCTGTGGGGGATTTTTTTTTTTTTTTGAGAAACCCTGTAGAACATGTTTCAAAATTGTCCTCCTGAAGACAAAGCTGAGATGTTTATCCTGACTGACAGGGTACTGACTGCTGTCTCCCTTGGTTGAAAGTTACCCTGGGAGCATTAAATCCCTCCCATTTTCCAGATTGCCTGCTTGTAAGCATTTAGCTGGAGAATGCTCTTGGGCAGGAAAGCAGAGGGCAGGTGAACCCAAAGGTGGGCCCACAGGCTGTGGGATGGAGTATCCATAGCATCTGCTTCAACCTCTGTGGCATTAAATGGAAATGCATGAGAGTTTTCCATTTTCCAGTAAAATTTACTCTATTTCATGTGCAGAAGCACAGCACTATGTTTAGAATTGGACTTACTCATTTCCTGAATATATATAGCTTCCCTTTTCTCTACAACCTTTTTTCAGCAGATTTATACAGACAAGAAAAATATTGCAACCAAAAGCACCACTGCAAATTTCCCCATACTGACATTAATCATGCCCATTTGATTTATTATCTATCATTTAAAAAGAATACTTTGCAACTCTTGTGCAATGATTTTTTTTTTTATTTTATGAAGAATGATTACATCCATGTAGCATAACTCTTCTAATGGTGAATGCGGTTTGTTTTATCACCCATTCACTCCCTAATTATGTATGTTAGTAAGCAGGCACTCTTCATGGAAAGTTGGGAGAGAAATATTCGATTTCAGAGAAGAAGAGATGGATATAAAACCAGACTAGATACAATGATTGATTATTGAGTGCTTGGTTTGCTGGGCTTAATTTACTGGGTACTATTGAGCCAATTAAAAAACAAGGAAACTCTACGGCTACTAGTACTTACAGGTGTCAGAGTTTGAATGTCATCTACTTTGGCTCCGTTGAAAAGATTTTTGCCCTTTATAATTGAATTGACCTTGTTTCGTTTTAATTTTTGTTTTTGTTTAACATAGCCACCCACCCTTTTGGGTAATTCCATACTATACATCCTATAATACTGGGCTGAGGACAAAAATAATTGTGGGTGATTAATAAATATTTATTGAATGCATGAAAGCCACTTGGAATTTATATGTAAGAACAAGAGCCCATTAACTGTACCAAAAAATTAGTACATTAATCTTTTTTGTATTCCTTTATGGATGCTCTATGATATGTGTTTATCAAACATAAACCAAGTTATGACAGGAATGCCTCTATCTTTCTCTCCATTTATTCAAATCTTGCCCAACCCTTAAGGTTTAGGTATAATTTCTCCTTCTTTAATAAGGTGTCTCCTATTACTTCCAGTTCAGTGCGTCTTATACCTAGATGCTGTTGGGAAGCTGTTAAAAACCTTTTTGCCCAGCCTACACCCAGATCATTTAAATCAGTGTTTCTAGGGGTGAGATTCAAGCCTCTTCATTTTTAAAAGCTCAGGTGGTTATAATATGCAGCCAAGGCAGAGAACTACCACCCTACCTGGATGTGATTGCTGCCTTCTCTGAAGACCCAGAAAACCTTGATTATACCTCTTCAAGACTGTTGTAGCTGACCTTGTATTCTGGCTCAAGTTACTCTGCCAATCAACCAGCCCACCCACCCTTCCAATTCCTAGATACCTCTGACAACATTCTGGTTGTCCACTTGAATACCCCCAGTGACGTGGAGTCCATTCCCCAGTGTCCATCTTTGGGCAGTTCAAACAGTTGATGTCTAAGTCTGTCTTTTTCTAGTTTCTACCTATTTTTCCTGTTTCTGCCACTATAAGGGGAAAAAAACCTTCTCCCAAAGTTTTTAAGTGTTTGAATAAATCATTCATTCAGTAAACATTTAAAGAATGCCTACCATGTATTGAGCCCTGGGCTACCTTATTGGAAATAAAAGTACAGATTCCTAAGAGGATGTGAAAGTCAATCTTCATTTCTATAAATAAATTCTTTTTTTTTTTAACCTGCCACATTTCTTCCATAAAAGATTATCTAGGCTGTAATAGTAAAAGACCAAATGGGCTTAAGCTACAGCAAGATAAATTTATATAGCAGAGTTATGACTAGAAAACTTTGGGACCGGTTGTCTGAATAAGGTTGTGCAAGCTTTCCTTCAGGCTTTAACTATGGTATATTTTCATGTGACTTCATTTACATACTTCCTTGAGGGCAGAGGGCAGTGTCTTAGGTTACTTCTCAGAGTTCCTTGTGAGTCATTCTACCTCTCTAAATGAGGCAGCCCTCGGGAAGGGAGAGTGAATGATTGATTCAGATACCTGAATCAGATACCTGATAACTTTTGGGGAAGGGAAGATAAACAAGGTTCCTTCCCCTCCTGTTGTTCCCCACAATGCAACAGCTAGCTGGGGTCTCCCAGGAGAATCTTGGTCCAGCAGTGCTTGGTCATGGGAGTTCCCTAAAACTAAAGGTTTTGCTGGGAAACAAAGCACACAAGGACAGTTCTGGCTCACACTGGCCTTACATAGCTTTCCAAAGCTTCTTTAAGGAGCAGGAAGCCACAGAGCTCCAGGGGCTCCGTTCCCATTGCTGTGTGCTGAGGGGTTGCATTCCTACACTTCCTGACTTATGAGAACAGCGCCCCCTGGAGTAGTGTGAGGAAATGGCCTTGGCCCCAGGGCACAGTGGGGAGGAGCCCCTTAAGAACTGGTGCTGGATAAGAGACTTTTAAAAATTGAGAACAAACTGAGGGTTGATGGGGGGTGGGAGGGAGAGGAGGGTGGGTGATGGGTATTGAGGAGGGCACCTTTTGGGATGAGCACTGGGTGTTGTATGGAAACCAATTTGACAATAAATTTCATATATCAAAAAAAAAAAAAAAGAACTGGTGCTGGGCAAATGTGGAAAACTCACTGCTCTCCCACCAGAGGGAAAGCCGGTGGGGGGTGGGGGGGTGGTCTAAGGACTCTTTCCTGGGACTTGGAACATGGTTCCATTTACCTCAACCTGGAAGCACATCACAGAGGTATTTAAAGTCTAGAAACCAAGCTAGCTGAGAGGTTTCCACCATCCTTTCTTATCTATTTAGACCCCAGGTCCTCCTTTCCTTCAAGTAAACCCAGCCCTGAGATGATCTGAATTCCTTCTAATCTCTGTTTATCAGCACAGTGACATTTACACTCAGGTGATTAATTCTGGTTTATTTCTCTATCCTGCCATGCTTTATCCCATGGTATACCTTATGCCCGGAGGTAGTTGTGCCCTCCCCCAGTTGCATCAACCTTAAAACAGACACATTCACTGCAAATATGCACAGCCCGACCAGCAAGTCCTATACAGGTCAGGTTCATCATGGTGTCTTACAACCAACCAGTTACTCAGTTCATTTTATGGATTGACCATGCCCATCTCTTACTCTCAGGAAGCGTTTTCTAATATCATAAGGCAGGGGTATGGGAAAAGTGCTCCTTCAGTTCCAGACCCTAGGGCATTTATGCACTAATAACCTTACTTCTTTGTGCTTTTCAAAAGAACGTAAACCAAAGCAATTAAATTAAATGGAGTTAACGTTGGCATGGTGGCATAAATCGTCAGGAAATTCAATATTAAGGGGTTAACGTTTCTTTCTTGTGAGCTGTCCTATATCTGTCTACTTTAAAATAAGAATAAGCCCTGGGGCGCCTGGTGGCTCGGTTGGTTGTGCATCTGACTTCGGCTCAGGTCATGATCTCGCAGTTTGTGAGTTTGAGCCCTGTGTCAGGCTCTGTGCTGTTAGCTGGGAGCCTGGAGCCTGCTTCGGATTCTGTGTCTCCCTCTCTCTCTGCCCCTCCCCCACCTGTGCTGGGTCTCTCTCTGTCTCTCAAAAATGAATAAATGTAAAAAAAAAAAAAAATTTTAAGAATAAGCCCAAACTTGGGCCTTGGTATCGTAGAGGATCGCAAGAGAGAGTTGCCCTCCTTGTGTTCAGTAGCAGAGGCAGCCCTGGGATTTGTGGGTGATGCATGTCTATCAGATGTTTGTCCTTTTCTGAGTACAGCCTTTTGAATCAAGTTCTCCTGCCCATGGTATTTTGAACAGGCAAACATGGGTAAGCAGTTTACCTCCATGCTCAATGGCTCCAGAAAAGAAAGCAAACAGCCTTGTGTTTAGACTGTACCCACCCTGGCTGTGCTCTGAAGAGCCGCCAGATTCTCCACATCACTGACTCTCCCAGTGAAAAGCAGAGGTCTCTTCAGCTTTGTTCATGGACCGAAAGCTGCTTGCAAGATGGGCTTCCAAAGTTCAGACCCTGACGCAGGGAAATTATATTCCAAGTCTGAGGGTGGCTAATCAGAAGAAACAATGTGTTTGGATTTGGGTCTGATTTTAATTTGAGGCGACCAGGGCCAGAAGGCTTTCTGCTGAGTCTGAAACAAACAAAACCTGAGCTCCCCAACCAGGTTGCTTTTAAGGAATTATACATTATTTAAAACCTGTATTTTTATTATAATTTACTCTCAATAAGAAGATGTTCTCCCTTTCCAATCGTTTTTTGCACCTGACTTCCTAATGAACAATATATTAACAAGCATTTACATTAAGATCTTATGCAGGCTTTTGAATGATGGAAGATGGTTCTGATGTAAATGAGTGATAGTTTAAAATCCCACGTGCTTTCTTTCTTTCTATTTATTGGAGAGGTACAGGGGACCAAAACTTCCTGGAGAGATTCTTTCAAGGGAAAAGAAATAAAATGTGTAACATTCATTTTCTTGGCCTGAGACTACAGTCTTGATGAGCAGATGAGACCCATTATATTGGTTAGGAGGAATGTCGGGAGATAAGGTGTTTAGTCATGTTATACTGTAAAGAAGTTATCCTCGTGACTCTTTTGATCTGCTTTATGAGATTAAACATCTTTGTTAATGTTAGAAAGATGCTCATCTTTCTAAGTTTCCTCGTATGCTTCCCCAAATAAACCAAGTTTCTCAGTTTCAATTCCAGAGAGTGAGAGTGCGGTCCGCTCTCTTGTTACTCCTCTGGCTTCATCTCAGAAATCCAGTTGGATACTCCTATAGTTTCCTTCAGTTTAGTTCAGAGCATGGCCTCTTGCCAATTCTGTGTCTCTGAAACATGCTTAATATTTCCTCTAAGTGTTCTTACACAGTAGAGCTTGGGTTGAAAATGTACTTTCACTATATTCTCTGACTTTTGGGAATGTGTATATAAGACATGAACTATATTCAAATACAGTTACATGTGCTTGCTTCAAACTGAAAAAAACAGGTAAAGAATTCAGTAGAACTGTGTCCCAGAAGTGAGTTTCTTTATAAATTGCTATGCTATGAAAACAGCCTTTTCTGTGTGCTGAGAACTCAGTGTGTGGCAGGGGTAGGGGGGAGAGGGGGGCTGTGTTCAGGTCAGGTGGTATATCAAGAAACACCCCCAGCTGGAACAGTCAGAAACCAAGAGGGGAGAAGTTTATCCTTTCTGAACTTTGCTGTTAGGAGATCAAGAAGGAGATGCAGATTTCATGAGTCGTATTCAAAAACTATAGGTGTTTCTATGACAGTAGGAACAAACAGGGAAAATACAGTGTCATCTTCTCTTCTTAAAATCCCTGAGCTTCACATGAGCCCAAGATCAAGGAATCAAATACATAGAAAGTCACAGAGCAAAGAAGGACCTGTTGTTTCTTTTAGCCTAGCAAACAGCTAGCAACTAGAACTCCTTACATCTTCAATGGATGAGGAATTAAGAGAACTGTTATATTTCTTTTTGTTCTAGAGTGATTTTTTTGGAGATACTGAAATGTTAATCCTGTTCATCTGTGCAGAGTTTGTTTGGAGTAAAAAAATTGATCTCAGTTGCTAGTTCCTCTATAGAATGAAGTCCATGGAATTGCTGTTTCAGAAATTTGATTCTTTGGCTCGCCATTTCTAAATAAATCAAATTCTCACAAACAGTATTACCAGAAAGTTCTGTCTCTGATAACAAGGATGATATTCTTTGGAGATTTTTAGTTTTAACTGTCTGTTTTAACTGAAGGCATAATTTGCACACCCCCATTTCCCAGTGTTTAGATGGAAAGCCTTCATTGCCCTCCTGGTTCTCCCAATGATGACTTTTTTGGGTCTGCAGAATGCAGAGGACGATGCCAGCTCCCTTCACAGGAGCACCAACAGATGTGTCATTTCACTGTCTGGCAAAAGGTAGGAAGGGAGATAGTTATAGCTGGCTGGATTCCAAGATAAGGAAAGAATTCTGATGAGCTATTGGAATGTCGGGCAGATTTATATCTCCTTGGACTTGGGTCTGTCAACACTGCTGGGAGGAGGGAGATGTTTGTACCACAGAGAGGTATTCATGGGGCAGAGAGGGACATCAGTGTGGTGAGTCTTATGACCTTCCTTTGCATCAGCTCTCTTGGCAGGTGTCCCCCTTGCAGGTGTTGAATGTCCAAGGCAAAGGGATGAGAGGAAACTCAAGAATGTTCTACCCTTCTTCTATCAGTGGCTATGTGCACACCAAAGGCCATGTTGACCTTTCATCAGACACGCATGCAGGCTGCTGGCCTCTTCCCCACAAAAGATTTTTTGAAGGAAAGATCATGTTATTGGACCAGAGGCAACTGGCTTGCGTTTAGAGTATTCCAGGGACCAAGGCTATTCACTAAAGTTCAGCAATGCTGGTCTGGCATTTTTGCCTTATAGCCATGCTCGGTTCTAACATGAAATAGGTAAAAATGTTTCATTTCTAGCTTCCTTTCTTTTTTTTTTTCTCTTTAACTTTTCTATTGCACCACAAAGGACAAGTATGTTTCCTTCTTATCTAAGGAAGTTTTGGCAACACTGAAGTCTCACTCATAGTTTTATGTTAGCCCTGGAGAAATTGCCAGACTGTTTGTACAACCCCTCTGCTTGTTTGTTCATTTTTAGTATAGTCCTACTCTTTCCTTTGCTCCTGTTCTATTTACCAACTTGGAAAGCCAAATCTCCTGGGCCCTGTACAGCTCCTGTGATCACCTAAGCTAGGTTTAACTTGGTCTTCAGAGTAGGAATAGACATAGTAGGAGGAATACACATGAGGCTGCCATAGGCTTAGCTTGCTCTGGTATGTTCTGCCCTTCTTCGTCTGGAGTCCCTACCTTAAGCGCTTACAGCTATCCCCTAGTCTGGTATCGTTGAGCTCTGGAACTAACAAGGCAGTGGTCTGAGTATCTTAAACTTTTAGGACTACTATTTTCCCCACATACCCTATTTCTCCCGGCTCCAAAAAGAGTTGTGCAAGAAAAATTCCTCCAAATAGAAGGTGCCTCATTCAGCAGGGTTGAAAGGAGAAGACGTACCAGATTGCCTCTTGGTATTGTAAAAGATTTGCATAGGACTTGGTCTAGTAAACCAAGATCTTCCTGGTATGAGTTTAGTTCTCTTGCCCTGAATGGTATTTATGGAGCTCTGTGGACTCTTTACCTCTAGCCTATCACCAACTTCCCCAGGGGGAAACTCAAAATCTTTCATTCTGGATTTCCTATATAGCAATTCCTAACTTGTCTCGGTGTTTCTTTTTTTTTTTTTTTAATTATTTTTAATTTTAAAATGTCTCAAATATACTAGAAAACCACAAAAAAATCAGGAAAACACAAGCATGTATATTAAAACCTTGGGTTATGAGTAACTTGTTCTAATAAATTTTAACTTGATAAATGAGTGATGTCTTGCAGTAAGAGTAGTACGTGATGCCAAATATCACATGATCACAACTGAGCCAATGATTTTTCTCTCTCTTGCACGTGGTGGGATTGTGGGTGATCATCTCCCATGTTTGGATGCTTGGTCTCAGGCCACGGTGTTTGGCAGAAATCAGTGATTTTTCAGAATGTTGGAAGGTGCCACAACTGGCACTAGTGTATTTTTTGTCACTGCAGAGCACCTATGGACAGTCCTTTGCTTTTCCGTACAAAAGTAAGCTTAGGAATGCTTTGCTTCATTCTAGGTCAGGCTGCCTGCGGATATAGACCCTTTCCTCTGCTGCTTTATTGCCAGCTACATTAAATATGTATGTGACATACATACATGTCACATACATACAGTATGTGACAAAAATTTATTTTTTAAATATGAAATTTATTGTCAAACTGGTTTCCATACAACACCCAGTACTCATCCCAAAAGGTGCCCTCCTCAGTACCCATCACCCACCCTCCCTTCCCTCCCACCCCCCATCAACCCTCAGTTTGTTCTCAGTTTTTAAGAGTCTCTTATGCTGACAAAAGTTTATTAATACTGTACTGTAGTCAACATCCATGTGAGCATATACAATGGCCCCATGCAGAAAAAGGTTGAAGAAAGGTGGCAAGAAGGAGATGATTACAGTGGAAGTGAAGAAGGAAATCATCGAGAAGTATGAATGAGGTATGCAAGTGGCCGAAATTGCAAGATCTTATATGAAGTCTACGTCTGCATCTCATCTACAGATGAGGGAAAAAAAGTGGAGGAATCTCTCACTTCAAATGAGATTAGAAAGATGTGTAAAATGTGGGGAACAGTGCAAAATTTTGTAGAAAAGCACCATCTGAATAAGGCTATAGCAATGTGAACAACAAATCTGTTTAATGACAATGCAGTGTCACATTTCCACAAAATCCTCAAAAGGAGGCAAAATCAAGTGTCATTGGATAGGCTCCTTCTTAAAGTTGTGTGAATAGAAAGATTCCATTGAGCCAAATAGACAAAAGTGATTCCATTAGTGATAGTGAAAGTCACCCTACACAAAAACCCTCCTCTCTCTTGTCTCCCTCACAGCAGCCATGAAGGTTTTCAGAGATAAGTGCAAGTTAATTTGTTCATTTTCTTTATATTTTGTATTTTCTTTATTATTTTGTATTGTTACAATATCCTAATCACTTTTATATGAATATTTTGGGGTCGTGGAATGAATCATCTTGAGTTTCCCATTATTTCTTATGGGGAAATTCACTTTGATATACAAGTGCTTTGGATTACAAGCATGTTTCCAGAATGAATTATGTCCACAACCAAGGTTTTACTGTATATATACACTCCCCAGATTGAACAGATGTCAACAGTTAGCTTCAGATTCCTCCTTAATAAAGGAAGGAAGGAAGGAAGGAAGGAAGGAAGGAAGGAAGGAAGGAAGGAAACAAAATAATATATAGTTAAAGTTCTGCCCATATCTTCCTTGTATCTTCCATGTAGAATTTACTTAATGGTCTATCTATATCATTCCTGTGCATATTTTGATTGTTTTTTATTACATATGCACATTCTCATACCCAAATTAGGTTCTCGATTTTTAGTATTAAATTTTTAAACAAGTGATATCATAAAAGTATATCCTTTTGCAACTTGAATATCCTTATTCAACATTATTATTACACTTTTAAAGACTTACTCATGTTGAGATATCTAGCTTTCATTCATCGATTTTAACTTGCAAACTAATTAGTTTACTAAATGTCATTGTTGCTCTAAAAGTCACTTAATCATGCAAAGCTAATTATGTTCTTTCCCTATTCTTCACAACTTGGCTCCAGTCTGCCTTTCATGAATTACCTGGTGGCCCTGCTTTTCAAAAGAGCCATTAGCTTATCTGATAAAGTAATTGTCTGTGCTTTGACACTCTGAGTATAAATGGCCTCATAAGCAGCCTCTTCCAGGTAAGGTCATTTGAGATGGAGGTTTGTTAACCATTATCTTCCCAGCATCTAGGAGAGTACCTGATTCTTAATAGATAAGCAATAATACTCATTGAACAAATGACTACTCACAAGTAAGTAGATGTTTATGGAATAAGGGCTAAATGCTGTGATTCTGAAGGCATATAAGAGGGTATTGAGATCTTTCTGCAAATATTTACACCACTCTCCAGCAACTACTGGTTTCTTGCCAACTGGTTTTTTTCCTCAAAAATTGCCACAGTAGGTTAAAGAGATTATTTCTGTCAGCTCTCAGATTGTAGACTCCTTGATGGCTCAGTGAGGCCCACTGGATGTTTGCAAAGAGCCACCAAAACCTCTTGCCACAGAGAATTGGTGACTTGAAAGGTCTGGTAGATGTTACACTTTCTTGCCATCTGTCTCTTGAATGTAGCTTTGATTTAGCTTTGACTTGGCCTCAGTAAGTCACAAATACCAGATTTGGTGAGAAATGGCAGTGTGAGTCCCAGTCGAAGGGAGACAATTTCCTCCTTTGCTGCTATTGGCAGCCTTGGGCCACTTTGTTCTTGCTCTGCTTGCAGGTGGATGCACTCTCCTGGAAAGTAGGGTTGAAGGGGCCAGGGTGAATGGAAAGTGGTTCTATAAGATCAACAAAAGCTTCCTGTGAACTTTTGTCAACCTTATTTTTCAACAATTATTTACCAAATAAGCAGTTGACAAGACATTGTCCCTGCCTTCAGGTTGCTTCTAATTTAATGGAGGACACAGAAAGCTGGGGTTTTCAAACCATTAACTAAATGTGAAAACAGGCAGAGAAAGCACAGGGTTGTAATAATAGCACTTGGTGGGGGGGCACCAACCTGCTCTGAGGTGCGGTGGTCAACAAAGGCTTACTGGGGGAAGTAACCTCATCTGAAAATGAGATTAATACTGACATTATAAGGTTGGGAGAATATGGGGTAATGTCTTTTCATTGACCACTCCTTGTTAAGCAGTAGCAGTGATAGTAATGTGGTGTTGGTGGTAATGATGATGACAGAGAAGGACAAAAATGACTTCACAGCTATATACCCTATTTTCAAATCCTAGCTCTTCCTGTTCTTAGCTCTGTGATCTTGAGCAAGTCACACAGACTTACTGAGCCTCATCTATAAAATGAGACTAGTGATGTGTACCTCCAAGGTGATTGTGATGGTTACAGAATATGTTGGTAAGGAGCCCACACAGTGCCTAGCACATGGGAGGATTCAGTAAGAAGTTGGTTGGGGGGTAGGGAGGAGGGAACTGTTCAAATGAAAGTTCAGTAAAAAAGCAACAGGAACATGAAGAGAAGGTAGCATAGGTGTCATTAGTGGGTAGGGAGGGAAGAACTCTGAATGAGGAGACCAGAGACCTAAGTTCTCAGCCAGCTTCTATGCATGGGGAGCTCAGTGCCCTTGGGCATGGGCTCTCTGGTATCCTCTGGGCCTCCCCCATCATTGCAGAGAGGCCTGTCCATGAATCAGGTAATTTTTAAGTGAGAGGAATCATGACAAGTGACCTAGGATTAAGGACAACAGAGAAATTGCTGTGTGATGCAATGACATGGGAAGTCTTTGTGGAGAAGGGCCTTGACCAGGTGCTGTAGGTCAAGTAGGCTTTAGACCAGATGAGCTAAGTGAAGAGGGCATTCCAGACAGGGGCACAATGGAGCAAAAAGGGCCAAGTCACACATCAGTTATGTCAGAGGCTTCCTTCATTTCCTCACCTCTGGTGCAGCCTTCCTCCTGGAGGAGAATGGGTAATACAAAGGTCTTGACTTTGGCTCGGAAGTTTGTTTCTTTGATAGTCAGGCCTGGTTCTGGCAAAATTGTCAAGTCATTGACGTTCATCTGCATGATCATTCATTTTCCTGTCAGCAACCCACCTTCCTTTGCCTGTGTCCTCCTGTCAGTCAGCTAAACAAGCCCCCCACTCGCACCTCACCCTGCCAACCTGCAAAATATGCCTCTTTTGGCAGCCTTTTTCTGATTCTTCTCCACACTCTCAAAATCTTTATATAGCTTAAATATATATAATCATAGTATGTCCAACTTTAAAGAGAGCTGTAGAGTTCATTATTAGAACTGCCCCCCCCCCCCTATTTTTTAAGAAGGGACATGCCCAAGGTTAAGCATTTAGGGACAAAGTCAGTTCTCTGTGATCCCCAGTTGTGTTCTTTTCCTTCCGCTACACAGGCTGCATTTTCCTTTACTGTGCATTCAGATTAGGGCATCGATACCTATGTATTAATGAGGACCTTTGGAGTTTTAAGTTTCAGAAACTTAGTGAAACTGGTTTAATAAGAGAGAAATGTCTTCTCTCATGTAACTGAAGAATTTTGATAGGACTGAATTCAGGTTTTCAGAAGATGTCAAGTGTTTGCCTCTCCTTCACAAAGCTCAACTTTTCTCTGTATGATTCATTCCCAGGCAAACAGCCTACAAACAGTGTCCAAAAGGCCTGGAGAGCACACCAGGCTTATGTCCTGCCATCTTAGCATCCCAAGTGAATTAGAGAAATTTTTTTCTGGCAAAAGTTCTAGATAGGACTTTGATTAGTTTGACTTGAGTCATTTGTCTACTTTCATTGTGGTGGTGGGTTGTAGATCTGTGATTGTCCAACACCAGGTAGGGTGCCCACTACGAGAACCATGAGTCATGGTCAGTCTCACCTAAACCATGGACTGAGAGTGGGAAAGAGGTGGTTCACAAGAGTAAAGCAGGTTTCTGTTTTCAAAGGAGAGGGAAAGGGATATCGGGCTGGTATGTGTATGTCCACCACACATCACCCACACACAACCAACCACAAGCCGATAACAGTTCCAAAGTATTACATCCCTGATAGCATTTTCCTCTAGTGAAGGACTCTCATTGTTTTAATGTGTATTACATGGGAATTTTGTGTACCATGGAAAGGCCAGTGAGGGGGGGTGGAGAAGGTAGAGATTTTGGATTTGAGGAATTTTCAGGCTCTCCCAGATCATAGCACAAAGTAATTGTCAACTCTGTCCCCTTATAAATCTTAATTTGATGGTGATCCAGGAAATCAACCTGAGATGAAAAGGTCTCCACTGGTTAACCGTTACATGTGGATAATTGAAAGTTGATGCTATTTAACTGTCCTCCCAGCTGTGCATTCCAATTTGTTCTACCTCTTTTCTTTTCAAGTACTTGCTTACTTCACTCATGAGCATAACCAATGTCTATGACCCCCAGTTAAGTAGTGAACATCAGATAGGAAGTGGTAATTTTGCAAAGTGGCTGTGTTCTTTCTTTTCTTTTCATGGGCTTTTTGTGTAGTTCTCATGTGCTTGGAGAAAACCCTGGGTTTGTGAAGTGCTACAGTTTCTTACCCTGAAGCAGTGAGGCCACGCAGTACAGTGGCTACATATTTGAAGGAGGCAAGAGTGGTAAGGGGTGGTCAGAAGGTAGCCTCATTCAATGTGGTGGGACTAATACAATTTTTCTGGACTGAATTGAGTGGAATTTTTACCTAAGGTCTTTTAGAAATCATTTTCAAGTCTGTTTTAATTTCTAATGTTTTCTTATATGATTTCTGACTCATTTGCTTAATAGTTTCATTTATGTTTAAAAAAGGAATACCAAACCTTCCTTATTTACTTTCCCTGATACTTTTCAAATACCACAGAATTCTGTAAAGCAATCAGAGAGACAGAGGGGGCCAACATTAAACATTCATTTCCATTACTTTGGCAAAGAATTCTTGAGATAATTCAGCACAGAGGAACCAGTGCAAGTCTCTGGTAGCTGTACCTAATGATAATTAACTGACTCACAAAGTCTCTTGCCTGACAACAATTACTAGAAATATAAAGAACAATCTAAACACTCCAAAGATATCAGAGGAACCTTTGGAAAACATTTTAAAACATTTAGAAATTTGAAAAACAAAACATACCCACATATAAACATGAGGATGGGGAAGGGATTTTTTTCTCTCACTATTAGATCACTGGACCCTACCTAGCACAGCGATTGGAGGAGAGGAGTTTCTCGGCAAGTATGTGATGAATCTATGTCTCCATATTCACATGGGTTCTTGAGTTATCTATGACTTTAAGAGTCATTACAGCAGGCAAAACAGGGTGATCTATCTTGTATTGTCATATGCATGGGTCCAGCAGCATGTGGTTTCTTTTTTCTCTCCCTCTCTCCTTTCCTTCCTTCTTCTTTCCCTGCGTCCCTCATCCCCTTCTTCCTTCTTCCTTCCTGTTTTCCTTCCAGTATTTAATGAACCCCTATGCTGTATCAGTGTCCCTTATGATACAGAAGTGACTAAAACTTAGCTCCTGCCCTCAAAGAGCTTATAGCTTAGTGAGAGATGCATACAAGTAAATGGGCAATTTCAATATAGTATTAACATTTAAGAAAGAGAGAACTTGAGAACTTAACCCAAACTCAAGGAATCAGGAAAGGCTTCTCAGAGGAAGTGAGATCTACTCTGAGTTTTAAAGGACAATTTGAGTTAGCCCGATCTGGTATTTCATGGCTGAGTAGGCCAGATTGGGGGGGCCTACGATTAGATTTAATCCACCTACCGGGGTGAGGCAGGGGTTGCTGGCCATCCCCAGCTTCAGGTGCCCAGATAGAGTCAGTTCAGTAGTCATAGCCTAGTAGCCATGTTTGACCATGGAGTTCATAGTCCAGAGACACATCTAGACCCTGGGTACCAAAAAAGGAGGTATCAATACTGGAAGTCTGTCAGATCTTAGGAGAGACACCTGTATGAACACAGTCAGGTACAGTTCTTATGCTCAGAGACCATGGCACAACTCACCTGCAGAGGGCCTGGGGCCTCCACCATGGGTACACCATACAGGCCAGCAACCAGGCTGAGCCCGGCTGTTGCCCACACCCGTAACAGTAGTATACAGTGCATACCACTACCTGTATCTCTGGGAAGCCTCTGTTGACTCTAGGAGGTGCGTACTTATTTTTTCCCTCTCTTATTAACTTTATAGATGCTAACCTTGTTTCTGAGAAATCCTTTCAACCTAAGGTTCACTGGACTACAGTGCCAGCATTCCATTTTAGCACCTACTGTGTGCCTGGCACTGTGCTGGGCACTGGGGATAGAGACATGAAAGGATCTGCTTTGTTCCTTTCAACTTGTTAGCTTTGCATTTTACTTTTTGTTTTATTTTATTCTTTTTGTTTTTGAGAGACAGAGAGAGAAAGCATGAGAGAGTGCACATGCACATGTGGAGAGGGGCAGAGGGGGAGAGAGAGAGAGAATCCCAAGCAGGCCCCATGCCCAGCATGATGTGGGGCTCAATCCCATGACCCTCTGATCATCACCTGAACCGAAATCATGAGTTGGATGCTCGACCGACTGAGCCACCCAGGCGCCCCTCTCTGCTTTGCATTTTAAAAAATAATATTTTGAGTACCCTTAATATTTGTGTTGCCTAAATAATACATGAATACTTGCCTCTTAAAAATAAGTTATAAAATACAGAAATATAAAGGCCAAAAAATCAGTGTTTCTTTCTTTCCCCTCATTCTAGCTTCTTTCACTTGTGTTAATCATTGATAACCTTTCTTGTGTATATTTCTAGTCCTTTCTGTGCTTTTATATCCACATATAATTTTATCAGTTGGGGTCCCAGCAATAAATAGATGGTGCTTTTAAATTAAGATAATTTGAATTTAATAAAGGCACTATTTATGAGGTGTGGGGAGAATGGAAGGAAACCATGAGGGATCATGTTTATTACCCCCGGACCTGAGAGGGCACAGAAGGAGAGTGGCCATGGAAATGTGGACACAGAGGTGTAGAAAGGACCCTCTGATGGTGGTGAGACCTTTGGTGGAAGGAGCAGCCAGTCCTCCGGGACCACAGGAACCTAGCTGGGAATAAGCACACTGACCTTTCTCTTTTCCCTCTTTCCACACTCCTGCTGAAGCTCCCCATTGGCTGAACCCATCAGGAAGCTGGGGGCATGAGAGTTTATTGATACAATCCATCTAGGTCAGCCTCCTTGGCCGGAGAGCAGGGTGGAGGTGGGATTAGAGGGGCAAACAGGAGGTATCCAGTACAAATAAATACTTATCATCTAGTTTTATGAGCTTTTAGTTTCTTGCTAACTTGTTACAGAAATGGGATTGTACTATGGTATTTTTCTGTATTCTGGTATTCTTTCTTTTTTTATTAACCTAAACAATTTGTCTTGAGATCTTTCCCTATCAGTACATATGGATCTAATGAATTTCAGTGGCTATGCAATATTTCATCATATATCAGATTTTTTAAAAACTTATATATGTAAAGAGAATATGTACCACCTACGTAAATTATGAAACCTAATAATGAAACTATCATCGTAAATTCACCTCTCAACCTAAGATCACTTAATCCCATGGACCCCACCTTGGGCTCCATTCCTGAGCAATCTCTCTGTGTCCCCTCACCCTGAAAATACCAGTCTGAGTTTTTCATGTTAACCCCTTTATGTTTTTAAAAATAGTTTTCCCGTATATGTATCTCTAAACAATATATTATATAGTTTTGCTCTTTAAAAAGCTTTATGAAACTATTTTAATTGTATATAGCCTCTTATAATTAGCTTTTTTTTTTTTTAATGCAGTGTCCCTTTTGCTGTGTGCCGCTGTGCTTCATTTATTTTCACATTTTATAAGACTCCATCGTGTGAATATTCTATAGCTTACCTCCCCATTCAATTGTTGATGGACTTTGGGGTTGATTCCAATTTTTGCTGCTTCAAGAAGTGCTGCTTGTGAACATTTTTTGTCCATGTTTCCTGGCACATACATGTAAGAGTAGCTCTAGGGCATATACCTAGGAGTGGAATTTCTAGGTCATGAGGTTTACATATATCTGACTTTGCTAGGTAATGCCAAATTGTTTGCAGTGGGATTGTGCCAATGTACATTCCCACCAGAAGTACGTAAGAGTTCTGGTTGTTCCCTGTCCTCCCCAGTGCTTGTATTTTCAAGTGCTTAATATTTACCACTAATATTCTTTTCAGGGATGCCATGCAAACGCTTAATGAAAGTCTCTCTTATTAAAAAAAAAAATGTGTTCAACCTGGCTATCTTAAAAATGAATGTTACGGGGCGCCTGGGTGGCTCAGTCGGTTAAGCGTCCGACTTCAGCTCAGGTCATGATCTCACGGTCCGTGAGTTCGAGCCCCGCGTCGGGCTCTGTGCTGACAGCTCAGAGCCTGGAGCCTGTTTCAGACTCTGTGCCTCCCTCTCTCTCTGACCCTCCCCTGTTCATGCTCTGTCTCTCTCTGTCTCAAAAATAAATAAACGTTAAAAAAAAAAATGAATGTTACTTTCTCTGCAAAAATGGTTTTCCCTTTTCCGCCCTGTTTGATTTGTCCCATTGTTCCCTGATTGTGACACAGTCTAAATATATTTAAAGGTAGTTAATACATTGAAAACAAATATGCCAGTTGGATCTTTAAATTCTTTTGAACTCTAAAATGAATGTGATTCTGATAAGGCTGCACATGAAAACTGTGGTTCATCAGCTGATGGTTAGGGCTGCTCCCATTTGGAGGAGTTAGCTTGCAAAGAAGAAAGAGAAAATGAACATTCTCCATGGCCCCTTTCTACCAAACTTCTGACCTCTGTGACTTTCACAACAAACTGGATTATATGCTTTTTGAAAGGAATTGTGGGGACAAAGGAATATTACCATGTAGTTTGCAAATGGGACAGTGAGGAATGGACAGATGGCTCTGGAATGCAGAGGAAGAAACAAACTGAGACCCTGGGGTGGGGTAGGCTTTACCAGGTATTTGAATGAATGAATGAAAGAAACGAGTTTTCAGTACTTTACTCGTTGTATTTTAGGAAGAGCTACATGGAGTTGAATTCCCATCAGCTAGTCCTCCTCTTATTTCTAGAGTTAGTCTTCTTTGATAATTTAATACTCAGAGTACCTTATAAGATCTCTTGATTGATTCCTTCAGGAGATGTAAAGCCTTCTATCACTTTATTTTACTTTAAAAAATTGCCTTTTTGCATTCTTTTAAAAAGCACTCCATCTTCTTCCCCCTAATCTTGGTAACTGGCATTATTAGCTCCTTTTAATGTGCCAGCATGCTTTCTTCCCCTTCCATACAAGTAAGAGCTTGTAATCACCCAGTGTTTCTCTGACCTAGAAAAGCTGAGAAGTTCACATTAATGAAGACACAGGGACTTACAAAATTGCTCTCAGCCCTCTCCCATAGAAGCATGTCTGGTGCTTGGTAATTAGCCGGGTGGAATGCGGGTAATGGATGGAGTGCGGAGCGGCTGCTGCAGATAGGGTTATGTAACTTGGAGATCCGGAAGCACATTCAGTGGGATAGGGGAGACTGCTTTTAACAAGCTGCTGGGATTGGCTGAACTTGTGCTGGCCTTGCACTCTTACTGTTAGAACCTTGATGTCTTTCTCATTTATAAACTTTATTTGCATTCCACAGCTCAGCTGAATTTGCCTGGGTCCCTAGTTTCTTTAATCTTTTGTCCTGGTCGGCTTGCATGTAAAGCAGCTTCAGACTTCAGCTGCCCATATATTGCTCCAGTTCACACTCTGTAAAGAGTTCTTCCGTTGTAGGCTCCTATCCAGAGCATGGCGGTGTATGTGAACAGTGGACAATATGGTTGCTATTAGTAGTAATGAGTTGTTACTGAGCATCCGTATGTGGTTGAGTAGATGGCGCAATTGAGGTGGCTCAGGGCTGAGGGTTTCCCCAGCCAGCATGCTGTGGGACTCGGGAGAATTTGCCAAGTCACTCCAGGGCCCCTATTTCACTCTTGCCAGAGGTGATGTGTTTCTCTTCCTGCTAGGGATGTCATGAGCCTAACTGAGAACCCTGATTCTAAAACTACTGGGGTGAAAGTTTGTAATACTCTTCTGTGCCCCTCACAGTGGTGAGGTAAGCACAGTTTCACATCTTTGTACATAAATTGTGCATCAGTATGTCCTGTGCTCATGCCTATGGATCAAATGTAATCACTTCTATTTTTTTAATATAGAAATGCAAGAAAACTGAACTGCTGGAGAGAATAAGACAGGTAACATTGAAAGAAGAAGATGTTTAGACATTCAAGATACTATGGAAATATTGAATTTCTTTAATGATGATACATGTGCTAGAATGCTTTATTATCCTTATCCTTTCTCTTCTTTCTTTTCTCTAGAGAAGATACATTATTTTGCAATATCTAAATAACTGAGAGTATATACTCATTTATAATTTAGAGAAACAATTTCTTGTTAACAGAATTTGAAATAGCATTGTCTTCCCAAGGACTGCCTAACTTCATTTCACAAGGAAACCACAAAAAGCAATGAGTTGGTACATTTTCTGTAGTCCATTCTCTTCTTTCATCCCTATGAGGCAGGGGCTGGATTGCTTTTACAAACGTTACTGTCTAGCATAAACCTCTATGGCTGTTTTTTAAATGGAAATTAGATAGTCTTGCCAGGAGCCATATTAAGGAAGAAATCCTACAGAGGCAATATTCTTGGAGCCAAGTTCTCACAGTGGCCAGCTCTGCCCAATTTCCTCCTTTGGTCCCTGTATGATTTGTAGAGTTGAATTCTTTCATTGAGGCTGGGTAGGGGGCAGGAATGAAGCAGATGACAGGGACCCTTGGTGGAGAAGACAGGTAAGCCAGAGATCATCCAACCCACAGTTCCGCTAACTGACACAAAGGATCCATCACCAACAGCACAGAATTGTGGCTCAGTCCCATAACCTGAGTCAAATTTCCTGGAGTGGTTCTTGAAATTCAGCATGCAGAGGATTCATCTAGGTGCTTAATAAAAATGAAGAGGGCATCTTTTGGGATGAGCACTGGGTGTTGTATGGAAACCAATTTGACAATAAATGTCATATATTAAAACAAAAATTTTTTAAATGTAGATTGCTGGGAACCATGCTTAATGCAGATTCAGTAGATCTAGAGGGGGACCCAGGATTCTGTATTTGTAAAGATGCCCACAGATGATTCTGATGCTGGTGGTCTGAGGACCACAGTCAGAGAAACGCCATCCCTAGTGCCTCTTGTCATCTCTTCCCTTCGGCACTTTACCTCTGCTTCAGGAAGTGATTTTGAATATGACTCTTGTAACGTCATCACTTGGAAGCAGGAATTCCTATGTTGTACTTTAATCTAAACTGGTTGAACTTTATCTGAGAGAACTTTAGGTACTTTACTTACAGCATATCTGGCTCTTTAGAAGGCTCCCATCAGGCTCATGTAAGGTCCATTGTTTTGAATGACTGAAAGTTGGAGTTGGCCGCTAGCCTTCCAGACCTAACCAAATTCTCTTCCTTCAGAGATCCTTTTAGTTTTCCATTGTAAAATAGGAGATATTCCTAGGCTGGGATTTTAGATAGGAGAGGTAAATGACCTGGAAGTAAATTATGAGGAACTTGAAAGTTTCCTCTATATCATGATTGAGCCTATTTTCATAAATCTATTTAAATCACTGAAATAGTAAAAGTAATACAAATAATTTGTAATTGACTACCATGGCCCAGGCCTTGCCCTACGTGATGTACATAGATGCAACTAATCCTCATAACGACCAAGACTTTATTATTATTATCTTCCTTTTGTAGATAAGAAACCAAAGCACAGGAAAATTAAGTAACTTGCACAGTTAGAAAATAGCAGTCTTGCCCCCTTGGTTTGTATAAGTTAAAATGAAACAATTGAGGAAATGAGGAATCTACAGAAAGCTTCTTTTTCAAAAGAGAAAGGAAATAAATACATGAAGGGCATTATAAGGGCACAACACAACCATTTATGAGAAGAGTAACTTTTTTTTTTTTTAGTGTTTCAGAAATGTATCAAGACACAGTAGCTGCAGCCTTTAATACCTATTGGGGTTAATTCCAGGACTTTAATTGTTGCTCAGGACTTGACAATGTAATAGTTATTTGTGTCACTAAACCTTTTAGGCTGGAAGGTTCTGTACATTAGTAACTGTTAAAGATCTCATTGCCAAAATTACTGTCATGATTATGGAAGCCCCGATTTAACCCACACTGATCATGTTTCTGGCATGGCCATGAAATTTTCTCTAATATAAGTTGCTTTATAAAGCATATTTAAAGGATGGCTTCAGTCCCTCTGGAGTTGCATGGCCCTTTCAAAGACTTTGTTTAGCATTTCAGAAAGAAAAGCTAGGAATACAATTGGCATTGCTAAGTACTGCATTCTAGAGTCCTGTCTGTGATCCAAATGTCCCTTGGCCCAACCAGCAAAGAGTGTAAATGTGGTCTCATGAACCGTTTATGCCCAGTTTTGCATCCTATGACCCTACACTTGAAGAGCCCAGGTCTCCAGGCCTTCCAACAACATCCTCTCCAGGCAGTTCTTGGAATTCCCAGGGGTATTTGTCCAAGTTTGTTCTCAGCCATCTGTTTCTGTTTCCTTCCTAGTAATCCATAGATGATAAACATTTAAGTATATAATCAGTGATAGTAAGGAACAGAATGCTATGTCTTATCATTTTTTTCTGAGGCGTGGTTTTGTTAAAAAAAGGACTGGTACACAATTCCTTCTTCTAGAGGTGTGGAGTTTTTCATATGTCAACCAGCTGTAACCTTTTGAAGGTTTAATAAAATCAGCAAATATAATCCAACATGTGAGAGTGGATATGAATCAAGTCTATTACTGTCGAACAAATGGCATTAATTTCCAGTGCACATGTGGACCTGAGTTTTAAAATATTTGTTTGAAAAATGTCAAGCTGTTCATTGTTTTAGAATATTTGAGCCTCTTGCCAGTATATTCTTTTTAAACAGTTGTACTTCTAAAAGGTTACAGTGTTCACATATTTACTCTTTAACTTTAAAAATTCTTCCAGTGGCATGGGTAGTGGGGAAATACCTCAAATTCCTCTTTTTAAAGGCTTGCATTTCCTAGAGGGTATAAAAACTTCTCCTTCACTTTCAGTGGTAGCCTTAGCAAAGGGACTCACTTTACACACCAGTGCTTGTTATTCTGTCCCTGGGCAGAGAAGTTCTCTTCAGTGCCCCTGAGAGGTTGTAGATTCGATTACTGAAAGCAGTAGAGAAGCTACTGTCTCATCCCTCTGAAGAATGAAAGGGCTCAAGGGAGAACGAACACTTGCAGAGTACTCTTAAGTACCAGGGGTTAGGTGAGGAGCCCTTCACTCCTGGAGGTCATGGTTGCATTCAGGGGTCAGTGTGGGTGGAGAGCACAGAAGTCTTCAAAGTAGGTAGGGGGAGATCCACGAGGATGTTGAGAAGAAATATAAAACTTAGACTTATCTCATTTTAAATTTCTGTTGCTGTGGATGTTTCATAAAGCCCATAGTCTGTTGGTGTTGTGAAACATTTTTTTTTATAATACACTTAATTATTTTATACACACATACATAGATCTGTTTTAGGACTGTCTGTTCTGTTCCACTGATCTTGGCTGATGTCCTTAAGAAAGATTGACAACTATACTTAAAAAATATAATCTATCTAGTCAGGAAATCAATTTAATCAGAACACTCTATTCCATAAATGATTTGATTGAACGTGTTTTTTTTTTTTCTCAAGATGCAAGAGTACCCAGCAGCATGGTTTGTTTTTGTTTTTGTTTTTGTTTTTTTGCACTTATATACAATTTAGCACATCTTTCAAGATTTGGAATTGGAGGAACTTACAATACATTTCTGTGAGATAATCTGTTGTAATGGTACAGTATTCCATTTCTTACTGAAACACAAAATACAACCCTCCTTATTAACTTGTTTGTTTACTTGTCCCTATTTTGTCCTATTGCCCTGTGTGAATTCTTCCTTAACTGGTTTCCACGTGCTCCTAAACTGTCCTCTTCTCGAGGGGTGTCTCCACACTGTTCATTTGCTTTCAGCTATGAACAGTTCAGACAGTGTGAATTATGGTCAGCCCAGTGAATTCACACTGTTCAGACAGTGTGAATTATGGTCAGCCCAGGTAACTTCCAGGTGGCTTGCGTTGGGCAGTGGCTGCTCATTTCACTCACTGCAGAGTCCCTGGGGGCATGCTGACCAGTTATTGCTACCAGTGCCCCACACTGCTCCCCTCAGGGCTTCTTTCCATGATGTTAGTTTTCCAATTGACTGTGAAAAGATTTATCTCTGCTTATATCCCCTGGCTATCCAACTCCTCTTCTGTTTGATCCTGTCCTCAGTGTTCATCCCTTCCCCAATTTCCTCTGGTAGATTAAAAAAAAAAAAAATGATCCTTACCTTTTGGTTTTCTTCCACAGGACTTCTATGGCAATTATATATTTGTATTACTTTCATTTCTAAAACAAAAATTCTCAGGGCGCCTGGGTGGCTCAGTCGGTTAAGCATCCGACTTCAGGTCACCATCTCGCGGTCCGTGAGTTCGAGCCCCGCGTCGGGCTCTGGACTGATGGCTCAGAGCCTGGAGCCTGCTTTCAATTCTGTCTCTCTCTCTCTCTCTCTGCCCCTCCCCCGTTCATGCTGTGTCTCTCTCTGTCTCAAAAATAAATAAACGTTAAAAAAAAAATCTAAAACAAAAATTCTCAATGACTGTCTACAATTAGAAAAGTAATTCTAGAAAGCCACATTTTAGTTTGCTACATTAAATCTTTCCTGGGGCTTCTTGATTTAATATGTTGCATTTCTGTACTTGAAAGGGAATGATCATTTCCAGATGGATCTATGTATGAGCATTCAGCAATATTTTTGGTTTCCTAAATCAGCATGCCATCATAATTCCTAAATTCAAATGAAACTAGTATTTCTGGTACCTCAGGTATTTCCTAAGTGCAGCTTCTTGATTTGCTGCTCTGCTTAATGCTAACAGGTTGTTATAAAGAAAGACTTAAGCTCTCAAACTCATTCTGCCACGAGGTCTTTCCCTCAGCTATTCTTTTTGGCTGGAGTTCTCTTTCCCACATCTTCACCTGGCCAGCTCTTAACATTCAGGTTTCAACACAAACATTATTTTCTTTGAGAGGCCTTTTACTGGCCATTGATCCCCTTACCACTTTCTGACACATTATTTGATTTTATATTTTCACAGCATATGTCACTGTCTGGAGTTACCTTTGTTTACTTGGTCTTCACTTATCCTCCAGCTAGAATGTAAGTTCACAAGGACAGAAGCTTTGTCAAGTTTCTTGCTCTATCCCCAGAAATTATATATTATGGCATCTGGAACATAGTGGTTTGATAAATGCTTGCTGAAGGCATGGATACAACATTTTGGAAATGCTGGGTAAAATAAGGCTAAACAGGTTTCTCTAGAATAGTATATACTGGTTTAGCATTTTCCAAATATATTTGTCTAAGGATGGATGGATAGATAGATAGATAGATAGATAGATAGATAGATAGATAGATAGATATTTGGGGGAACATAGAATGGATAGTGCATAGTGATTTACTATAGATGTACAAAGACATGTGGATGGCAGGTACATAATGTGCTTTTTAGCTGTATAGTACTGTTCCCTATACTTTTAAGACTATTGTAGACTAGGATTAAAGAAGAACCAAGGTAAATTCCAGAGGGTATAGGAGACTCCTCACCCCTGTAGGGGTTCAGAACGAATCACCTCAAGACGTTCCACCTTGGCATACAGATTATTTTGAGTTGAAAACAATCAAGGTCCAAAAGTTTCAAGGAGACACTCCTAACTGCCTAAAAGAATTTACAGGGCCTGCTCCAGGAAAGGAGCTATCACCATAAATAACTATATTATAATATGAACTGGGGGTAATAGACAGGGAGGAATTTAGCAGTCTGTTTATTAAAATTCCTATGTCCCAATGTGTGTCCAGCACACACTTGTTTACCAAACAACTACTTTTTCATCTTCCTGTGAATTGCTTTCCTTCCCTTTTAAGTCCCAGACCCCTACCCCTTTCTCCTTAGTTCAGGATAACATTTATACCTCATTTTGTCTAACTATCTTTGGAATCTTTCAAGTTTATGTGGTTTCCCCAAACATATGGAATTAAATTTGATTTTTTTCCCATCTTAATCTGTTTCATGCAATATAATCCTTAGACCAGCCAGAAGAACCTTGAAGGGTAGAGTACATTTTTCCTCCTCAACACCCCCCGTCCCCTTCTGTATGTGTCAATGGCTTCTTGCCATCCAATGCAACTCACCCCTTTTGAGTTGGGTTTTGGAGCCAAGCCAGGTCAAAGGTATGTTTCTCTCATATCCGATTATCTATGTTAGTTTGACTTAGGAGCTGATTTTAGTATAACTGTTTGCAACCATGGAAGCAGAGCTCATTTCTCTTGACATACATGGCATGAGCCCTAACAGCTTTGTGCAGAAAGAATTCCTGAGGCTACTTTCCTAAGGAAAAGCCTGTGGGCAGGGCAGGCACTTACTGCTTCAGGGCTCCTGTCTGATACAGAAGGGGAAATGGAAGACAGCTATATTTCTGTTTTATTGCCTCTGTTTTGATTTTTTAGATTGTTGAATATTTCACTGATGGCGCAATAGTGCATATATAAAATAAAAATAAGTAAACTTTGGTGCTAGGGACAGTGTCATTAAGCTTTATAGACATGGGTAGTGAAGCAGGAGTAAATGAATCCATGTGCTTATTTTCTGCTCAAAATTATTCTTTAATCTTTAAGCAACAAGCAGGATTTGATCATTCCAAATGCCCTGTCTGCATGGACAAATCCACAGAACCCTCCATGTGTATTAAATAGGGTTGCTGTGGATTTTATTTTTTTCATAAAGAATCACTAACATATTTTGCAATTTGGACCAAACATAGGATATTGTTTGTTTTTATGTTTGCTTTTTCAAGAATGACAAATTAACCTTATGATAATATATTATATAGATTGACTGAAATCATAAGCTCATTTTTTTTTACCTTTATTGTCTGTTTTCTAATTTTATCTGTTAAAAGTGGAGGAAGTTTTATACTGCATTAATAATCATTTTGCATTGCATTCATAAATAAGATTGGTCTATATTGTAATGCCCTTGTCTTGTTTTGGTCTCAAGGTAATATCTTGATAAATGAATTGACTTAGTTTGAAGATTTTCTATTCCTTCATAAAATTTACCTCTTGAGTCAGATGGCGTTAGTGTGTGTGTGTGTGTGTGTGTGTGTGTGTGTGTGTGTGTGTGAAGATAGAGAGTACTTTCCGACTCTTGATTGAATTTCTTAATGTTTATTGATATTTTCAGGTTTTCTTATTTCTCCTTGAGTCAATTTTAGTAATTTTTTTTTCTAGAAAAGTAGTCCTTTGATCACCCTAAGCATAATTTTAAAAAATGTTATGTAGATTTTCCATAAAATTAATTTAATCTGGAATGGAATTTTTATTCCAGTTGTTGATTTTGTTGACATTTTTAACACTGTACTTCTTCATGTGTTTTGGAATTTGGGTTTGCTGACTCATTTTGAGTAGGATGATTTAAGATTCAATTTGTATTGTTGTTTGTATTGTGTTCTTTCCCTTTGGGCTCCCCATTCTCTCTCTGAAGGTTTTGTGATTACTTTCACCTGGCCTGCAACACTGCCTGTCCAGAACTGGGTTTTATTATGTTGTATCAGCCACCCTTGCCAATGGTGATAACGAGGATCACATATTCTGTTCCAAAGCCAGCAGGTAGCTTGATTCAGTGCCTGGTTCTGATTCATATCTTTGTCCATATCTCCTCTAGAGGCTAAAACTCTTTATAAAGCTGTACCACTTGGCATGTTTTCTTGTTTTCAGCTTCCTCTCATGAGCCCATCTACCTTGCTTGCTTCTATGCAGTTAACCTGGCATAGGTCCCCCTATCTCCAGCAAAGCTACTTCAGATTCTCTGTACCTATAGGAACAGGATGCCCAGAAGACAGTGCTGGCTTCTAGATCTGAAGCCCTGCAGATCCCCTGGCTTCAGACCTACTCACTGCCTTGTGATTCTAATCCACTTCTAGTCCATAGAGATGTTTATCTGGTTTTTAGAGCCAAACTATAGCCTTTTGGTTTTCACTTGTTATAACTCATCTCTAATTGCCACGTGTTTGGAACAGAGGAGGCTCATGAGAGTGTGAACTTGCTGTACCCTGTTGACCAGAAGTCTTGTAATTAACTTTTAAGCTTTATTTTATTTTTGGTCTGAATTTTTTGTCTATAGTTCTGTATAGTTCTTGACCTTTGAAGCACACATTAAACTTAATCTTTTTTTTTTAATGTTTATTTTTGAGAGATAGAGTGTGAGTGGGGGAGGAGCAGAGAGAGATGGAGACACAGAATCTGAAGTAGGCTCCAGGCTCTGAGCTGTCAGCACAGAGCCCAACACGGGGCTCGAACTCACGGACTGCAAGATCCGTGAGTTCTTGCAGTAAACTTCTTTAATGGGTTTAGGTGATTAGAATTGTAAAAGTCAAAGTAATTAATTATAAATTTGTTTTAGTTGTTCATTGATCACAAACACTAATATTATTTTTTTTAATTTTTTAATGTTTGTTTATTTTTGAGAGAGAGAGAGAAAGACAGCAGGAAAGGGCAGAGAGAGACGGAAACACAGAATCTGAAGCAGGCTCCAGGCTCTGAGCTGTCAGCACAGAGCCTGATGTGGGGCTTGAACCCACAAGCGGCAAGATCCTGACCTGAGCCGAAGTTGGACGCCTAACCAACTGAGCCACCCAGGCACCCCTAATTTTTTTTTAAGGAACTGAACTAGCTTGATTCTGAATAACATTTTGTTATTAAAAAGAAAGAAATCAAAGTTGGTTTGTTGATTTTCTACTGTATTTCAAGTCTTATGAGTAATATGTGTAAAAGGAAATAAAAAGGTCTCTGCCATTAGAAGAGAGTTTGGTATTTCTCAGCTGAGGGGTGAGGATAGAAGGCATGTTCCTCCCTTCTCCCCTGTTCAAAAGGTTGAAACATGTCCAACCTTACTGAAATTTACTGAAGGAACATATGGAGATGAAAATTCATCAAATGTTAAGAGTATAGAGTTGAAAGAGATGAAACAGAGCTCTGTGATGGGCCATTTAGCTTTTTCTTTGATCTTTAAACAACACTACACTTAAATTTGTCTACAATAGCATAAAACTGATATCTGCCATTTATCATCTACTCCCTATTCTTAGCGATCTTTGAGCCTTCTCTGCAGAGATTATGCTCAAATGGGATGTCAAGATATGCTTTTTGTTTTTTTTTTTAAAAAGCTTAAGCTTCTCATTTTTACATGAAATATGCCAGACTTTGTTGTGTTCCCTAAGACTCTATTCTGGAGACTCTCTCCCTATATTCTGGGCCCTCCTACAGAGAGCCTTTGTGGGACCAGTCTTGCTAACTCTAGAAATGCGATTGACAGTGGAATCATTTATTAGACTAGCCATTGCCAGGACCAAACTCACCTCAGGTGCATGGGAATCTCTAGTTCAAACACCTGAATTCATTTTCACACAGCACTACCTGGTTACCTAGTAACTACAGAGTTAGTTAGGGAGGGCTGTGTGTTTGTGATTGCTTGAGCTGTAACATCTTTTTCCCCTTTGCAACCTATTACTGAAATGAAAATGTAACTTAGCTATTTCATGGTGTACGAATGTTTTCAAATGGGATAAGTTCATGCTGTTTTAAATTAGACTCGCCAAACAACATTTTTAGAATATTTGTCATATTTTAAATAACATACGCTTGTGATTGATGCTCCCTCTAATTCAAGCAAGCAGCACATAGTACCCTAAACCTGTGCCTGCTGAAGCAGTGTGTGTGAAATCCACTCTCCTTTCCAACTCCCCAAGTGCATTTTTCCTAGAAAGAATTGTTTGCAGTGTTTGGGGTGACCGTACAGTAATTATGGTGTAATCAGCACTATAACGGCAACCATGTAAGAGTCCATACTTTGTGCCCAGTGACTGAGACAGTGATGAAGCTATTATGTCATCTCATTTCATTCTCACCACACACTTTAAAGTTGGGTTTGTGTTATTATTCCCACCTTACAGATGTAGAAACAAGGCTTAGAGAGGTTAAATAACTTGCCCATGTCCAGCTGATAGGGATAAATTGTAGGAAGAACTCATTAGACTATGTGTATAGGCAAAAAGTAGCAGGTTAATTTTCAGCACAGTCAAGTAAAAGGTAATGCATTAGAGAAAAGCAATCAAAAGTAGTCACTGCATTGTTTTTTTATGAAGCAGGCAGAAAGATAGAATGGAAATAGCCCTTAGCTCTGTGTCAGAAGCAACGGGTTCTATTTTCAGGCCCTGCCACTTGGGCAAAGCACTTCTCTGTGTAAAAGCAGAGCACTGACCATAATCTCCTAAGGTCATTCTAGCTTTAATAGTGTGAATGTAGGATCCTGAGAAGGAATTCAGAGTTATTGTAGGTTTCTTAATTTATGTAATTCTATGCCATTAAAGAAAATAAGCAAATTCCGGGAAATATCAGGAGAGGTGTTATAGTTTCTATATAGCACACAAAAAAGTTACATTATCTATGCATTATGGGTTTGATTGCTACAGTTTCAAAATCCAATGGAATTGGAGAAAGTTCAAAAGGAACCATCAAGATGGTATGATGAGACTGTTATAATGAGTGTAGCAGCCTTCATCCTACAAAGAAAAAAAATGTCTCAGAAAATGTGTCAGAAAATTACCAAAGGAGCTAGGGGTTGATATTGACAGTGGTTATAATTATTATGCCTCCCACAGTATGCCCCTAGGTTTCAATGGAAGTTGATGCAGCATGGCACCAATTCAAGAAGGCAAATTTTAAGTCATAAAAAGTTCTTTTTAGTATGTCTTATTTTCTTAATAATAAATATTACTAGTAACATAATTTTAAATTTTTATTCTGGGTCCAACTGAAGAAAAAAACGTGATAATAGAAATTTGTACTAGGAAAAAATACAGGTTTTACAGGAAATCTTTAACAATTCTCACTGAATAATGGCCAAGATAAGCCCATTCTTCCTTTTAGAATCATGGAATCTTAGAGCTGACAGTGCCTTTGGACATTATCTGGCTCAGTGCCCACCTGCCACTCAGACCTCAGGTCATGTATCCATTCTTTACCTGACAGATGTTCCTTCCACTTCTGCTTGAACACTGCCAGGATTTTGCAGCTTACTCCTCTGAGGACTCCTCTGTTCCCTGGCTGAACTGCTCAGATTCATTCTTCTAGCGAGCTGCAATCTATGCATGCACCCTCTGCTCGCTGGCCTGGTTATACCATCTGATCAAGTTCATTCTCTTGTAGATGAGGCATCTAGCCCTTTGAAGCATGCTCTTTTCCAGGGTAACATATACAGTTGCTCTTCAAACAGTGTTATTTCCAGGCACTGTAAGATCCTGGCATCTCTTCTCCAACCACAGTCTATTTTCTGGAAGGTCTCTATAGGTATCTGGGCAAAAAAAAAAAAAAAGAGAGAGAGAGAGAAAGAGAGAGAGAGAGGTAAAAGTGTTTGATTAATTGAAATGGGAGTATTACTTTACATAATCAGTATCCTATATTTCTGTCAACAAACCCTAATATTTTATTAATATTTTCCATAGCTGGGACACACTGCTCAATATGTTTAGGTCCACCTACACCTAAATTTTCTGATTGTCCCCAGATGAACTGCTATCAACCCAGCATCTCAGAGTACAATGTACACCTTGATATTTATCCCTGCTGAATTATCTTGTTAGCTATAAGCTATCATTTCTGCTTCAGGGTGATATTATAGAACCTTGATTATTTGGTTAAACATATTAATGATTCATCTTATGTGTTTATCATCTTGAAGTTTATAAGTGTCTCTGAGGTATTGACAGAAATACTGTCTGACATTGTACCAGGGGTGACTTAAGTTAAACACGTGCTAACACTCATAACAAATATGATTTCATGAGAACCGTACTTTGTATTTCTTTTCATCTTCCTCTAATTTTATAGTCTCTTAAAATGCACTGCACTGATAAAATACAAGTTAAATTAATAAACATTTGTTTTTATTAGTATTTTTGTTTCTTTAGAAAATGCACAATTGATGGAAAAGTTTGTTCATTAGTTCTTTCTTTCTTCCTTTCTTTCTTTCTTTTCCCAGGGTATACAGTTAATTATTCAAAATACATGGCCACAATCAACATGTAACTGATGAGGCTATAATCTCATGACAATTCAAAATATTTAGGGGAACATGGATAACCTTATAAGTGTTGACATTAAAAAAATCTAAGTCTGCAGTGATAATGTCACCATATCCGTTAATCGTTCTTTTATCATGATCTTTTATTTCAGTTAATTGCATTTTGGAGAGAGGAACACTATACTATTCATTATCCTTTGTGGTCTCTGTAATGTTCTTAAAATTACCTTGTATCATTAGGTATTTTTTTAAATAGTCATTCCTCATGCACTCTGAGGCCCTAGAATCAATTTTTACCCCTTTCTATCTAGTGGGTCTGCCATTACCAAATATTATGACATTCAAGCTGCTTCTACTCCTTATCCTTGAAGTACACTTCTAAGAGGGCAGAAAATAAGTTTTCTGTGCTGTGCAAAGTGTGACCATGCTTCAAGTTAGTTTGGACTTAGAAGAAATCACTTTCAGACTGTCTGTTTTGATTTGTGATACACACACATTATGAAGTTAATCAGCTTTTTAGCCTTTAGAGACTTGATTCTTGTGAGTCTAAAATGATCACTTCTCTTCTTAATGTAGATGTGTTATTTGACAGTGAATATTGAAGTTAAGTTTCAATTTATTATATTCTAAATGGAAAGGAAGAATTTTTCATTTTGGGTATATAAACACAATACACACTTTTCTCTGACGCTTACATAACATTTATATTAGATACAATATTGGTTAAGAAAACTATTCTTTTTCTTTCTAGGAGAAGAAAATTCCCATAAAAAAATAAGACTGAATCAGGGTTAATGGGTAGAATAGTATTCTTTTACACAAAGATACAAGAAAATAAAAAGTTTAATATTTGCAACATCCCCTTCCTAAAACAAAGTATGCTAGTGGAAATTTGGCTTGTTCCTAGAGTCTGAATGCAAAGATTATTAACTAAAATGACCTGGCTGAGAGTATGTGAGCTCAAATATGATGAGAGGAGTAAAGACCAAGAACTACTGTGTTTGAACCATTAGCTTGCTTCCCATGGAGACATAGAATCTTTGAAAGTAAGCGTGGCTTCTTGACACGCTGTTCTGAAGACAAAAATTAGATCACTGAAAAGTCCTCTTAGGGGTATTTATAATGTTATTTGACTATCTTTTATTTAAACTATAATTTATGCATCAAAATTAAAGTTGTCATCAAGTGTTGACATCATAGGAAGCCATGAAGCTACCCCAAAGTTCACTGCCCGTCTTGTGACTTGGGATGGTTGACTTCTGACTCCGCATTACTGTTGTGGTCCATGGACTTGGCAGGCAGGAGCCAACAGAATAATGTGGATGTTTGAGGTAGAGGTAATTTAGGTAACTGCAACTTAAAATACACTGGCTATCTTGACAGGTTAGTGTTAGTTAAAGCCTCCTTCCCACTTCTCAGCTTACCTAGTCTTAGCCACGCCCATAGTGACATCAAACTAGTGCACATAAGCATATGGTGAGACAATTTCTCTTAGTTTTGTCATGTGAGCCTCAGCAACCTGACACTGGGTTCACATCTTGACCTGGGTTTACTTTCTCTTTTCTTCCTCTGCCTTTGCCAAAGCTTCTTTGCAGTCCTCTTGCCCTCTACTCTGTCTTCTACTTCATCTTCTTTTTGTGCTAGTCAGCATTTTGCTTCAATCTCTCCTTCCTTCCTCCGTTCCTCCCTCCCTTCCTCCCTTCCTTCCTTCCTTTCTTCCTTCTTTTCCTAATCATTCACAGAGTAACTAAAAATACCCTATCCTCAAACCAAATTTCTTTCTACTAGGGAAAAAATCCACAGAAGTAAATCTGTATACTACTCCATAGCAATTCATCTTTCTCTTTATGGGAACTGGTGGTAGGGGAGGAATTATTATACAGCCTTCCAGTTACTGTGCTTTTCAAAGTGACAGCATTCATTTGGATAGAAAACCCTGGTCTGTTGTTAGCTTCTTTTCATGGCTCATCAAATTGGTACAGAACTGGAGGCTGCAGAATATTGTGTGGACAGAAGCCTTCAGCTGATCTTGCAGAATGACTTCTGTAGGAACATTCAGAAGATCACAGAAGGTTAAATAATTAAAGTTTCCACAATCAATAGACAAACAAACAAAAAACAGTACCCTAAGCTGCATAGGCTTCTGGGATTTTATAAAACATTAGGGGCCAAAAATAATCCTTTAGTTTATAAAACTAAATGGCAAAAAAATAAGTTAAAAAATTTCTTTTTCTTTGGTTTTCTTTTCTTTTCTTTTTTTTTTTTTTTGGAAGGCAGCATCTTGGCCCCCGTTTTCTATAATGAAAGATTGATGATACCTCTGTTAGCCTGTCTAAATTGAATAATGAAAATCTGTAGAATACCAAAATATGAAGTGCTTCTATTTTTTGTTTTTTAATCTTATGTGCCATGGCTAACAAATGCTTAGAACATAGTGATGAGTGAATGGCTGTGAGAATAGAGAAGTTATAGCTGTGCCCTGTACCATAGTTGGATTTGACCATGAGAAAGATGATCACCATTGAGATCAAAATTGCTTAAAGTCCATCTCCCTTTCCTCCTTTGAGGAAGTTCAAATATAGTGTTGTCATTCAACTCTTCTACTCTTTCCATCCTCTCAAGTGAGACAACTTATCCTGTGGTTGCTTAAGCCAATGGAGAGGGGATTCAGGAACACAGTTCTTTTACTTAAAAGATTATCATTGCCAGTTGCAACCAGTCATGACTTCTGGATGAAACCCGCCACCTTCATTTAATCAGAATGATTTCCTTCCATAGACACTCTCTGCCATGTCCCATCTGCAAGTCAATCTTTAATCAATTTCAGCCATTTCTTCCAAGTACACTGCAATTCACATTCATCAGTCTACCTAAGGCTTATTTTTTCTTGAGTCACAGATAAATTAGGCCCTTCTTATTGTACCTTCAGATACCAGCAATGTGCTTAGAGTATTCAACCAGGAACAGGAATGATCTTTCTTTTATGAAGCCAATTTGAGTGCCCTGAACATGTAAGAGGGGACACTCAAGAAGAGGAAACAGCTCCTTTCAGGAGTAGCTGTGGTGATGTGTGAGCATTTGGACACGTGGTTCATTATCTTGGGAAAGAAGTCTGTATCCTGCAAGCAGTCAACACCCAGCTGTTTCACTAAACAAAGCTTGAATATAAATTAATTCAAAAGGAGCTCAGATGTTTGTTGTCTTTGAATACACCCTGTGTATTAGGAGTCTAGCTTTATTCTGTAGACCACCTACTCTGTTCATTGGGAAAGACAATATTTGTTCAAACATAGTCCCCTTTGTCTGTGTTGGGCAATAGCACAATACACGCAGCAACTGTCCTCTGAAAACCAAGGCTTTGTCTCTGACAGGGATTATGAAAACATGGATTTCTTGAGAAGTGCCTGCCCACCTGCATTTAGATCCTAAATTGTGGGAAGATCTTGGCAGCCAGAGTATCTAGGAGATGCTCAGGGAAAAGTCTATTGAGGTTATGGAGACTTTTCAAAAGACAATTTCCTCCTTTAAAGTGGTTAGAATAGAAGAAGAATTCTTAAGAACTGTCATGGAATATTGGATTAGATGGAACCTTGAAAGATTTTATTTATCCCTCCTTTGTTAGCTTTTCATGTAAGACCTAAGAATGGATCCTATTTTAGAAACCCTCCCAGGAGTGAAATTTTCCATAATCTTTCCCCAGTTAGCCACTTTTTTAACTTCAACAAAAGCCTTCCATCAGAAAATTCTTGATCATTTATATGACCCTCACAGTCACTGGTATGGCCCAAACCTGGTTCCCTTGCCTTTTCTTTTGGTGCTCAGTCCTCCACAGATGGGCCTGTCAGGGCTGAAGCCCATTATTAGATCACTTCTTGGCTTCTTCTCTAAGGCCAAATAATGAGAAAACTTTTTTCCTCCTTTTTTTTGTAGGTCATATTTTTCAACTATCTAATGATTTTTGTTGTTGAAAATTGGATTGGGGATTTCCTGTGTCTGGAATTGCACTAGGCCTTGAACTTTGCAACCCTGATACTCCTCCTGCTACCTCTTAAAATACACCAAATAAAATGAGACCGAGAGAATGAAGCAGCTGCAAGCAAAGAAAAACATCACAAAAGCAACAAATAAAAACACTGAATAGTTGTCTTTCTGGGTTTTTTTTTTTTTTTTATTGAACAAGACATTTGTAAAATGAAGCAGGCTTCAAAGTTAAGTGGGCATTTTGTTTATTAAGGATCAATCAATACGAACTTGGTTAGGTTTAGATAAACACCTATATAATTTATAATTTAAAATGCAGAATGTTAAAAACTAGGCATGCCAAGAAGATTAAGTATGACTTAACTTCTTAGTGGCCTTTTCTTAGCATATCTAGTATCTATATAACTTCCATTTTCTATGGGCATTTGGAGACCATTGAGCCATTATCACAATGGCTTTCAATATGCTGCTGGATAGAAGTAATTTTGATTTTTACATTTATCTTTGATCTGTAGCTGGTTTTACAGGGCATTCTTTCTTTTTCAGATTTTAGTATCAATCTTATGATTGTAAGTAAATGTAGACATTTTCCATATTTGTTTCTTTGCTTTGTAACAGTTGGATTAGGATGAGATATATCTGACCTGTAACGTAAGATATATCTCTCTGAGCCCCATGACTTTGAAGATACGTCTTTAATAACTCTTGCTATTGTTCAACATACACATTCGTAAGACTTTATTTAACATATGTGTATAGCCTAAAAAACAATAATGAAAAGATCACACACGTTCTCACCACTCAGTTTCAGAGAAAGAACACTATCAGTGCCTTAGAAACCCACTCAAATCATCTGCATATGACTCTCTCTGATCAGCTCCTCCTCTCTGCCCCAAGCCCCACCCGATATAAGAACTATCCTGATTTTGGTTTACCATTACTTTGCTTTTCTTCATAATCTTACTATCTTTGTATGCATTGCTAAAGATTATATTCTCTAGTTCAACCAGATTTTGAAATTAAATAATGGAATCATACTCTTCTATTTCTTTTGTGACTTCCTTTTTTGTTCTTGCTTTGCTCCTATATTTTTGTTTTGAGATTCAGTTATGTTGATAGATGCAGCTGTAGGTCATTTTCACTATTTTATAATATTCCACTGTATGACTATGCCACAATTTATTTATCCATTCTGTTGGTGGACATTTGGGTTGGTTTTAGTCTGAGGCTTTATGATTGCCTCTATATGACTGTTTTGGTACACGTGTCCCAGAACTCAAGTGCCAGAATTCCTCATATATATGCACCTAAAGTGCAATTGTTGGATTGTGAGATGCACATATGTTCAATTTAATAGGATGTGCCTAATGGTTTTCCTAAATGGCTTTAATAAGCCATTTAGGTTTTTCTGCTCCTTCCTGCAGTGGATGAGAATTCCTTTTGCTCAGCATCCTTGCCAAGACTTCATATTGTTAGATTAAATTTTTTTTTCCAGTTAGGTACAGAATAGAATTTTTTGAGGATTTAATTTGCATTTCCCTGATCAATGATGAGGTTGGTCATCTTTTCAAATGCTTTGTATCCATTCATAATTTCTTATATGTGAAATGCCTATTTATGTCTTTTTTCCATTTTCCTGTTGGATTGCTCATCTTTTCTAGTTGAATAGTAGGAATTCCTTATATACATTCAAACCTTGGTTTATGAGCATAATCCGTTCTGGAAACATGCTTGTAATCCAAAGCACTTGCATATCAAAGCCAATTTCCCCATAAGAAATTATGGAAACTCAGATGATTCATTCCACAGCCCAAAAATGTTCACATAAAAATGATTACAATACTGTAATATAATACAAAATAATAAAGAAAATACAAGCTATGAAGAAAAATAAACAAATTAACCTGAACTTACCTTTGAAAACCTTCATGTGAGGGAGACAAGAGACAGGAGTGTTATTGTGTAGGACGACTTTCACTATCACTAATGGAATCACTGCTATCTATTGGCTCAGTGGAATCTTTTCCTTTTCGAGCAACTTTAACAAGGAACCTATCCAATGATACTTGCTTTTGCCCCCTTTTGAGGATTTCACAGAAATGTGACATTGCATTCATCACCCACAATCCCACAGAGAGAGAAGAACCATTGGCTCAGTTGTGATCATGTGATGTTTGGTGTCACATACTACTTGTATTGCAAGACATCACTCGTTTATCAAGTTAAAATTTATTAGAAATATTTGCTTGTCCTGTGGAACACTCACTGAACAAATTAATCGCAATCCAAGGTTTTACTGTATTTTGAATATAAACCACTTTTTGGTTATATTTATTATAAATATCTTCTCCCAACTTGTAGCAGCTCCTCTCATTCTGTTATTCTCTTGATAAACAGGAAGTCTTCATTTTCTTATAGTTGAATTTGTGCATCTTTTCTTGATGCTTTGCATTTTTTGTATCTTGTTTAAGAACACTTCCTCCTCCCCTAAAGACATGAAAATATTTTTCTTTTTCTTACAAAAGTTTTAAGTTTTGACTTCACTTAAGTATTTAGTCCCTTAAATAACTATATTTTTCATTTCCATTTGACTTTGTAACTATAGTTTCCATCTCTCTGATGAAATTTCCCATCTTTTCCACTAGATTTTTAACATATTAATCATAATTATTTTAAACTCCTTGTCTGATATTTTGAATATATGGGCTACATTGGGTCGACAGTATTGTGTTGAATATTGTATTTCCTGACAACGGATTGTTTTATTTCTTGCCTATTTTATATGTCATAATTTTGATTGCATGCTAGATGTCATATGTACCAGAACAGTGGAGCCTGAGGTGAACAGTATGTGAGTGCAAAAGTGCTTACTCCTCTTCTGTCCAGCCATTAGTCTGAGAGTGGATGAGTCCATCTTTCATTGCTGAGCTAGGTTTGGATTTTATTGTCTCTATTCTTACCTTTGGTGCTCACATGTTTCAAATTTCTCTAGCAGTGGGTTGCTGCTACTCTGTTTTTAGTGTAGGGATTGGGTTGCTTGGAGGACTTTTCTTAGTATTGTGCTTTATCCTCAGCTTTCAGCAGGCTCTGTATGTTGGCACCACAGCGGGTGTTTCTCTCTGTGCTCCTGCCCTTCCCTTGGCTATAAGCTGTTAATGCTGTGCTTGTTACTCATTGGGGACTCCTGGTGGGGACAGGGTAGTTTCTTGGTTCTCCTGCCCCTAGGTCTCAGCCAGGCTCTGTGTGCCTGAGGACAAGAGTGGGGCTTTCCCAACATTTCTACTCTTTCCCAAGCCCCTGTGGAAGCCAAACTCTGCTGTAGTCATGGGAATGAGTATCCCACCCCACTCCGAGCCCTCACCCCCAGGCAGCAGGACTCTGCTTTAAGTCAATGCAGAATTCTAGGTATGAGCTGGTTTCCTGCCCTCCCCAAGAGGCATCCATGCTTTTCCTAGTGTCAGTACAGGGTGGGAGTGCAATTTTCTACCCCTTTCCCTGTAGCCACTGACCTTTGCCCAGGACTGCCCTGCAAGATAGCACTCCCTCTCTCCCGGAGGGGCAGGTGACTTCTTCCTATGAGAGAAGGGCCCCAGAAGCAGGTTATGTTTGGCGCCTGCCTCCCAATAGTATCTGGTCATCATCTGCACTCCTGCATCACTGAGGCAAGCTCTCTCAGGGCTTCTGCCCTGCTCCTAGTATTTCTTGGGAGTACCTGATGGAGGCCTATGGAAAAGATCTGGAAATTTGGGTACCTAGTACCTTACATGAGAGGTTTCCAGGTATTCTAAACTCTCATATTAACCCACATTCGCCTTTTCAGAATTTGTTAACCTTTTAGTTGTCTTCTTCATTCCTGCTTTTGTCTGCCACCTCTGTCTATTGCTGGCACCTGTCCCTCCTGTCTCTGCAAAAGGCCAAGCAACTCATGTGTCCCATCTCTCCTTGAGCTTGTTGTCCTCTGGAATTCAGCGCCTCTGACTGAATCACAATCTGAAATCTCTGATGGGCCTTAAAAAGTTATGCTTTTCTAGATCATCCAGATTTCTCTCATTGTTAGGGCAGGCACAGAACACTCCTGTGGCTGTCCACCTTGTAGGAGGAAGCACACTGATCTTTCCTCTCCATGCTACCACCACTCTATTTTCTTTCTTTGCCCAGTATTTCTTGATAGCACTTAAAACTACCATCATATCATATTTGTTTATTGTCTGTTTCCCTTACCAGAACGATAATCCCATGAAGATAGAATATTTATTTATTTTTTCATTTCTGTATTTCTGGCCCATAATACGAACTCAATACAAATTGTTGAATAAATGCATGCAGTGAATGCCAAAGATCATGGCATTTTCTCCAATACCTTGAATTAACTTGCTTTCATAAGAATGTACTTCCACTGAGGCTGTTTTCTCTCCTTGTTCTGCCATATTTTTCATATGTCCCATTTTGATTATGTTCTTACTCATCATTTAATCAGGCAAATCTATTTGCACTAGTGTCTCCGGATGTCCCAATAATGAAGATGTAAGGGGCTTGTCCTTGAGGCTGCTGTCTGTCTACCCTTGATTTAGTTTATCTCTGCTCTCAGGCCCACAGCTGGCCTGTAGGGGGTTGTGTGCCACGGCTGGTCTTTGTTCATCTTAGCAGGTTCCCATCTGGTATGTTTCTGCCCTTCTGTGGTAGGTTCTCTCTCCCACCGCCCCACCCGACCTCAAGGCCTGAGTCTTTGGTGGTCAAGGCTAATGTGTTCCTCACAAATAAGAAGCTGCATTTCAGATCATCACAGTTCTGCTTCTGCCTTCCTAATTGTTTTGGTGTGCCTGCTATTGCTGCTGCTGTTGTTTTAATAACTTTTACTCCTTGCTGTGTTTGGAAGAGATGGTGGTAAAAAGGAAAGTGGTGGGTGGGGAATTGGTCAGTGCTCTACCTGCCTCGGGGAGCAGCACACAAGAGGAGTAAATAGGTGAGTGTCCCACTTCTCTGTTAGTTCTAGGCCATCCTGTTGCACTAAGGGCTCCACATCTGGCAACAGAGGCAGTGAAGGGACTGTGTATTTTCCTGTCTTTTATCAGGTGATTCTTTTTCAAGAAACTAGAGCTTACTGTGTCTCTTGGTAGTCTGTTTTTAGTATGTTTGCCTAAATCGGATACAAATGTATTATAAGTAATGTTCGTTTCTGCCTGACCCTGACACAAGGCATGGTGAGTTTGTATGTTGTACTGGTTTATCCTTTGTGGGACTGCATTAAAGCATGATAATGCAGATACCGTGTTGAATGAGACCTTGTGCATCACTGTTTTCTAAGGGGAGTAGAGCTCTTATGATTAGGAAAACTCAAGTTTGTTAAAAATGCTACTGAATTGTCATTACCTACTTTTTATATCAAAATTACAGCTGCTGTCTCACAGTGGCCCCCAATATATTTTCTGATTTTAAAAAACATATTAAAATAAGCTCTTAAAATCTACATGGTTTGTAGTCAATCTTCTTTAGCACTGTGCCAAAGACCTTATTTTATGGGATAACATTTAATTTCCTATCATTCAAAACCATTTCTCCCATCTTTTAATTATTTATTTAAGTAATAATTCTGGGTTGGATAATGGAGGCATTTTAGAAAACATAAAGAAGTATGATTGTAAAATAACCTCAATTATTCTGAAAGATGAAATAACAGCTGCCTTGATTTAGTTACTCTTATGTGTTAACTGGGAAAAAGTTCATTAAAACACATTTTGACACTTTTAATCCACGGGAACTCCAATTTCATTGAGAAAATGGGTCCGAGGATGGTGAGAATGTTGACTAATTGGCTTGTCCATCCCACATGGGATTACACCAACGTCTGAGTCAGAATTTCCTGCTATTGCAGCATGTTTTCTTCTTCATTTTTTTCCTCTTTCCTTAGAAACAATCCATTTGGGTTCATTACATGGCCATTTGTTAGTCTCGTTAGTTACAAGGCATTGTACTTGTTTGTGACTACAATGAAGTCATGCCGGCTGGGTCTGGCTGTGTGTGTATGCAGAGTCAATGGAGGATCCTACAGCTGCCTGGGGAATCAGGCAGTGCAAGGGGTCACCCTGATATTTCAGAACCCAAATCCTGCTTTCCCAAAGTCATGGGGCATTTTTGTTTCATTCATCGAGAAGATTCATTCAACTTTGGTTTGCTTACTACATGCTGTATATAGACATCAATCTGTTGAACTTTTGAAAACTTTTTATTGGTATGTAATGTTCTCAGAGAAAGTGTACAGATCCTAAGTGTGTAACAAGATAAGCTTTTACAAACTGAGCACACCTGTGTAACTGTACCCAGATCAGGAAACAGAATGTGCCCAGCACCCCAGAAGCTCTCCTTCATGTCACTAACCCTTTTCACCTTGGGTAACCATTCTCCTTTGTTTTGATTGTTTTTGTATTTTATATACATGGAATTATACATGATATATATTATTTCGTGTCTGGCTTCTTTCATTTCATAATGTTTATGAGATTTATCTCCATTGATCATGTATTGTGTTCGTTCATTATTACTGCTATGTAGTGTTCCATTGATCAGTACAACACAGTTTATTCATTCCTCTGTTAACAGGCATTAAAGTAGTTTCCTTTGGTGGGGGGGGGCAGGGGCCATTATGAACATTCTGAGCATTCTAGTACATTTCTTTTGGTGAAGGTATACATACACACATACATTCCTGTTGGATATATATAGAAGTGGAAGTGTTGGGGCACACACAGGGTGTGTGTATGTTCAGACTCAGTACATAAATCAGTTTTCCAGAGTGGTTATAAGCACTTACACTCACACCAACAATGTGTGAGAGTTCCAGTCTATCTCCTCACCAATATTTGACATTTTCTATCTTTTTTATTTTAGTCATTTTCGTGGAAATGTATTGAATGTAGTTTAATTTGTATTTCCTTGATGATAGTGAACCCAAGCACCTTTTCGCTTGATTATTAGTATTTGTATGCCTATTTTTATGAGTTGTCAATTCAAGTCTTTTGCCCATGTTTTTATAAGTTGACTCCCTCTTTATTTCTGTTTGGTAGGAATTTTTTATACAGTCTGGATATGGTTCCTTTGCTGTGTATATGTATTGTAAATATCTTCTCTTCCTCTGTGGGTTGCCTTTTCACTCTTGTAATGGGGTCTTTTGATGAACAGATACTCCTTATTTTTTAAAAGTTCAGTTTGTTACTTTTTCTTTTATGGTGTGTGCTCTTTGCCTACTCCAAGTTGACAAAACTGTTCTATGCTTTCCTCTAACATCTTTATTTAGATTTGTAATCTATCTGATTTGACATTCATATATTGTGTGAAATAGAGGTCAAGGTACAATTTTTCCATATGGATATCCCATTAAGCAAGCATCACTTAACTTGCTTTGTTTAAAATGTTTTAATGAAATTTAGTTTTATTGAAATATGGTTTCTATTTTCCTGGAGATAATTTCTAATGATTCTTGAAAATAATTTAAAACTTTGGTGATTTAAAATTTGTAATATAATCTGTAGACTTATTTAAGACTAGTGTAAATTTAATTTTTTTAAAAGTTTTTTGTCTAACTAGACTGTAGTTTGTAACCCCAGTATATTTATTTATTAACACCAGAGTGATTTATAGTACACAGATCATAAACTGAGGGTTTATGGGGGGTGGGAGGGAGGGGTGGGTGGGTGATGGGTATTGAGGGCACCTGTTGGGATGAGCACTGGGTGTTGTATGGAAACCAATTTGACAATAAATTTCATAATAAAAAATAAAAAATGCTAAAAAAATAATAAAAATAATAAAAAATAAAAAATTATCGTTCTCACTTTTTCATTTGAATTCAGTTCAACACATGTTTATTATTGTCTGCTAGAATTTGGGACAGTTGAGAATATAGTTGAAGTTTTGAGCCCCATTTATGTCATTTAGCTTTTAAGCCATATAATAAAGTTGTAAAACATCGGTCAGTAATAAACCATTTCACTTTAGTATTCAAACTTATATTAGTGAAGAGAAGTACAAGGTGAGAATTTTTATTACTGTTAGGATGACCTTACACCCTTTATATAGAGCGTTATACCAGGTTTTCCACTAGTAATGACATAGATCTTTTAAGATGTAAAAATAGAAAAGAAAATATAAAAGTTTCATTTCTATATTTGGAATGACTATGAATGCTTCCTCTTTGATGTCATTTCTGCTTAGTTTTATTTTTTTTTCTCTTTTTATTATTTGTTCTAGGTCGTACTGGTCAGTGGACATCTGGACAGCTGGGATGTGGGGCAGGGTGCCATGGATGATGGCGGTGGAGCCTTTATATCATGGGAAGCACTCTCGCTTATTAAAGATCTTGGTAAATATTTAGAAAGTCATTAACCAATGTATGAGGATCTCAGTAGTGACATGTTTAACTCAACACACAAAATACTGAACAGATTAGTGACTGTAGTATGTTCAGAGATCCTCCTGAGATCTATGTGTTCGTTAGTTTATTCTCAGAAAAGAATGAATTTGTCCCCTTAAAGAAAGAAATTTTTATTCAAGTGTATGCCAGATATCCAAAGTAGCAAATATGAGGCACTAGGGAAAAAGAACAAGCAAATAAAACTGTAGCAAATATAACCACATCAGCTGGAGACTATGTAAGGAAACCATGACCAAGTCCAAAGAAAAGCCAGCAGCTCCCCCTGCCTCCTTTTCCTTGTTCATCTTAAAGACATTATTAGGCTGTTAGGATAGCTTTACTGCAGCTATCTTTCCATGGCAGAAGTCAAAGAGAGCAATGCAGAACTGAAGGAATGATCCTTCAATAAGGACCCACAATAAGGAATCTAGGCTGGAAAATAGGAACTTCCAGGTGAACCTAGAAATGAAGAAGATGGACAGGCATACAAAGGGTAAGCCAATAGTAAAGCAGTTTTTGATGACCCTATTTGCACACACAAAAAACATATATTTCCTCTTTGTGTGCTGGTCAAAAAGGTGGATTTTGAGTGAGGTTAGAAATAATGAAACAGTCTGGGGGCACCTGGGTGGCTCAGTTGGTTGTGTGTCCAACTCTTGGTTTGGGCTCAAGTCATGATCTTGCAGTTATGAGATTGAGCCCCAGGTGGAACTCTGCACTGAGTGCAGTGCCTGCTTGAGATTCTCTCCCTCTCTCTCTCTCTCTCTCTGTACCCCTCCCCCCCACACTCTTTCCCTCTCAAAATAAATAAATAAACTTAGAAAAATAGAAATAATGAAACAATTTGAAGAGTCCCACATCTGAGTTAGGTCAGGGGTGGCTTTAAAATTCCTCATCAGCACAATGTTTTGTCATAACTGTGAAGTAGCCTCAGCTTCATATACAGTAAAGATCAGAACATCTTTTTTGGTGAAGGCTTTCCATATATATGTGTGTGTTTAAATTCATACATTTCTTCCAGTGTTTAATAACCCTTATAATCCTATAAATAAGCCTATTAAATAATTGGTCATATTAACAATAGATTGCTGAAATGGTCTTGCTTAGGCATATCTTTGGTGTGCCATTTTGGTTTATGTCTTACTTGTGTTTTAAAAATGGGGAAATGGAGAGGTGGTTGTGCGTTTTGTACTTCTAAACAGTCCTGTGTCCCTTAACCTTGATACTACTGACATTTGGGGCTACATGATTCTTTATTGTGGGGTCTGTCTCATGCATGTAGGCTGTTTAGCAGCATCCCTGGACTCTATCTACGAGATAACAATAAGCACCATCCCCCTCAAGTTTTAACAACCAAAATGGTCTCCAGACATTGCCAAATATCCCTTGGCAGGTCAGGGGTGGTGGTGGAGGAATACATAAAATTTCTCCACTAAAATAAACTAATAAAAAAATCACTAAGAGACCTGAATACAGGACGTTTTTTTTTTTCTAGAGAGAGAAAATGAACTCATTGGAAACCTTACATTCCATGTACTTACACTTTCAACACTTCCATACTGAACACCTACTGTATGAAAGCACTCGGTAAAATCTGGACATACAGAAAGGTTTAGAACGTGTCCTCTGTTCTTAAGAACCCTTAGAATAGAACTGGAGCATACACAAGCACCTACACATATAGGTGCCAGTATAGACATAATTTCAAGGTCTGCTTTTAGAATTGTGTAAGGTTTGAGAGAGATGAATTGTCCAGCAAACAAAACCCAAAACATACATTCCTTCAGAGAAGATCTGGGGTACTCTATGTGTGAATCCTCTCCTCCTTCCCTTAAAAATATTCCCTTGGTGGTCTGTTCTCTCTGTCCTTACCTTCACTCCGGAATGAAGTGGGTTCTAGACATGAGGCAGGCAGATATCAAACATTTCCCTCTTTATAGGGCCCAGATATGCATTTGGGAAGTTGATTTTATTTTGATGTGTTCAGCCAGCTTGATTAGAAACAAAGTGGTAAAGCAAAGAGAGAACCAGACCCATCTGAATCAGAGTTTACGTCACTCTGCGCCTCAAACTGCTTTTTTCGCCTCAGGCAGGTCATTTGAACTCTCTGGTCTTAATTTTCTTTATCTCTTTTAACCGTAAGCTTCCAGAATATTTTATCTGCTTTAGATAGGAATAAAAATGATGTCTTCTCTAGGCTTTGAATCTAACATTTTTAGTATTCAGCATGGAATCCTAAATCACCATTAATTGAGTTGGATTCAGTTGCATGGATGAATATAACATCATGCAAAGGTGGATTAAGTATTTTTTTTCAACACTGACTTCAGTTGCTTTTGATAGCTAGTAAATAGCCTCCTTCAATTCAAGACTTAACTCTCCTATAGGTTTCTGAAAACCTATGAAGAAACCTATGTTTATTCATGTAAACATATGAAAACAAACTCTAAAATAAAGAGTAATATTTCTTTTGAGTAGGTGTTAAGAGGTAGCATGACATACTGTTAAAAGGCATAGGACTATGGAGCCAGACTGCCTGAGTTCATATCCTGGCTCTGCATTTACAAAGTGTGTGGCTTTTGCCTTTCTGTGCCTCAGTTTTCTCATCTGTGAAATTGGGATAATAATGTTCCTAACTCATACAGTTGCTTTGAAAACTAAATAGTCTACTCACGTAATGTACTTAGAATAGTGTCTGATCCAACCGAGTACTCAATAAATGTTAACTTTTATTATTATTTAATAAGCGTAACGCTGACAGTGCTATATTTTTTATGTAAAAGAGAATGATAATTTTTTTTACCCTTACCCCCATTAGTAAATATATTGCTTCTTCACTTAATATGTTAGTTAAACTGATGTAACTCTAGGTCCAGCTGCTGTGGTATACCTAAATATGCTTTCTCTTTACTATTTAAGCTGCTATCTCTTATATGATGGAAACCCAGTGACTCCTTCACTTTTTTCTACTTTCATACTACATTTTCAGGCGTCTGAATTTCTCCTTGTCACTTCCTGCTTAGGTCAAATGCCCAGTGTCATCTCTGTACCTCACTTCCTGTGATTGTGCCCACTGAGTCTTACTCTTTAAAGTTAAAATTAGATTGTGGATTTCTATTTGTAGATTGCCTATGTGTTTTAATACAAAGAGCTGGGTCCAACATGTGACATATGAGTTCTAGTTGAAAATAACTGGTACATGGGGCGCCTGGGTGGCGCAGTAGGTTAAGCGTCCGACTTCAGCCAGGTCACGATCTCGCGGTCTGTGAGTTCGAGCCCCGCATCGGGCTCTGGGCTGATGGCTCAGAGCCTGGAGCCTGTTTTCGATTCTGTGTCTCCCTCTCTCTCTGCCCCTCCCCCGTTCATGCTCTGTCTCTCTCTGTCCCAAAAATAAATAAACGTTGAAAAAAAAAATTAAAAAAAAAAAAAAGAAAATAACTGGTACACATGAACAAGAAATAGGACTTTGGGAAATGGGTTCATAATTATATTACTTAACTATATTAAGCCCAAACTATTTAAGTGGTGAAGTATGAAAACTCTGTGGCAATCTCTTTTTCCAAGGAAAGTAACTTCTTTTGGCTGCTGTTCCTTGGACGATATGTCATGCAGCACGCATGTATGTCAAAGTCCTACAGTGGGGCTTGTGAATTTGAATGTTGGTCAAGCAGGGATTTCTGATATTTAGGAATATAGTTCTAAGGTCCATCCTTCCCTCCTTATCTCTTTTCCTTTGTTCTCTTCTTTTACTATTATTATAGGTTCACTCTTTTGCCCAGGCCCTCAGCTAAAATTATATTCAATTAATCTAACAGAAGAGATATTTATGCTTTCCAAATATAATCAGTCATTCCTGTGTAACTGTCAACAGAAGGCTATTTGCTTTGAAATGCTATTGAATACTTCTTTGTGTTTGTGGTTTACTGGACTTGAAACTGTTTATTTGAAATGTCATTTCCTGGAATGTTCTGGTGTCAGTGAACAAAGCCTATGGCAAAGGATCCTATGCTTCAGAATGTTCATTTGGCACTTGAAAAATAAACCACCATCCATCCCCAAATTCTTCCAAATTTACCATTTTCTGTGAAGTTAGAATTTTGAGTTTTTAGGCCTAAACAAAGGGAAAAGATCAGAAGTAATAGCACTACTGGGTTGTTGAAATGAGGAATATGTGTGAAACATCTTTCTAGAGAAATTTAAATGTGAGCATCCTGGTTGTGATTACTACAGAGCTTGAGAGTCTATGTGTTAGAAAAATATTTTATTTGTAAATTCCTTCACTGATTCACTCAACAAATACTCACGGTGCACTGGCCTGCATGTCAGTGAGTGCCAGATGCCTTGTACCAAAGAGGAATGAGACGTGGTCCTTGAAGGCCTTGAAGTGAGAGAGACATTGAATTCAAAAATTGCCATGAAACTGTTTTAAGTTCTTTAACTGAAGGATGTACAAACTGCTTTGGGCACCTAGGACCGGGAGGGATTGGTATGGCTTAGCTGGGTCAAAGCACCTTCACAAAGGTGATAGTTAAGCTTTCTTTTATAAAGATAAATAGAAATTCCTGAAGCAAAAGGGGCACAATGAAGAATTCCCAGGAGAGCACAGAGCCTCCAGGCCTGCACATCATTAAAAATGAGGAATAAATTGTTGACAGTAGCAGTGTTGGGATCGTAAGGGAAGAGAGGATTTGCAAAATTGCAGGAAATGTTCACTTTTTATTTAATATTTTTAATAACATTACATTTTTGTATAGTAAGAAGTTGTGATTTTAGTAATCATGGGAAAAAAAACCTTCAAAAGCCAAAGGAAAGATTCTTGGCATTGCCATTATCATAAACATTGTTTTAACAGGAACAACAGAGCAGAAGTAGGAAGTAGGAAGAGTTACGCGGGAGCCGTCAAGCCCTCCCAGCCCAGAAGTACACAAGGGCACACAGCCACATGCATGCCAAGGCTTTGGACTAGTCAGAGCTTTAAGTACCCATTTCGAGTGCAGTGGGTTCTCTCTTAGAGGGATGCATACATCCAGTGAGAGGATTTCTTTCTCTCCTGTCAAACCTCCCTTGAAAAATTCCCAGGCGGTCCAATCCATAACCAAGCAAGGGAAATGAACAGCTTCCAATGAGATGGAAATCTAAAAGGTAGAGCTAGAGACAGGTAGAGCCCTGAAGCCAACTTGACACCTGCCCAGACTAAAAAGGCAATCCCATTTGGAAAGGACCTCCTCCCTGCCCTGGGCTTAGTCATACCTCTGAGTGTAATAACTGTTCTAAAAGCTAACATCTACGGAATATTACTGTGTTTTGGACATCGTGTTAAGTACTCCACTATGCACACACTCTCTTTTCTTCTGGACAACTCCAAGGTGTGGATACACTTGTTATACCCATTTTACAGAAGAGGAAACTGAAGCAAAGAAAAGTATCCTGTTCAAGGTCACAGAGCTATCACATAAAAAAGTTAAATCCAGGCAGCCTGACTCCTTACTCGTACGTACTTTGTAATACTGTTTTACTGGAACAGCATGGCTAGTCTATTTCTAGGAACACTCATCCTCAGGATATTGAGACATTATATTTTTAAAAAAGTGTCTGATAGTCAAATAAATTTAGGAAACACCCTGGATAATTTCTTCATTCATCAGAAAACATTTGTTGGGAGAGTATTCAAATTCATGGATAGAGTATGCTTTGGGAAACACTGCTCTGGGGCATTATTGGTGTTGACAGAACTGACCAAGAATCCAAGAATGCAGGCTCAGGTATGCTTTATGGAACTGAGTACAAAAAGCCTTGGATTGATTTTCATTCCAGATTTTCTAGGCTGTGTTTGGGATCTGTGGTTGCCTGAATATTGACAAGATAGAACTATTCAATGCTTCCCTTATTGGCATAATAGAGACTGTTCTTGTATTTCTTCTTGAAGAGCATTTGTACCCATGTGCAAACTCTATGCAATAACTAACTTCTTCTCCATGCTCTCTGAGCCTATTTTATTTAAATGAATATGGTATTATCAGAAATGTTTGACATGTGCTAAGGGCTCTCCCTTCCAGGTTTTTCTGTGGCTCCAGAGGAATCAGAATTTGGTAGCATTTTTCTTTCCTAGAAGGAATTTTTGTCTTCAAACATGCCACAAACTCTCTGTCCTCTCACTTCGGATGCTCTTCCTCTGTAATTATTTTTGTGAGCACAAGAAGGGAGACTGGTAGGTATCCTCTGGGATAAGTATCCTCTTAAAATCACTGATCCTCAAAACCTTTGGGGAATGATACGTCTGCTGCGGAACTGTCTAAAAAATTAGCTTGTTTTAAGTCTTAGAAAAAAAAACTTTCCCTCCCAACATTAAATTTCATTTTTATTAATTTAAATTTTAATGTCTAGATGGTGGTTTGCTTTCTTCTGAACAAATTTTGGTCTTGACTTTTTATAACTGTATTTAACAAGACAAATACCTAGAACAGTAGAAGAATTAGACTCTAAGAATTTGCTTGCTCTTTTTCCTTTTTTTAAAATTTTACTTCTAAAAGTAGCCTTACTGTCATGGGCATTCATAGCCTCTTCTCATGGTTTTTTTGAGGATGATCTTCTCATTTTTTTTTTATTTAGGTATGTTATTTCCTCTAGTGACAAGTTATATAGTGTCTGGCTTTACCGTAAGACCTGTAGCAGATACGTATTTTTTTTCAGCTGAGAATTGCTGAGAATTTTCCTGAGTTTTAATCACGTGTGTAAGTTTCACTAAAATACTTAGCATCTTTACATCTCATTAGCTAACACAGACATTTCCACTGACATGTGTAAAATGACAAACTGTATGTAGATTGATCTTCGAAATGTTTCCATGAGATAAAGTGAAATGAATCACTTAGAATTTCTTCTGCCTGTTAGTTTGGATGTGATATGGGAGATTCAGTAGTCATTTTAGAACCTTAGGCTGCATGAATACTGCTGTTATTATTCTATCTGTTAGTTAGAATATACCATTTCTATGTAAAAGTAGACAAAACCCAGGCCCAGTGGCTTACAAATTGTGAGCAGTCCTTCCTGTCTGACAGAGTCTGGACGGATAGCCGATGAACACTGTGAGACGAAGCTCTCATGGGACCCCTTTCTCCACAGAGTGCTCAGCTTCCTCCCCCACATCTGCTTTGATTTGGCCCACATGCCTTAGAAAGTTAAGAAATGTGGTGTTGTTAGAGGAATCGGAAGCTTTGGTATTATTTATCCTGGAGAAGAAGGACTATGGGAAGACTTAATGATGGTATGCTTAGTGCCCCAGTGGATTTCCTCCCACCCAAGAATGGGATCTGTAGAAGTCCAGGGTGGGACTGTCTGGGAAATGTAGGCTACTTCATTAAAACAGTATCATCACAGTATTGCACAAATTGGCTCACAAGGAGATCTCCTATTTCAGTAATAAATATTGAACATCTATTTCATGCCAGCCAAATAAAATGGGTAGACCACAAGTCCTTCCATGAAGGAACTCCTCGTCAGGCAGCAATAGCATAACATGCTCTTTGAGACATTTGAGCTGAGCCTTGAAAGGGTGGGAGGTAGAAGAATAAAGGACAAAATTAGAGCTCACAGAAGTACATAGTTTGAGGAGTGGAGGCTGTTTCTATAAGTCTAGAGCAATAGATGAGTGAAGAGTGACTGGAAATGAGTCAAGTGAAAGGTAAGGGTCAGTTTGTCAGGGACACTAGATGCAAAGCTAAAGTTTGCTAAGGCAAAGGGAGCCATTGAACATTTTAAGCATGGGATTGACATGATAGGAGTTCTTTCTAAAATAAAGATATCAGGTAGATGTTATCCTTCAACTTATAAAGAAGTACGGTGAACAGAATGGAGACACAGGAAGATGGACTGGGGAGATCCCAGCTATACAGAGTCTGGAAAACCACAACTTTGGAATTACAATTTTGTTTGCTATGGGGCTAACAAGCCAGTTTCTACCTCTCTATGCTAAATATACCAAAGAGGAAGTGATGGGGTTTCCAGAGATGTTGTGTTCTTCGCCTACACACTTCTCTGCATCATGCTAATGCTGCATTTTGCAAAAAACTGTGGTTTTCCCAGCTTAGAATGAATTCTCTTCCAGTAAACTTGCCCAGAAAAAGAGATCTGCAAACAAACAAGAAAATATGCTATAAACATCTGATTGGACCTTTATGGTTAAATGGATTTTTTCAATGTTCCTGGCAGACAAAGGTTAATTTAATTCAAACTTAGGCTCTTCCAATCCTGTGGACATTCTCAAAATCAAGCTCTAGGAATGGAAAATTTCTACCAAGTGTGTGATAGCAACGACAGGCTAAATAAAGTATTGAAAGAAGTTGACTGTTAAGGCGCCTAGGTAGCTCAGTTGGTTAAGCATCTGACTTTTGATTTTGCCTCGGGTCATGATCTTGTGGTTTTGAGTTCGAACCCTGTGTTGAGCTCTGTGCTGACAGCGTGGAGCTTGCTTGGGATTCTGTCTCTCTCTCTGCCGTTCCCCTGTGCTCTCTCTCTCTCTCTTACTCTGTCTTTCAAAAATAAACTTTAAAAAAATGTTGCCTATTATTAGATTATTTGTAATACTGCTAATGCCCTCCTCATATTGGATCATCATTATTGATGAGCTGATATTCAGCCCATGTCCTTGCAAGATGCCAGCATCCCCAGGCTATACCATGTGACCCAGGTCTCATGGACTTTTCAAGTCTTTAAATCTCCTTCCTTACTCCTTAAATAACTCAAAATCTGCAGATAAATGAGAGGCAGCCTATATAGCAAAATAAGCGTGTTAAGAGTATCTTAGATTCAAGTCTTTCTATGCTACTTAGTAGCTGTATTATGTTGGACAAATTATTTAACCTTTTAGATCTCACTTTTCCCTTCCTTACAATAGGAGAAGTGTAATCCTGAGTAGTTGAGAGGATAATTTGAAATAATTTAGACAGTGTCTGGCCCCTACTAGGTCATCAATAATAATAACTATTTCGTTGGATACTAATTGCCAAAACAACAAGGGTGGATATTTCAGCAAAGGATATAATCTCAGGATTGACTCTGTCTGTCTATATCTTGTTTCATAGTCCAGCTGGGGTCAGAGACGTCCCCAGAGCAGAGAAGCCCTCATAACAAAAGAATAGCAGATTCCAATGAGCCAAACTGAAACCATCATCCCAGTATAGCCACCATCCACGTGTATACAGGACTGATTCTCTTCTCACTGCTACAGAGAAGGTCACTTAATAGATTCTTCATAAATGTGATGCAGAATTAAAATAACACTCACAGGACATGGGAATGGAAAGATCTTTACCTTTTCCTGTCCCCTTTGTTCTCACTGCTAATGTCTCTAACCTAGGAACACTGTATATACAAAGTTTTATAATAAACCTGAAGGAAAAAATGGTAAAAACAGGAAATGGCTGTTGAGGGCAACATAATTTGCTACAAAGTAAGTGGTTTGAAATGTAGGGAAAAAAATCAAGGCCGAAAAAACAAAGAATCAAATCTAGTGTTTACTGTTTACAATTTACCCTGGTGGCTGAGTTCTCAAGAAACCTTTCTATTTTTAATATAATCAAAACCCTAAAATCTCCACGCATTCTCAGAAGATCCTCATGCATAGAAAACTGTGGATGATGACCACTGATGCCTGTATGATCATTCTTTCTGAGTGGCATCTTTTAAAAGGAATATATTTAAAATGTATTTAAAACTATTCTGACTTATTGCTTTGGTTAATGTGTGGGAAAATATAATTAAGAAGTGTTTCAAAGGCTATATTTCTCTTCTCATCACCATAGACCATATATCCATTAGCTATCCCAAATTCACTTGTTTCAGGCAGCATGTTAGAACAAAGAAATATTTTATGAAGTGCTTCATTCTAGAATTACTCCTTTTCTGAAAGAGGAAAGTGTGAATTCATCTTTTATAGTTGAATAATTTTATATAAAATAATTTGAAGGCCATTTTGGCCACAAATAAAGAGTTAGAGGAATTTTTAAATTGATTGCCTTTTTGGAACTTTATTATATTTATTGCAAAAAACAGTGGCTCAATTTATGAAGCAGGGATTTTTGATAAAAATGCAAAATATATGCCAAAAGAACCCTGTGCCCTATATTTTCATATAATAAACACATTAATTGAACAATATAACAACAAACACTACTTGAATATTTGAGAGAAAGGAGGAGAGAACCAGTATTTATGGAATATCTCCAATGTGTCTGTTACATTATACGACCTTTTTAAATCCTGAAAACAGCCCTCCAAGGTATGTCTTTATCATCTCTGGCAGATCACTGGGCCTATTTGGGCCTTAGTTCCTTATTAGGAAAATAAATGACAATATGCTTGCAGGGCTGTTGTATGAATCAAACATAATATAAAGAAACACATATCTACCAGAATTGCAACAATGAAAAATCCATGGCATGTAATGTTGAAGAAAATGTTAGTGGCAATGTTGCTACTGATGATGACCATCTCATGAAATTCGTCATCTTGGAATTCAAATAGAGCACTTTGGGGAAGAAGGGATTTTGGATATAGGCAGACAAGGTAACCTTAAAGTGGCTGCCGTAAGAAAATACTTCAGTAGTATCCTATGTTCCATATCAGTAATATCTGTTTGCTAATTACAAATATATATAACATTTAAGGGGGTGGGGGGTATTTTTTGTTTTTTTAAGAATTGACAGTAACAAGGAGTACCCTTGCTTTAGGATGTAAAGTAGGTACAGAGCCTGCTATACCAAGCTCTGAGCTCAGTGCTGTATATATAGTTCTCACTGAGTCTAGAAGGCAGGAATTACTATTATCCCTTCTACAGATGAAGGGCCTAAGGCTGATGTTACTTACAACTTACAAAAGTAGAAAATCTCATTTCTTTTTATTTTTTTTAATTTTTTTTTTAACATTTATTTATTTTTGAGACAGAGAAAGACAGAGCATGAACGGGGGAGGATCAGAGAGAGAGGGAGACACAGAATCTCAAACAGGCTCCAGGCTCTGAGCTGTCAGCACAGAGCCACATGCGGGTCTCGAACTCATGGACCGTGAGATCATGACCTGAGCTGAAGTTGGATGCTTAACCGACTAAGCCACCCAGGTGCCCCTCATTTCTTTTTCTTAATGTTTCTCTTTAAATTTTTTCTTTGCCCACTTTTTTTTTTAACTGAAAAAGACTTCAAATATTTGGAAAACAACGTAGAAAATAAACACTGACATATCCTCCGTTCAGATTTCATAAATGTTAACAATTTCAAATATTTCTTTCAGATCCTTAATTTAAAAGAAATAAAAAATCATCAATACAGTTGAAACCTGTTTTGTACCTCTCCATGGTTCATCCCCTTCTCTCTCTATCGTTTTAACAAGTGTTCTGATTATTAACATCCTGTAAGTGTGTATATCCAAAAACAGTATCATACAGTTTTTGTGATTTTGAATTTACCTAAATGATGTTTTTTTCTTCTGTATTTGGGTTTGCTCAATTTTATTTATTTCTTCTTTCTTCTTGAAGTGAATGTTTATTAACTGTCAGTCATTAACTGCCAATCTAATTTTCTAACATGCATTTCTCTCTAAGCACTTAAGTAACTACTTTCCACAGTTTTGAAATAATGCCTTCATGGCCATCCAGTTAAATATGTTGGAATTTTCATTATGAATTCTTCTTTGAGCCTTTAAATCATTACAGCTTTCTTTAAGTTTCCCAAAGTATGAAGTTATTATCGAGTTATTGAGTTCCAAGTTTGTTACATAGTGATTATTAAACATGGTTTACAGAATACCAGTTATTTGAAATTCATTGAAACAGAATGTTGGTTTATTATATAGTCAGTTTTTCTTAATATAATTTATTGTCAAATTGGTTTCCATACAACACCCAGTGCTCATCCCGACAAGTGCCCTCCTCAATGCCCATCACCCACTTTCCCCTTTCCTCCACCCCCATCTACCCTTAGTTTGTTCTCAGTCCTTAAGAGTCTCTTATGGTTTGTCTCCCTCCCTCTCTGTAACTTTTTTCCCCCTTACCCTCCCCCTTTAAAAAAATGTATTGTGTTGACTTGAAAAGAATATACAGACTCCTTTCCCCAGGAATAAGGTTGCACGTATGATCATTAGAGCAATCTTATTAATCATGCTCTTCAAAACTAATGTATCATTACTAGTTTTTTATCTGTTTGATGTTTTTGAGAAAAGTATTTTAAAAGTTTCCACTAGGATTTCTCCTTGAATTTCTATCAGCTTGGCTTATATAATTTCAGGTTTTGTTGCTTTATATAGTTGAGCCCTAAGACCTTTATCTTTAATAATGATTTTTCTATGCAAGTCTATTTTATCTTATATTAATATCATTGAACCAACTTTCTTTTGGTTCCTTTTTCTATTCATTTCTTTATCTAAGTCATGTGTTTTAGTTGATTCTGCTGTAAACAGTTTAAAGTTAGATTTTTTCCCTTTAAAAAAATTTTTTTTAAATATTTATTTATTTTTGAAGGAGAGAGAGAGAGAGAGAGAGGCAGAGAGAAAGGGAGACATAGAATACAAAGCAGGCTCTAGGCTCTGAAGCAGGCTCTAGGCTCTCAGCACAGAGCCCAACACGGGGCTTGAACTCAGGAACTGTGAGATCATGAGCCGAAGTCGGACACTTAATGGACTGAGCCACCCAGGCACCCCTATAGTTAGATTTTTAAATATTGAATCTTGCAATATCATTTAACAAGGATGTTTGTTGTGTTTATCATGATTACTTATATTTTACCAATTTCCCCCCTTTTTTCTATTAAGGTTGTTACTTTTGTTTTTTGTTTTTTTGCTTTTTATTCGATTCATTGTTTTTTCTTTCACTCTCTCCCTGTCTTTCCTTCCACTATTTGGCAACTTGCATGTTTTCTATTCTTTTGGTGGTTATTATTAAAATGTTACATGTATGTATGTCTGAATTAAATAATACAGCAATGATAAATTGCTCCAATATATCCCCTTTGATCATGTATATTGTTGTTGACTAGCGTTTTAGTTATGCCTTACTTCTAAACCTTCTCCAGGTTTATTATTATTTGGTTATTATATTTTGGCTTTGCCACTTACTAGGTGTGCTACCTTTCAAGGTGTGTAAAGGTGCCATGCCTCAGTTTCCTCATATATATAATGGAGATTATAATCATATCTACCTGTAGGTTTATTATGGTAATTAAATGAGCTAGTTCTGTTTCTGGCACAAAACAACTGCTCAGTGAATTTTAGCTGTCATGTCTTTTTAGGTTCCTCCTAGCTGTGACTGTTTCCCAGACTTTCCTTGTTTTTGTTGATCTTGACAGTTTTGAGGAACTCGGTTATTTTGTAGATGCCCATTGATTGCAATTTGTTGGATGTTTTTCTAGGGTTAGACTGAGGTTATAGGTTTTGTGAAGAAAGATCACGGAGGTAAAGTGCTGTTCTTATCGCATCTTATCAAGGGTATGTGCCCTCAACATGGCTTATCACTGATGGTATTGACCTTGATCACTTGGCTGAGTGTGTTTATCAGGTTTCTCTACTGCAACTCTTCCTCTCCCTTCCATTCAGTACTCTTTAGAAGGAAGTCAGGAAAGTGACACTGTCCATTTACATATTTTTACATATAAAATACCACAATAAGTTAATTTTATTATTTTATACAGGCATTCTTTACTTCTACTTAGCCACATGTTTTTGTAATGTTTTCGTGTTGTGGTAAAATATACATAACAGAAAGTTCAGGCCTACAGTTCAGCAACATTAAGTACATTCACATTGTTGTGCTACCGTCACCACCATTCAGCTCCAGAACTTTTCATCTTGCAAAACTGAAACTTGCTAGCCATTAAACACTTGTCTCCCCATTCCCCTCTCCCCTCAATTCCTCGCAGCCACAATTCTACTTTCCGTCTCTTGCATTGGCTGTTAACATAAACTGCATATGGTTTAGGCCATATATCATTATGTAAATTTTGGGTGTGTAGTTTTTCTTTTTACCATAGTCTTATCTTCATTGAGTCCTTTTTCTTTTTCCTGAGAGAGTGAAGCATGCAAGTGCCTGCACAGCAAATCTACACTTGCTTTGGCTTGATCTCTCTGGGTTTCTGAGATCTTAGACCAGCCTTTCAGTTACTTTCTCAGCCTGGGGTTTTCAAAATCCCCTGGGTTACTGTAGCAGCAGCTTTTACTTTCTGCTCTATATAAATTCCCTTTTTGTTTCTGAAATCTGGGCATTTCTGTCCCTTTCTCTTTATTCCTTTTTCTTGTCTCTTCCTTCCTCTCCCTCTCTCTCTCTTCTTCCCTTCCTTTCTCTTTCTTGAGTTATGCTATGTATTAAATGATAGTTTGTAGAATTCACTGTATGATATATAGGAAAGTCGTTAAAGGAATAAATCCATCACAGGGACAATTTTTTTTCTCCTGTATTCTTCTTTCTTTTCCTTGTATTGTATCTACATGAGAGGCTGGATGTTAGCTGAGCCTGTCTTTGTCATGTCACAACATATGTGAATAAAACTATCATGTTGCTCACCTTAAACTTATACAGTGATGTATGTCAACTATTTCTCAATAGAGCTAGAAAAAATATCATACAGTTAATAAAACTTACATGATGGGGGAAATGCATACTTTCTAAGCATTTCCGTAAATTTTATGAGAAAAAGGTCCCTTCTACCTCAGCTTGAGCAGCCAGAAGTCCTACTTCTTTTCTAAGGAAGCAAAACACCTTTGATTCAGCTTGATGCTTGACATCTGGAGAAGACAAGAACTGGGAAATGAGAGTAGGGTTCTGTCTGTGACACCCATTGTCATGGAATAACAGAGAGGGAGACAGAGAAGAACTGTGAAAAGCATGAATGGCCAAGGGCAGTGGCCCCAATCATTATGCCATCGAGTTTCCCTAGTATTTTTATCTTCACCTGTGTGCTTTGCAAGATTTTGAAAAAAATAATTTGTTAACAAATATGATGATTTATTTTCAGATTTTGTTAATCACACAATTTTAGAACATAAGTTTTTATGAGATGATCAATGTTACTGTACCAACTTGATCTTCTTCCAACCAAGAGCAAAGAAATTAAATTTACCAATTCAGGTTTATTCAAGGAACCATTTCACTTATAAAGGTATATTTTTACTATGTTTTTCACAATATTTGAAATTGGCCTAGAGAGTCCGTTTCATGATCTTAGGTTTGGAAACTCTGACATAAAGGTACTGATTAGCACCCTAGAAAGAAGTCATTCTTGCCTACCTCCTCTCTCTGTCCAGGTTTAGCTCTTGCTAGCTTGTCCAGAAACTGCATCTTCAGCCACTGCTAACCCCCTTCTCGACACAAGTCACACATTCTGCAGAGGTTGGCAACGCAGTTCCCATGTGGTCTTGGTGCAGGTATTTATTAGCTTACAGAAGATGTTATTTGGACTAGTCAGGGAGATTATCACATAGAATCATCTTGTTGCCACTCGTGACAAATGGTCCCAATTTTCATATCAGATTAGAAAACCCTGGGCCATCAAAACAAATGTGTTCATATCAGTGATTCTGCCCAGCTTTGCTAAATGCAACTTATGTAATCAGCTCTCACTTAAAGATGGGGTTTTTGTTTATTCTTTCAGAATAGTGCCTTGGAAAAATGTATACTGATTCTTCTTGGCAGTTGTTAAGCAGATTTTCTCCATTCCCCATTTCTCAACCCCAACACCCAGCACTGAAAAAGAAACAAATCCTTAATACCAAATCTCAGTCCCTCATGACACTCACACCTGGGCTTACTCTGAAGCCAGCCTGTCATTGAGGGAAAGCAGGCAAAGCACTGGTCACCAAGAGAGCCTGGGGTGGCAGTGGGAAGGTGAATAGGAAGCCATCAGGAGGAGTAGCCATCTCTGTTGCTTTATGTAGTTGAAGAGAGCATATTTTTAGAATGGGCTTTGCTAGAAGGCTAAACATGCAGGCCTATAGTCTAGGCTTGTGAATTATGCTTGTAGCCTTATAACTTTCCAGACTTACCCCCATGTACATTCTTTTATTGTAATGAATAAAGGTCATTAAGTGAGGGAGTGAGTACATTTAAGGTTACTGCATTTAAGTCTGGGGAATATAGATAACAAGATTGGAATAGGAAAATGATGTTGGTCAGCATTAGTCAGTGGCCCAGAAGGAGTGGAGGTAGGTCCCTGAGGGAGCCCATGTAGGGGTCATATGGGAAATGGGCACATGCACATCATCCAGATCCTTCCACAGGGGCAGCACCTACTCTGTATATCTCAGGGATATTTTGTATTATGCCTACTTGCAGATCCCTACATATGCCCTGCTATTTCACCTCTCCTCATTCACCATGTCTCCATATATTATGTGTACTCATTGTTTTCACTGTCAGCACCCAATACAAGGTAATACCAATAGTGTCTGTCACATTTAGCAGAACTGACCCTGCACAAATCCTCTGGGCCAGGAAAGTGAGAGGGCCAGAGGGAAGCTTCACTCTGGGGAGTAGAGGAATCCATTCATGGAGGACTTTGATTTCTTATAGAAACATAGGAAGGTAAGGACTAAAGGGAAAGGAAAGAAGAAAGAGAAAGAAGGTAAAAAGGCACAGCCAGGTAGAAGTGGACCCTGTCTCAGGGAAGAACGGTCAAGTGGAGAAGTGACATCTGGGATGCATGTCATAAAGTCGGATGGTCCACACATCTCCATCTATTTGATCTGGTCACCGTCATTGCACTGTCTCTGGCTTTTATCCTTTTGTCAATCATTCAGCCTTAATTGCGTCATTTAATCATTTTTCTTTTCTCCTTCTTTGCTCCATCTTAGACATCACATCACTATTAACTCAGAGAACTTCCTTTAACCTAGGCAGTCTCCCAGGTAAGCTACTTCTAGTTCTTTTTGATATACTCATCCTTAAAGCAACAGTTATTTCCTCTTTTGGAAGAAAACAGATTTTCTTTAATAATTCTTTCAAGTGGAGAGATTAGTTGTGGTCCCAGTGGCAGATTTTTCATAATTCTCCAATTGCTATAAAAAGTAACTTCATGGCATGCAGTGAATTCCCATGATGGGAGCTGTCCGGTCATTGTGAATTGCTATGATCATCTTTGAAGTGACACTTCGTTCCACACTGTCTGTCAGCAACTATGTAGGGTTTGTTTTGGATTCAAACATGTGTGAGATGAGTTGATCTACATCCAAGAGATTCAAACATTTTTGTTGTTGTTTCTTTTGGATCTGACTGTTGTTCGCTAGTTCAGTTTGGGGGTAGTTTTATTATGTTAGCTGTCCTGAAATTTTATATTCAGATGCAGTTTTACATACCCTTTCCCCCTCCTTTACCTACTGAAAGATGGCTAGAGAAGAAAAATAGTCTTATTTTTTCTCCTTTCATTAAATTTTTAAATAAATCATATTCCTACTACTCTACACAAGTCTTATTTCTTAAAATTTTGATACATGTATTAATTACTTAAGACTGATCAGCATTTTCCCCTGTCTACCACGTACACATCCAGAGTTTTGTTTTCTTTTCAAATCTTCCAGACTGGGAAAAAATGTACTGTTTGTAAGCAGATGATTTAATTTCAATAAATGCCTTTTTTATTCCTCTCTCCTGGTGATTTATTGCTTGAAACCGTGAGAAACATCCAAGCGCAGATGCTGTTTTCCAGCTTTGACAAAACCTTGGTTGTTGACTTCACACACTTAGGGAGATTAATCTGGTATGATTCAATGGTAGAAGTAGTAATATCAGCAGTTAAACCCTTATGAGACAACATCAGGAAGAGGAAACTTTGGTCATTCTGCTTCTTGTTAAGAACAGCTGACAATTTAAAAGGCAGACACTTGCCGAAGGGGGAGGAGATAAAAATGATCAAACAGAAGTGCCTCCCCTTCAGTTAAAGATGAGCTGAGGGTGCTGCATAGTAGTAATAAAATCAAAATCCTAGAAGCTTTCCATGATGAGTGTGCGTATATGTGCTAATTTTTATTTGGTCTTCAAAACTGAATTTTCCTATGTATTTATTCTCTTTAAGGAGCTACATCTAGATAAAAGTAGATTTTTTTTTTTTTTTTTTTTTTTTTTTTTGCAAAATACTTGCTCTGTATAAAAGTCTGTTTAAGATGTCATGTTTGCCATGGCCGCATTGAGACTTAGACAAGATTATCTGCTGTGTGAATTGTGTCTGCAAAAGGGAGGCTCTCACATGCCTTCTGCACAACAATTCCACTCATCTGCTGGGAAGCAAAGGTGATTCCCATCATTCTGAGCACTGCCTATAGAAGGCAGGCCCCCTGCAATGACCACTACTGAGAACCTCGACTATGGGAAAGCATCTTCAAGGGGAAATGATTCTGAAGAAAGAAATGTACATGCCCTGTTATATAAGGATATGACTGTTGAAGCTTTTCTTCTTATCAAAAGTGTGTACAGCAGGAGAGAAAAGAAATGAACATCGAGCTGGATTTTTTTTCAAACTCCACCAACCTTAGATAGTGAGTCCTAGGGAGAAAATAATAGCGAGCCTCAGCACCTAACATTATACCACCCAGACTTCCTCCTTCAGGAAGGAGGAATTCCAGAGGGTCTCAACTGTGCTAAAAACAATAGGACATTTTTCCCTTTGTTCATTGTGGCATTGGTTCCCTGTTTCCTCCCGGACTTTTAGCCACAAGTGGATATGTATGTTTTTTTTCTGCAATAGTTTTGAGGATCAAGGGATCTTAGTTGCTACAGCTGCAGGGAGATCACAAGGATTGTCTAGTGGAACAATCTGATTGTTCACATGAACAAAGTGAGACCCAGAGAGAATGTGGCTTGTGCAAGGACACAGACCACAGTGTGTATCAGAACCCAGGTATTCTGACTTGTGGCCCAGGACACTCTGTAGTGTACCACACCAGCTGAATCTCATTTCTCTCCAAGACACATCTTCTACTTCACCAGATGGGTCTTCTCCCTGTGTCCTCCATAGACCCTACTCACTCCCACTTCTGTGCCCTTGCTGATGCCATGTGCCCGCTCAGCGTGCTTTTCTCTTCCAGTGCTTCTACTCAAACCTATCACATCGCACAATGCCCAGCCCAGCCCATTTCCAGTGTGAAGGCTCTGTAGTTCTTCTAGCCCAAATTAACCTCTTCTCTCTCTGGACTTCTTCAGGTTTATTTTTATTCTGTTTCATGTTGGGTCTCAATTTCCCAAACAGATTATTGTCTCCGATGTCCAAGTTTTTGTCGTCTGCACTATGGTCCTCCTGGCACCTACTGCCAGGCTAGGACCATAGTGACTCCCAGCTTGTTGACAGGCATGTTGAAAAGTCTTCTGTTGGGCAGCTAGAAGAAGTAAGAGAGAGGCCCAGGCGTACAGAACTCAATGCATAGATGTTCAAGACTTCCTTGGAAGTCAAATATCTCCAGCACCTGCCTCAACAGTCATTTTCATTTATCCCTACCTCCAGAGACTATTCAAGCAAGAAGTAGTTCCTATCACTGTTGAGACAGAAGTGTCCCAAAGGTCTTATCAATTTTATAGTTTTGAGATTCACAGTTTCATCTAAAGCTCCCCTTTTTGGAAGAATGGAATGCACAGGATGGGTATTATGATTGATACTCAACATAGACATAGGTGACAGATGACCCCTAGGAAACTCACATGTATACTGATGGTAGAAAGAAAGATTTTTTAATGAAAACCAATAAAGACCATAGTTATCCTAAGCAAAGAGCTTGCGTGAATCATAGTGCAGTCCATAGATGTATTTTCTCCTTTTAAAATCGCTCCTAAAATAACAGCCCCATTGTTTAAAGCCAAAAAAAGTGAAGGACTTCAAGGTCATCTCCAGAAACAAGTATAATCTACTTAAGCATTTCCCATCCTTGTTTGTATTAACCATGTTCAAATCTCAGTAGACTTAAAAAGAATGCCTTAGTAGAAAGGGGTCCTTAGAGACAGGCAGGCAGCCAAGCAGTGTAGCAATATAGAAAGAGCCCTGGACTAGAAGTATAAAGACCCAGGTTTGAGGCCTAACTATGCCCCTTACTGTTTCAATAACTCTGTGCAAAGCCTCTTACCAATCTCAGCCTCAGGATTCTCATCTCTTAAATGTGGATAATAATTCCTGCCCTACACCTAGACAACCTTCACACATATAATGATTTCTGTAACATTTCCTTCACTTCTAGATTGTCAGCTACACAAAGGCAGGGTCTCTTTGTGTCTTGTCACTAAATCTCCAGAACTTGGCCCATAGTAGGGTATGTACTATATTCATTGCTTGATTGGCCAAATAACAGGGAGAAGTTTAAAGGAGTTATAAGCTGTTATTATGATTCTTGCTGTCTTTGGATGTTGTTTTGGCTCCCTAGAAGGTGGCAGTTTTCAGTTTGTGTTTGCATTTTCCACTGCCGTGACTGAGAAGGAGCTGAGGCAAAAGACCCACAGTGAATCAACAGAGACCAACCACTGACCCTTGGGCGTTAAGTGAGTAACGTTGAAAGTTCATGGCATTTCTTTGTAAATTCTTCCCTAGCCTTAGTATCTGGCACACAAAGTGGATGGGTTTGACCTTTACTCAGGCTTGTTCTATGTCTCTTGATGTGTGTGTGCCAGCAATCGTCAACAGCAAGGTGACCTTCTCTGCTTATCATCACTGGCTGCTTTTCTTCTGCAGTTCTCTTCTTTGGTCTTTGATGTATGAATAATTTTAGTGACAAACGTAAGCTTCTAATGGTACTCTACTAAATGTGGCTTCTGCCTGGGGATGAGCATGTGTCTGAGGAGGATCTAGATTGTCCAAGTGAGCTCTATTGTAAAGCCCCTTCTACAGGCAGGCTCTGAGGCCTGGAAAAAAAGAGGGCCTTTGGCAATTCTGCTTTTAAAAGCTTAGTGTAGCTGGTAGTCTAGCAGGGAAGGAAAATGTTAAAGAAATCATTATATATGTGAAGAATGCCTATATGTAGGGCAGGGATTATTATTCTTATTTAGCAGGTGAAAAAAACTGAGGCTGAGAAAGGCAAGAAGCTTTGCTCAAAGTTTTTGAGACAATAAGTGACACAGTCAGGCCTCCTTATTATATGATAAGGATAACAATAATACCTTTTTTCAAGGGATGTTATGATAAACATAAGGAAAAGTAAGGAAATATGTGAAATTATTGAGCACAGAATCTGGCCCAGAGTAAGTATTAAATAAAGGTGAATTTCCACCCACTTTCTTTCTCTTCAGTCTCTTTTCCATAAATTAACCTGAATGAAAAATGGCTGAATTAGACTTCAGTCCTATAAAGGCTCACAGGAAATACTTCCTCTCAATTCATATTCCTCCTTCAGATTTCTTGTTGTACCCACATTTCCTGTTAGCACAAATTGGAGAGAGTCACATGACCTTCATTTGTTGACAGAGCCATGAATAGGCAGAACACAGTGATGAATGTCTCAGTTCAGGCAGGAGTTGAATGTTGTCTGTGGAGTGGGCTAGCTCTGCCACCTGCATTGACTATCCGTCATCCCTGGAACACCTTCACTGTAATCACTGAGATGGAAACAAGTGCCTGTTTGCTGAGCATTACCTTCAAATGGAAAGGATGGTGATCTAGTACATATATTGCATCTACATCTATAATCACATGAATATAAATGTTTTAAGATAATGTGTTGCATGAGTAGGTTTGTGTATGTATTATCTTTTTTTTGGAATAAGAGCTGAATTGAAGCTAATAGTTTTACATGCAAATGTGATGATTACCAAATTCAAGAATCAATGTCCTGTTTCACATCCACTCTAACTCACTTTAGTACAACCCTATGCATCATCAGGCATGTTGGTATAAGAAAATGATGATGTGCACCCTGGTCTTTATAGGTCCAATGGACAGCAGTCATATGTCTTTATAAATTTCACAAGCATTATCACTCACTAAAAAATATAGATCATTTTATTTCAAAGGAATGATAGGTATGTATTAATAGGTTAATACCAACAAATTTTTGTTTTGTTCTCTTCATTTATTTATTTTTTAAATGTTTTTGTATTTACTTTGAGAGAGAGAGAGAGAGAGAGAGAGAGAGAGAGTGAGCATGAGGAGGGGAGGGGCAGAGAGAGAGGGAGAGAGAGAGAATTCCAAGCAGGCTCGATGTTGTCAGTGCAGAGTCCAACATGGGGCTTGATCTTACAAACCATGAAATCATGACCTGAGCTGAAATCAAGGGTCAGAAGCCTAACCGACTGAGCCACCCAGGTGCCCTTGTTCTCTTCATTTAAGACATTAATCCTAACTTAATCTTTACTATTGAGTCTATTAATTTAAATAATATCTAATCAGTAGCTAGATGAGCTAAACAATAAGCATATATGTAAAACTTTACATAAGATAATATGCTTTAGGGATACACAGCATAACCAGTATTTACACCTGTAGGTATGGAAACAAATGATTAGTGCCTCTTTATAAAGTTAATATACTTAGGTTCTCCAATTATGTGTTATTTCATAGTGTATCAGTAGAAACAGAAACCACTCTAGATTTTTCAAATAGGAAGGGATTTAATTTAGTGGATTAGAGCCTATGGCAAAAACAGTTAATATTTACCAAAAATTGTATTGTTCTGTCACCCTCTCCTGCTATTAGGTTGGGACCTTATGATGGTCTTGGCCAAAAGATTGTGAAGGGGAGTGAAAAAAATAATTTCCCAGGGTCAAAATGGTTGAGTTTGTATGCCTCTTCTAATCTTCACTTGCTCTGGAAGCTATATAAAAAGATGGAAATAAAAAGATGGAAGAACCTGGTTGTCTTAGTCACCAGATGAAAGAGAGCTCTTACCAGCCTGCATTGGGCTTCTCATAAGAAAAAATTAACTTTTAATGGACTGAGACACAAAGACTGACACTTTTGTCTGTTGAGACCACTAGGATTAATTACCTTATAAATAAAGAGACCTATAAAATTTTGGAAGGCATGGGATAGAGAAGATCAGTGATGCAGTTACTAGTATTCAGAAAATTTCAAAGTATAGGAACTACAGGAAACTATCACCAATGATTTCAGCTGCCCCCAGCACTAAACTGAGTGATTTTTAGGAAAATACTTGGAAGCTATTGGCAAAAGTTCACATATGCTGTCTACCAAGACCCATGTGACTACCCACTCAAAGGAGTAAGGATGGTTTCTATTTATATTTTGTCTTTGAAATCTCACATGAATGAGGCTAATTGTTTTCATCTAACACCATAATCCTGCTGGCGTAGATTCCAGGAAATGTAGTTCCCAGGCTTCCAATTCCTATACTACCAGGGAGAGTATGGAAGGAGAAAATGGTGTTGAGTTGCCAAAAACCCATCTGGCATACATAGGTACTCTAATTATTAGGGTGATGATATGTCTCAGTTTGTCTGGAGCACTCCCAATTCCTGTTGACCCAGAGTAATTATTGGTAGTGCCCTGTTAACAATCTCAAAAGTTGTTTGGATACTAACGTGTATCATCATCTACCAATTATTAACACGATAAAAATACTTTGTTTCCTCAGCAGACACTTGCTAAGGATATAGTAAGTGCTAATCATCATGCTAAGCACTACAGACATTGATAAACAAAGACACACATGGTTCTGTGGCCTTCATGGAACTTCAGTATCTGGTTAGTGAATGATAAGGACCTAAACATGGCAATAGCTATATAAGGATGGAGCAGAGAAGACATATTTGAAAGAGGTTGAAGAATTAAACTGTACAGGTATTGGTAATTAATTTAGCATAATGGCTATGACCCTTAGGCTCTTGAGCCATACCATCTGGGTTTGAGTACCAACTCTACCACTTGTTAGCTCTCTTAACTTGGAAAGTTACCAACTTATCTCTGCCTCAATTGCTTTACGTGTAAAATAGGAATAATAAAAATTATTCAGTTCACAATTTTCACAATTGTAAAAATTGAATGAGATAAAAAATTATAAAGCTTGTAAGAGTAACATAACAAACACTTAATAAATATTTGTTATGATCACAATAATAAAAAATAAGGAGGAGGAGGATGGGAAAAAGAAAGAGAAAGGGAAGAAAAAAAGGGGAAACAGAGGAGAGGAGAGGAGGATTTTTTTGTAATGGCTGAATATGAAAGAAGTATTTAAGAAAACTCTCAGATTTCTGATTTGGCTGTCTTGAGGGATGATTGTGTAAAATAATAAATGCAAGGGAAGACAATTTATGTGAGAGAAATATGCATACAGTTTGAATGTATGACTAAAAGAGTAAATACAGGAGAAGCCAATTTAAGTGGAGGGAAATAATGCGTTCTGTTTAATTATGTTGAGTTTCAGGCACCTGTAAGGTATCCAAATGACATTTTCTAATAGACATCTGAATGTCTAAGTCTGGGGCTCAAATAGAGTTCAGAGCTGAAATTTAGATTTTGAGTCCTCAGTATCTAGATGGTGGTTGGAACCAAGGAAAATGTAGGAGATCAATTAGAGTATTCAGAGTGAGATAATAAAGTTCCATTACCATGTACCTAAGGTAGGGTGGTACTTAAAGAGCAGAAGAAAAGAAGCCCTTAAAAAAGGCAAGAAGGAATAGCCAGAGAAGTAGTAAAGAACCAGCAAAGGATGTGAAGGAGGAACAGGATGGATAACAGTGGAAAGTGCCAAATACAAATCAAGATAAGAACAGAAATGATTTCATAGATTCAGCACGGTGGGGGGCGGAGGGCGGCTATGGGTGATTTCAATGAGAAGAGATTCAGTAGAGCAGGGAGAGTGAAAGCTGGTCACAGAGAGTTGAGGTGAGAAAGAGAAGAGGGTGTGGAGGTAATGAAACATGAATCTTTTCTTCAAGGCACTTGACTATGAAGGAAAGGAAAGGGTCAGCTGGTGACTGGAGGCTCTGCAAAAGCAGAGCCTATAGGATCATCTGGTCCCAGAGTAGCACAAGGGATTTGCAGACCAGGCAAGGTTTTAGATTACATGATCTTCAAAGCCCTTTCCATCTCAAAGTATTTATTATTCCATGATCCTCTACTTGATAAGTTCCCAGGTTCAGCTTTTATTTTCACAGGGTAATACCTGCAGATAAGGCATAAAATCTACCTTATCCCAACAAATTTAAGTTAGAATTTAATTTGATCTTATGACTCTTTAGGGAAATATATCTTAGAGTTCAAAACATATATCCATACATAGTGCATTTATAAATAGAGTTCTTACTTTCTTAGTATTGAATTCATTGCATTCTTTTACAATTCTTTAATTGATTCCCCTTTTCAGCCAGTTATGCTTACGCTTATATACAGTTTGTCTTTATGACTGTTTTTTTTTTCATGCCTGTGTTTCCAGCTTTTCCCAAAGAATGATTATTAAATTATTAGGTCATAACATTGGATGAGGTTTACTGAATGGCAATTTTTTTAAAGACTAACATTTCCCCCAGAGCCTTGGTTGGTTTATTGACTAGAGCAAAGCAGTTGGTTTGCTACTAATGAAATAACGTAGGCTAAGCATCTGGAAATGTTCTACCAGGAGGAGCCAATGGCCTTGTTTTCTAAAGGTCCCAGGTCTCCCATCACTCACCTCCAGTCTTTCTAGGGCATAGGAGAATCAGGATTGATGACTGCATCATAATTCTGGACTACAGCCTTTTATCTGAGATCTGTTTGGAAAGTCTCTTCAAATGTTTTCTTGGCCTCAAGGGAAAAGTTTCTCTCAGAGACACCTCAGTTTTGATCAAAAGCATTCACAAATCCCCTTCTAGTTTTTTCGTTACCAATTATGGTCCTCTTAGCTGGGCAGAATAAACTCATAAACATGTTTCCACTGGTTTATTAGAAAACTCACTTTAGCTAGAAGAGTCGAAGTTGCTTATATGGGCAGACCCTAGGGAGCTAGGAAAAGGTTATTTTCCTCCAAAGAGTTCAAAACCTATAATTTAATTTTCCTCTGGTTTTGACCAAGCTCAGATTTTTTGCTGACTTTATAGTATAACATAGCCTATCCATTTCAGTTAGAGTTTGGTTTCTGTTGTTCCCGTTTAATTAGAAATTTCCAAATTGTTGCTATCATTTTGTTTTTGGGCATGTGTGTGAAGTCTTTTCATAATTATGATATTAAAATATTCTAGTTCTTTAATTCCAAATAACATTATTTGAAAGATACATCTTTCGTATAAGATAAGATTTTTAAAAGGAAAAAGAACCTTTTCAATGAATGTATATATTGATCATAAGACTGTTCTAATTTTAGAAACACCGGCTGTAAAACAAATATACTCTTAGAATTGAGGAAATATGATATTAACGATCATTTCACTTGAATGAGCTTTTCCATTTGTGGAATTATTACTTAATATTCCTCCATTTATTCTTCATTCATCCATTCAACTCAGATAATGAGAACAGTATTAAGTCTTAAACTCTTGCTAAGCAATGAGCAATGGAAACTACCTGGGAATAGTTAGCATTCTGAATTTGTAAAGCAAGCCATTTATCATATATCTTAATCTAGCATTTCTTAAAAGAACTCAATATTTTTCTCTCAATATTTTAAAATCTAACTTGAGTAAAATGGAAGTTATATGGTGGCTTTCTCATATAATCTCTACAACCTCCATTCTTCTGCTTGTACTCTCCCTTCGATCTTAACAGTCTCTTATACTTAGCAGCAACTGAGTTTATATCTATTATATAGCATGCCATGCTACCCATGTCATCACAGGGTGGCATGAGGATGGTGGCAAAGACTTGGAAATAAGAAACAAGTATGTTTAGAATCTTTAAAAACTAAAAGAATGAGTAGCATACCTTTAAAAAAAGGAGTTTTTGAAATAACAACTAAGTGATAATGAAATTAGAATGTACAGATACAAAAGAAAACCAATTAAAATTATTAGAAATCCAAATGCATAGTCGTTTGGATTTTTTAAAAAGTGTCAGCAGAAGGAATAGATAGTCAAAGAGAGAATGCTATCAAAAACAGACTTTATGATTTGGAATATGTAAATTAGAAAACTGTGTAAAAGAGGAAAAAAGAATTGAAGATATTGATGATTTTGAAACACAATAAGTTTTATTATACATCAGTAAATATTTCCAGTAGGAGAGAAGAGAGAGAAAGTTGCTGAATATTTTCTAGAATTAAGCCAAGACATGAGTATTCATATTCCAAAAAGCTCAAAGAATGCCAAACAAGATTACATTTTAAAAACTTTATCTTATGTTTATATTTAGATGAAGCTAAAGAATATCAAGAACAAAATGTTTGCTTTTTTGAATGGGAAGATATGAAATAATACTTTTGCTTCCCTTAATTACCAGAGGTTTAGTCTTGCAGTCTATTGTAAGAAAGCTTTCTTCTTCATTTAGTTATATGCCTGCTATCACTTCTCATGCAATCATTGTTCTGCCCTCCAGCCCAGTTTAGTTTGCTGCTGTTTTTTTGCTATTTACTGAACAACCCCAAAACTATATATATATATATATATATATATATATATATATAAATATACACACACACACACACACACACACACATACATATATATATTTATATATGTATATATATATATATATTTTTTTTTTTAATGTTCATTTATTTTTGAGAGAGAGAGTGTGAGCAGGGTAGGGCAGAGAGAAAGGGAGACAGAATCTGAAGCAGGGTCCAGACTCTGAGCTATCAGTACAGAGCCCAATGCGAGGCTCAAACTCGTGAACTATGAGATCATGACCTGAGCTAAAGTTGGACACTTAACTGACTGAGCCACCCAGGCATCCCCCAAAACCATTTTTTAAGAAACTTTTATAAATAACAAATAAGAATTATCTATAGGACAAGGGATTGGCTTTAAAGCAGCACATAATAATAATATTATAATAATAGCTTATATTTTTATAGGATGTTTTGTATCTACTAACTTATAAGGTTTTTTTCATTTAATCTTCACAATCTCCCCATGAGGCTAATACTATTGTATCATCCCCATTTTCCAGATGAAGACCCTGAGGCTTAGGTGGAGAAGGTGAAATCACCCCAAGGTCATGCAGCTTTACCTAGTATGGTCAGTGGTGCATCCTAAATTTTAAGTCAGTCAAATTCGGAGCCCAGATTCTTAATGACTATTCTATGATACCTTGTTTTATGAGAAAGAGAAGCCTTTAAGAAAGCTACTGAGATTTCCAGAAGTCTTTCTCAGCATCCTTTCTCCTGAGAGGTTGTATTCTAGAACATTGACCTTGGTGGAATTCTGATCCTTACACAGCGATTGGTTGTTTTCTAGATGTTTTTTTACTTTTTCAGATCCACAAATGGCCAACATCATCCAGGCTGCGTTATAAGTACTTTCTCAGCCAGTGTAGTTACCCCTGTGATGTGTTTCTGGGAAGCCAAAAACCCTTTATGCTCCTGAGGCATAGAACTTGCTCACCATTTACAAAGCCCTAAGAATTTTCTGTTGCCAGAAATTGAAGGCCTTCCCAAGCTGCAGGGCAGCATTTCCTCTCTACTCTCATGTATTTCCCTTGAAAGCAGATTCTGGTTCTACATTTGAACTTTAAAATGTTGGGATGAGAAGGCAGGTTGAGCTTTCCAGTGAGGTTGCAGAAGACGCATCCACAGAGGGCCAGGCTTCCTTGGTCTTCAGGCAAGCCCTTCAGATAATGGATGAGCTTTCTCGATTGTAGCTGCCCAATTCCAGTTCTCCCTAGAAGTTTTCGTACATCAGGAGAAATGGCTGAGGTCATACTGAAGGATAGAATAAGGAAATATATCCACCAAAGAAGCAATTTGTTCCAAAATTTCCACTGAGAACTTATGGGAAAAGGTAGTCTTCTATTAACTCTATATGAATCAAGGCTTTAGATATGGCAGAATTTCTTGAGAAACTGAAAGCCAATAATTCAACCAGAGAGCAAGGAGTATAGCAAGCCTAAGAATTATTGATGAGGTCACAAAATCAACTAGTCTTGTAGTCTATAGGTCTGATCTTGATCCCCTGCCCTACAAGTTAAAAGCTCTAGGATTGTGGGCACCTCAATGAAATTCTCTTATCTTAGCTACTGCATTGATAAAACTAATGTAATCATAAACACTGGTTTCTTGGGAAGTTTGAGAAAATTAATGTTAAAACCTTTTGTACAGTTTAGTCATTATTAAACTGAAGTTTTTGTTTTAGATGAATACAGTTGGTCTGCAATTCTTTGACTCCTTCCTAGGACTCTACACACTATATATGTATACACACTTAGGTATTTCTCTTGAAACCTGAGAGCCTTGGCCACCTCACCTGTAACCAGCTTTGCTGCACTTTGATACCCTATGACTAGATTCCCACTGTGGAGTTACCTCTGTTCCATTTTAATAAAAAATAAATAAAAACAATACTGGTAAGAGCACAGCAAAAAGGCATTTTAATATACTATTTATGGGAATATAATTTGATACCAACTATTTGGAAAGCAATTTGGCATTATATATCAAGAGCCTTAAAATTATCCTTTGACTAATTCTATTTCTCATAATCTATCCTCAAAAATATTCAAATATCTGAAAAAGCTTTATGTTTGAACCTAGTGATTACAGTGGTGTTTGCATTATTAAACTTAGAAGTAAAGGGAAAGTATATCAACTGAAGAACAGTTAAATCATGCTTTATCCTTCTAATGGAATATTTTTCAGCCAAATAGAAATAGAATTATAGGGATTCAGATAAAGATGGCGGCGTAGGAGGATGCTGGGCTCACCGCGCGTCCTGCTGGTCACTTAGATTCCACCTACACCTGCCTAAATAACCCAGAAAACCGCCAGAGGATTAGCAGAACGGAGTCGCCAGAGCCAAGCGCAGACGAGAGGCCCACGGAAGAGGGTAGGAAGGGTGGCTAAGCGGTGTGCGCTCCACGGACTGGCGGGAGGGAGCCGGGGCGGAGGGGCGGCTCGCCGGCCAAGCAGAGCCCCCGAGTCTGGCTTGCAAAAGCGGAGGGGACTGACGGACTGTGTTCTGACAGCAAGCGCTGGTCATAAGTTAACAGCTCTGCTCGGAAAGCGGGAAGGCTGGAGGACAAAGGGAGGGAGAGCTGCTGAGCCCCCGGACGACAGAGCTCAGTTTGGTGGGGAACAAAGGAGCTCGCCAGCGCCATCTCCCCCCGCCCATCCCCCAGCCAAAAATCCCAAAGAGAACCAGTTCCTGCCAGGGAACTTGCTCGCTCCGCGCAAACACCCAACTCTGCGCTTCTGTGGAGCCAAACCTCCGGCAGCGGATCTGACTCCCTCCTGCTGCCACAGGGCCCCTCCTGAGTGGATCACCTAAAGAGAAGCGAGCTAAGCCTGCCCCTCCTGCCCCTGTGCACCTTGCCTACCCACCCCAGCTAATACGCCAGATCCCCAGCATCACAAGCCTGGCAGTGTGCAAGTAGCCCAGACAGGCCACGCCACCCCACAGTGAATCCCGCCCCTAGGAGAGGGGAAGAGAAGGCACACACCAGTCGGACTGTGGCCCCAGCGGTGGGCTGGGGGCAGACATCAGGTCTGACTGCAGCCCCGCCCACCAACTCCAGTTATACACCACAGCACAGGGGAAGTGCCCTGCAGGTCCTCACCACGCCAGGGACTATCCAAAATGACCAAGCGGAAGAATTCCCCTCAGAAGAATCTCCAGGAAATAACAACAGCTAATGAGCTGATCAAAAAGGATTTAAATAATATAACAGAAAGTGAATTTAGAATAATAGTCATAAAATTAATCGCTGGGCTTGAAAACAGTATAGAGGACAGTAGAGAATCTCTTGCTACAGAGATCAAGGGACTAAGGAACAGTCATGAGGAGCTGAAAAACGCTTTAAACGAAATGCATAACAAAATGGAAACCACCACGGCTCGGATTGAAGAGGCAGAGGAGAGAATTGGTGAACTAGAAGATAAAGTTATGGAAAAAGAGGAAGCTGAGAAAAAGAGAGATAAAAAAAATCCAGGAGTATGAGGGGAAAATTAGAGAACTAAGTGATACACTAAAAAGAAATAATATACGCATAATTGGTATCCCAGAGGAGGAAGAGAGAGGGAAAGGTGCTGAAGGGGTACTTGAAGAAATAATAGCTGAGAACTTCCCTGAACTGGGGAAGGAAAAAGGCATTGAAATCCAAGAGGCACAGAGAACTCCCTTCAGACGTAACTTGAATCGATCTTCTGCACGACATATCATAGTGAAACTGGCAAAATACAAGGATAAAGAGAAAATTCTGAAAGCAGCAAGGGGTAAACATGCCCTCACATATAAAGGGAGACCTATAAGACTCGTGACTGATCTCTCTTTTGAAACTTGGCAGGCCAGAAAGGAATGGCACGAGATTTTCAGTGTGCTAGACAGAAAAAATATGCAGCCGAGAATCCTTTATCCAGCAAGGCTGTCATTTAGAATAGAAGGAGAGATAAAGGTTTTCCCAAACAAACAAAAACTGAAGGAATTTGTCACCACTAAACCAGCCCTACAAGAGATCCTAAGGGGGACCCTGTGAGACAAAGTACCAGAGACATCACTACAAGCATAAAACATACAGACATCACAATGACTCTAAACCCGTATCTTTCTATAATAACACTGAATGTAAATGGATTAAATGCGCCAACCAAAAGATATAGGGTATCAGAATGGATAAAAAAACAAGACCCATCTATTTGCTGTCTACAAGAGACTCATTTTAGACCTGAGGACACCTTTAGATTGAGAGTGAAAGGATGGAGAACTATTTATCATGCTACTGGAAGCCAAAAGAAAGCTGGAGTAGCCATACTTATATCAGACAAACTAGACTTTAAATTAAAGGCTGTAACAAGAGATGAGGAAGGACATTATATAATAGTTACAGGGTCTATCCATCAGGAAGAGCTAACAATTATAAATGTCTATGCGCCGAATACCGGAGCCCCCAAATATATAAAACAATTACTCATAAACATAAGCAACCTTATTGATAAGAATGTGGTAATTGCAGGGGACTTTAACACCCCACTTACAGAAATGGATAGATCATCTAGACACACGGTCAATAAAGAAACAAGGGCCCTGAATGATATATTGGATCAGATGGACTTGACAGATATATTTAGAACTCTGCATCCCAAAGCAACAGAATATACTTTCTTCTCGAGTGCACATGGAACATTCTCCAAGATAGATCATATACTGGGTCACAAAACACCCCTTCATAAGTTTACAAGAATTGAAATTATACCATGCATACTTTCAGACCACAATGCTATGAAGCTTGAAATCAACCACAGAAAAAAAGTCTGGAAACCCTCCAAAAGCATGGAGGTTAAAGAACACCCTACTAACGAATGAGTGGGTCAACCAGGCAATTAGAGAAGAAATTAAAAAATATATGGAAACAAACGAAAATGAAAATACAACAATCCAAACGATTTGGGACGCAGCGAAGGCAGTCCTGAGAGGAAAATACATTGCAATCCAGGCCTATCTCAAGAAACAAGAAAAATCCCAAATACAAAATCTAACAGCACACCTAAAGGAAATAGAAGCAGAACAGCAAAGGCAGCCTAAACCCAGCAGAAGAAGAGAAATAATAAAGATCAGAGCAGAAATAAACAATATAGAATCTAAAAAAACTGTAGAGCAGATCAATGAAACCAAGAGTTGGTTTTTTGAAAAAATAAACAAAATTGACAAACCTCTAGCCAGGCTTCTCAAAAAGAAAAGGGAGATGACCCAAATAGATAAAATCATGAATGAAAATGGAATTATTACAACCAATCCCTCAGAGATACAAACAATTATCAGGGAATACTATGAAAAATTATATGCCAACAAATTGGACAACCTGGAAGAAATGGACAAATTCCTGAACACCCACACTCTTCCAAAACTCAATCAGGAGGAAATAGAAAGCTTGAACAGACCCATAACCAGCGAAGAAATTGAATCGGTTATCAAAAATCTCCCAACGAATAAGAGTCCAGGACCAGATGGCTTCCCAGGGGAGTTCTACCAGACGTTTAAAGCATAGATAATACCTATCCTTCTCAAGCTATTCCAAGAAATAGAAAGGGAAGGAAAACTTCCAGACTCATTCTATGAAGCCAGTATTACTTTGATTCCTAAACCAGACAGAGACCCAGTAAAAAAAGAGAACTACAGGCCAATATCCCTGATGAATATGGATGCAAAAATTCTCAATAAGATACTAGCAAATTGAGTTCAACGGCATATAAAAAGAATTATTCACCATGATCAAGTGGGATTCATTCCTGGGATGTAGGGCTGGTTCAACATTTGCAAATCAATCAACGTGATACATCACATTAACAAAAAAAAAAGAGAAGAACCATATGATCCTGTCAATCGATGCAGAAAAGGCCTTTGACAAAATCCAGCACCCTTTCTTAATAAAAACCCTTGAGAAAGTCGGGATAGAAGGAACATACTTAAAGATCATAAAAGCCATTTATGAAAAGCCCACAGCTAACATCATCCTCAACGGGGAAAAACTGAGAGCTTTTTCCCTGAGATCAAGAACACGACAGGGATGCCCACTCTCACCGCTGTTGTTTAACATAGTGCTGGAAGTTCTAGCATCAGCAATCAGACAACAAAAGGAAATCAAAGGCATCAAAATCGGCAAAGATGAAGTCAAGCTTTCGCTTTTTGCAGATGACATGATATTATACATGGAAAATCCGATAGACCCCACCAAAAGTCTGCTAGAACTGATACATGAATTCAGCAAAGTTGCAGGATACAAAATCAATGTACAGAAATCAGTTGCATTCTTATACACTAACAATGAAGCAAATAAAGACAAATAAAGAAACTGATCCCATTCACAATTGCACCAAGAAGCATAAAATACCTAGGAATAAATCTAACCAAAGATGTAAAGGATCTGTATGCTGAAAACTATAGAAAGCTTATGAAGGTAATTGAAGAAGATTTAAAGAAATGGAAAGACATTCCCTGCTCATGGATAGGAAGAATAAATATTGTCAAAATGTCAATACTACCCAAAGCTATCTACACATTCAATGCAATCCCAATCAAAATTGCACCAGCATTCTTCTCGAAACTAGAACAAGCAATCCTAAAATTCATATGGAACCACAAAAGGCCCCGAATAGCCAAAGTAATTTTGAAGAAGAAGACCAAAGCAGGAGGCATCACAATCCCAGACTTTAGCCTCTACTACAAAGCTGTCATCATCAAGACAGCATGGTATTGGTACAAAAACAGACACATAGACCAATGGAATAGAATAGAAACCCCAGAACTAGACCCACAAACGTATGGCCAACTCATCTTTGACAAAGCAGGGAAGAACATCCAATGGAAAAAAGACAGCCTCTTTAACAAATGGTGCTGGGAGAACTGGACAGCAACATGCAGAAGGTTGAAACTAGACCACTTTCTCACACCATTCACAAAAATAAACTCAAAATGGATAAAGGACCTGAATGTGAGACAGGAAACCATCAAAACCTTAGAGGAGAAAGCAGGAAAAGACCTCTCTGACCTCAGCCGTAGCAATCTCTTACTCGACACATCCCCAAAGGCAAGGGAATTAAAAGCAAAAGTGAATTACTGGGACCTTATGAAGATAAAAAGCTTCTGCACAGCAAAGGAAACAACCAACAAAACTAAAAGGCAACCGACAGAATGGGAAAAGATATTTGCAAATGACATATCGGACAAAGGGCTAGTATCCAAAATCTATAAAGAGCTCACCAAACTCCACACCCAAAAAACAAATAACCCAGTGAAGAAATGGGCAGAAAACATGAATAGACCCTTCTCTAAAGAAGACATCCAGATGGCCAACAGGCACATGAAAAGATGTTCAACGTCACTCCTTATCAGGGAAATACAAATCAAAACCACACTCAGGTATCACCTCACACCAGTCAGAGTGGCCAAAATGAACAAATCAGGAGACTATAGATGCTGGCGAGGATGTGGAGAAATGGGAACCCTCTTGCACTGTTGGTGGGAATGCAAATTGGTGCAGCCGCTCTGGAAAGCAGTGTGGAGGTTCCTCAGAAAATTAAAAATAGACCTACCCTATGACCCAGCAATAGCACTGCTAGGAATTTATCCAAGGGATACAGGAGTACTGATGCATAGGTGCACTTGTACCCCAATGTTCATAGCAGCACTCTCAACGATAGCCAAATTATGGAAAGAGCCTAAATGTCCATCAACTGATGAATGGATAAAGAAATCATGGTTTATATACACAATGGAATACTACGTGGCAATGAGAAAGAATGAAATATGGCCTTTTGTAGCAACGTGGATGGAACTGGAGAGTGTGATGCTAAGTGAAATAACCCATACAGAGAAAGACAGATACCATACGGTTTCACTCTTATGTGGATCCTGAGAAACTTAACGGGAACCCATGGGGGAGGGGAAGGAAAAAAAAAAAAAAAGAGGTTAGAGTGGGAGAGAGCCAAAGCATAAGAGACTGTTAAAAACTGAGAACAAACTGAGGGTTGATGGGGGGTGGGAGGGAGGAGAGGGTGGGTGATGGGTATTGAGGAGGGCACCTTTTGGGATGAGCACTGGGTGTTGTATGGAAACCAATTTGACAATAAATTTCATATATAAAAAAATAAATAAAATAAAATAAAATCCATTCAGCCACTCAAAAAAAAAAAGAAATAGAATTATAGGAAGGCTGTGAAATAACAGATAAATTAGTAGTTTGTAGTGCAAAATGAAAAATATTATGTGTAATGGATCCTATATGTGTATATGTATATAGATACACCCACCCCCCACACACACACACATGCACGCACACATGTGTACATATAATGGATCAACTTAGAGATATTTAAAAGCATGTCAAAAAAGAATTGAAGGGGGGCGCCTGGGTGGCTCAGTCGGTTAAGCAGCCGACTTTGGCTCAGGTCATGATCTCGCGGTCCGTGAGTTCGAGCCCCGCGTCGGGCTCTGTGCTGACAGCTCAGAGCCTGGAGCCTGTTTCAGATTCTGTGTCTCCCTCTCTCTGACCCTCCCCTGTTCATGCTGTCTCTCTGTCTCAAAAATAAATAAACGTTAAAAAAACTAAAAAAAAAAAAAAAAAGAATTGAAGGAAAATACCAAAATGTTAGCAAAGATTATTTATCGTTAATAGGGTTATGCCTTCTTTTCCCTGTATTTTCCAAAATTTCCATGATTAACATGTTATCTCCTAAGAGAAAAAGAAAATTTATTTTTTGAAAAATGCAATCAAGGGGTGCCTGGGTGGCTAGGTCGGTTAAGCATCCAACTTCGGCTCAGGTCATGGTCTCGCAATTCCTGAGTTCGAGCCCCACGTTAGGCTCTGTGCTGACAGCTTGGAGCCTGGAGCCTGCTTCAGATTCTGTGTCTCCCTCTCTCTCTCTCTCTCTCTCTCTCTCTCTGCCTCTCTCTCCCCTCCTCCCCCCAAAAAAATAAACATTAAAAAAAAGAAAAATACAATCAAAGTAATCTCCTATGAGATTGGGGGAAGGGTCTTCACAAATGTGGCTTGAATGAAAGGTTTATGGGGTTTTTTTGTTTAGCAACCGAGTATTTATGATCATTTCATATGGATTGATGTAAAATCTGTTTTGAATAGCCAGCAAAGACAACTTCTCCTAAGCTAACACTTAAGTGTGAAGAAGATGGCAAGAAAAGTTTTATCATAGCTTAAATCCTGAACTATGCTTAGGAACTTGTTGATGGGCTTTGACATGTTAACTGCATATAAATGTTACTAATTATAAATGAACATTGTCTCTTCATTGAAGAGGTTATAAGTTTAATGAAGTGAAATCTAAATGTGTGAATGTGAGTATACAGAGTTGTGCTTTGTTTTGGGGGGATTTTTGTTTTGTTTTGTTTTGTTTTGTTGTTGTTCTGGACATTAAATCTCAATTTGTAGTCCTTCTGGGCTCCTCTCCCCACCTCCAGAGGTATATATTCCCCATATGTGCACACATTGCTGCACTGAGCAATGGGGAACTTAAAAATGTTATTGCCTATTTCGTATGCTCCATGAAATGTGCTGACAATAACATCAATCCCAGGTGCCCTCTGCAGTTTAGAATCCAGGATACTTTCCCCAAGAATGTATGGCGAGGGACGCAAAGTCTAAATAAGCCTGGCCATGCCTAACAGAGGGGCCTTGGCAGCTGAGTCAGTCAACTGGTCTGAAATCCTTGTACCTATGGCATTTTGAGAGTTTATTGCAGTTGTCAAAAGAAGGCTCATAGAAGTTCTATAAAAGCGAGGTGGCAGTTTTGGCACCAAGAAGACTTACAATTTTCCTAAGGGATAGAAGTGAGATTGAATGGGAGTGAAAGCATCTAAGAATTGAGTTGCTTTCTTTGACTCTCTTCCCATGTACTTGTCCTGCTGTTCCTTAGATTTGCCCACACCTGACCTGAAAAGGTGTCAGAAGCTTGAATCCAGCAGACACTGTCACAGGGGTCTGTGACTCCAACTACACCCGTTATAGTCAGTAAATAGGATGGCAGGGCATTGCTCTCTGTACAAAGAAGTGCAAGGGAAATAAAACTTACCCAAAGCACATTTGTTTCTTTCTAAATATTTGTCCTATTTGAAAAATTCCAGTTCTGATTTCTTAGTCCAAATTGTCCGTTCAGCCAAATGCAGCTGATTCTTCCTTATGTGAATTGGTTATTGCTTTGTTTCTCCCTTTATTAGAACCCCTGGGAGCAAACAAGAAAAAGGAATAAAAGCAAAAATTCTTATTAAAATGTAAATACAGTGGCTGGATCCCTGATGTGTGGTGCCAACAACCCTGCTGGCAGCCCAGGAGGACGCAGGTGCGCAGGGGACTGACTTCTCTGGGCACAGAGTGGCAGGACCTGGAAATGGACAGGCTCTGAAGGGAGCCCTTTGTTGCCTGACTTCTGTGACAGGTTGCCTGCTCACTCTCCTGCATGGAATAGTTGAAACTCGTCTTTCAACTCAATAGAGTACATGGGGGCAGGGATTCTTTTTTAGTTTGGCAACCTAAGTATATTAGAAAAAAAAGCTGCTACAAAATAGCAGGAAAGCATGAAAAATGCTTTATGAAGAAACATGAAAGGAAACCAGTAGAAAGCATATTCAGCCTCAGTCATTAAATAGCACAGTTCTGCTCTAAATCCTGCCCCCTCCCATCCCCGTCCTCTAAAAGTTTTGTTTGAAGAGTTTTGTTTTGTTTTGTTTTGTTTTTCTGTCAAACTCCAAACCGATGTCTTTATCAGCTACCTCTGGAATGAGAGGGGCATCTAGGAAGAGAGAAACAACCTTCCATTTCATTTGGAGTTTTACAGATTTCTATGTGCCTTAACTTTTGGCATCCAACTGTTTTAACAGAAGCCATGTGGCGTTTTTCCAGCCAGATCTTTGAGTGCTGGTGTCTTCTCACGATGCCTTTACAGCTGATGAAAGCAGGCCCACCCTGCAGAAATGCCACAGGTACTGCCTAGAATAAAATGACACACGCAAATGCCACCGAGAATTTGCTTGCCTCCTGACTCATATTTTATTTTCCATAAAGAGGCTGTTTTCAAAACTGACAGAGCCTGTAGCCTAGTAATGGAAGATAATGATTAGCATAGCAAAATGGGAGTAATCATGGGGCTATTTGACACTGTCCTTAGAAAAATCCTTTACTCACGCAAAAGCCAAAGCAAAGAACTATTTCTAAAATGACAAATGTGTGTAAATTTTCAAAGTGGATTGTGATTTCTCCCTCCCCCCCCCCAAAAAAAAACACAGGCAACCAGAACAGAGTTATGCTTTACAGTCTAAGGTGATCTAATTCTTGAAATAAACTTTATTCTGGGCAATGGCATGCATTTTCTAGATGGGAGGGGAAATTGTTATTGCTTATAATAAAGAACAGGCTGTTTTTCTTACTTGGGAACCTCAAGGGGATGAAGCAACAGTTTTAATACTGTAAAGAAGCAGGCTGTGAAACACTGGGATAAGTCCTGTTTATTTAACACTTAATGCCCATGGTCTGTTAGGCGCGAGGAGACTCACGCTGGTGCTGTTATTTAATGCTGGAACAGTAAAATAGTCTGGCTGGGATTAGATGAGGCAGTTGACTCAAAGTACTCCAGGTTCAAGGCTCAAAAATGAGTAAGTCAACACTGTTGCCTTACAGAGGACTTGAACATGTGTATGGCTAATGTGGTTGGGTAGTGAACCCTCCTTCCTCTTTAGGTGCTTGGAAAGCCCAAGCCTTGAGGAAATGACCTGACATCTTTGGTTTTTTTTTTTAAAAAAAAAAAAAACCTCTTTAATGCCTATTGTCATTTGAAGAATCTGAAGACAAAATTGTTTGCTCAGAGCAATTTGATGCTTTATGCTATTGATCCCCTAAGTATACAGAAATAGATTTAAGCAACGTGTTGGTGAGTCAAACCAAGGAGAGCCAGGCAACTGGGATCTATAGCCCAGAAGACTCTGTAATAATGTGTAGATTTATGCTTGGACATTTTAGGCTGTTTATTCAAATATGCCACAAACTTTGTGGCCAGGGTGAATCCAGTGCTGAGAGAATAGGACCTCCTCAACTTTTCAGTTCTGTGACTGGCCGAGAGAGTACTTTTCTTATTAGTGCCTTGTGAGTGGGTATATGATGATATCATCTGTTATCATCTTCAATCCTCAAGTGAGTCAGCCCTGGCCCGCGGGGCTTACCGTGGGGACCCATGTACAGGAGTATAGGCTTAAACTGTGGCATTCAGGATCAAAAGGGTTCAAGTTCTGCTTCTACCATTATTATACACAAGTCGTCCCCCACCTTGTCTGACATCTCACTTTCCATGGTTTCAGTTACCCACCATCAACCACAGTCCGGAAGCAGATATTGTCAGAAGGCTAGTAGTAGCCCAAAGCTGCACTCACAGGGCCTACCTCATTCACCTCACTTCATCTCATCACGTAGGCATCTTGTCATCACACATCATCACAAGAAGGATGAACACAGTACAATGAGATATTTTGAGAGACCACATTCACATAACTTTCGTTACTGTGTATTGCTTTATTTTTCTATTTTACTATTAGTTATTGTTGCTAAATCTCTTACTGCACCTAATTTATGAATTAAACTTTTTCATAGGTATGTACATATAGGAAAAAAAACAGTACATATAGGATTCAGTGCTATCTGTGGATAGGGTCTTGGACCGTATCCCCTGTGGACAAGGGGTGATGACTGTAAGTGACCAGGAGTGAGTTGCTTCACCTCCTTCAGCCTCTGTTTCTAATCTGTTGAAATGGAAAAATAATAATACTGACATCATTGTGTTATGGTGAAAATCTATTGAGAAGAATCAAAGGAACTAATGCATATAATAGGCACTCAATAAAAATGCTAGCTTTCCTTTTACTTAACCTCATTAGCAAACATCTCTATTATGTAGTTAGTGTTCTCCTATCCATGTCAGGATTGGCATGACACCATGGAAGTCTTTCTGGTTTGTATTTCTCTCATGACTGCTTCTTCACATGATGACTTGGTTGGGTCTGAAGTCTGGGCCATGTACTGTCCTTCCCATGTCCCTTGGCCTTGGAGACCATCCGGTCCTATGCACAATGCCTCTTTACCACACAAGGTAGAATCCGCTCAGTCACTGTGCATTGGCGGCCTCTACACGGCCAGTCACTTGGCCCCAGCAGATCAGTCCCTGAGCTCTTGCCCTCCATCTACACGTGCACTGTGCTAGTATCTAGAAGCCACAGTGCTCCTTCTGGATGCCTCAGAGAGCCAGGCCAGATGGGCACCTTCCTCCTTGGATTTTTGAATTCTGTGTTGGATATGTTCCAGCATTCTTTCTACTTGGTCTCAGACACTCTCCACTTCATCTCCCCCATGCCACCTCTGGTTTTTCCTTATTGTAGAGGGTAGATGCGGGGCCTAAGGAGCAAGTATGGTTTGCTGACCACTTCCCCAACCAAGGGGCTGTTGGCAAGAGGTATAGGAAGAGACAGAGTAAGGTGTCCACATCTTTTCTTGAGTTTGTGTCAGTGCTGTTTATGGTCACCAGTTTCTATTTAAGGAGTTACTTATCTATTGGGGGGAAAATGTTCCTTATTCTGTTTATTCTTTAAACAGAAACAGGTTTCATCACTTACGTCATAGCTATGTCTTCAATGTCCTAGTCATTTTTCTCTCTGGATCTTCTTAATTTTTCATTCATTTTCCTTCCTTCCTTTCTTTCCATCTTTCACTCATGCCCTGGTCAAGCCAGTGAGAGAGTAAGCCCTGCTAAATTCTCATAGAAGGGGATGACTCTGAGCAGAGTGCTGTGTGGGAGAACGACGATGGCGGTGCCTCAAGGCCAGCAGCTCACAGTGGGATTTGTGTGATTTCTGTGATTTCTACAAGTCACAGGCTAGCGGTAGTTGATTTTCTGTATCGTGCTTTGTGTCTATCTTCCTTCTGCTTCTTTTCCTTCCCTAACATGGTGTTTATCTCAATCCTTATTTTCCTGGCTAAGATTGCACTAAAAACTTGAGGAGAGGTTAGAAGGTGGGGTCCTGGTGGAAATGAATAGGAAGACTTGAAAACAAGTGCTGTCCTCTGTAGTGACACCTTGCGACTTAACATTGATGATTCAGGACATGGTCAGCGTGGTGAAACGTTCATTAGAAAGCAGCTCAGTTACTTTCACATTGTTATTGAAGTTCAGCCTCTGTGGTAATGTCTTTAGTATTTGCCTTATTTTTGTCTTTTGTATGTCCAAGAATGTTCTCGATGTATAGGGACCTGAATCAGGGTGGTCTCTGATTGAAAAGTCATAGACACTAGGGTAGAAGAAAATCTGGATTCGTACTCAGCCTATAGCACCTACTAGCTCTGTGAAGTTGTGCAAATCACTTAACATTCTTTTAGTCTTTGTTTCCTTATCTGTAACTTGGGGATAATACCCCCAGTTATTGTAATACTCCAGGTATTAAAGGATTGTTGTGAAAGTTAAGTGAGATAACGTCTGGAAAGAACTTAGCACAGTGTCTGGCATAGTGGTAAGTACCCAATAAATCCTGCTGCCTTCTCTCCCCAGCCTCACCTCCCCACCAGTTGGCCAGCTGTCTCTAATACAGCATCAGTGGAACTGTAAATACTTTCACTGTTATGTAATTGCTCTCCACCAATCTGTGCTTTGATCACCTTTCTGCCCTCCTCCAGATCTATTCCTAAACTCAATTATGACTGTCCCTCTGGTATAATCTCCCTCTGCAGAGAGCAGTGAAAACCTGATGTTTAAAAAATCATTTTTCCATAGGAGAACTTAAAACCCCTGCTATGTCTTTATGAGTTATGTTTTCCTAATGGATTTATTGTTGACATAAAAATTAATATATTTGCATTTGGAGCTTCTTTTCTACAATAATCTTGACAGTAATATTTTCCTGATTTTCCAGACCTGTGATTTTTTTGTGTAGAAAATGCATTTTGTTGATTTGTCTAAATGGATGCTAGGCTTATAATTTTTTTAGATTCAATTTGATTATTTCTGGAGCTCAGGTTCCCAAAATACCAATGAGTCTTCAGCAACCTATATAGAAAATGTTATTTTCCTTCTCTGTTTCCTACTTATTTCAAGTTAGTGATGATTTTCAGACCCAGCAGTTCAAGACTTTTGTCATTCCTGTTGATAAATATGAAATTCCAGTGTGGTTCAACTTTTGAAGGTCATAGGGTCTGCTTGCTTATCTCCATCTGCCTAGAACATTTCTTTCTTTGCACTGGTCCCAGCTCTCACCCCTACTGACCAGTCTATGGTCTACAGGCTATATTCTTGTCACTTTGTCTCTTTGAAATTGGGCAGTTTTATATGGAATTTGAAGGTGCTAATACAGACCTTTGAGTAATGGGAAGAGAAACAGTAGCTTCGTGAGATTATACTCTCTAATGTGAGGGTTTCACCTAAAAACAGACAGAAGAAGCTAGAGTTTTACCTAAAAAAAAAAAGACAGAAGAAGGTACAGGACTGGTCAGATCTTCCCATGCAACTTATTGCTTGGGAAGGCAGAGATCTGATGTAGTTAAAAGCATAGGTTGGGCATCTGGCAGTCCCAGTTAGAATCCCAGCTCTGCCATTTATTAGCTGTGTAGTCTTGGCAAGTGACCTAATTTCTATACCTGTCACTTTCATTATTTGTAAAAGGGGAAGGCAGTATTACTTGCTTTGCAGAATTAAATGGGGCAATGTTTCTAAAATTATATGAGATATTATCTGGAAACAGCATAGTGTCTGGGACAGTACTGAGTGCCCAGTAAACCTTGGTCCTGTCTCTCCCAGCTTGCACTGAGTGCTGACCATCTCTAAAATCATATGAGGGATGCTGTAAATGCTGTACCACTATATGGTTGCTCTCATCTAATTCTTTCCTTCATTACCTTTCTGCCCTATGTCCCAGTTCCAATTTGTGAACCCAGTGTAAGTCTCTCTCTCTGGAGTAACCTCATTCTCCATGCAGAGCAATGATAAGTTAATTTTTTAGATGAATTACAAGTGCCTACAACAATGATAGTGATGGCAGTAGTGATAAGAATAATGTAGGAGTTTCTTACTCTCTTTGTCTTCTAGATGTAAGTTTAGGTTCCATGACTCCAGAGAGCATGACTGTCCTCTTCAGCCCTAAATCCCTCAGTTCCTGGGCCAGGAATAGTTGTTGAATGAGTGAGTCTGATATTTTGAGTAGCTTTGATTATGCCATTTAAGCTTTTTGATTTCTGCACAGTTAGTCCAAGTATTTATTGATTTGTATGTCCACTTCTCCTGTGACAGAATTTTGGTTTCTTCCTTTATGGACTAGAATTCTTAAATGTATGCTCATGTATCGAAAGATGGACAACAATGACATGTTTTAACAAGTGTAAAATGTGGAAATGACAGGAAATAATGTTCTTGAAATATTAGTGTCTACACAGTGGGAAAAAAATCTAGTAGTTTGATTTTAAGGTTTGAGGACAGGGGTCCTGGGAAAAGTTCTAAGAATGGTGGCATCGCATTCCTTCCCACACTAAGCACATAACTGCATGGGTTTGGTTTCATTTCAGAAGTGGAATGTTCACAGACACCAAGCATACCCCTGTAAGCTCAGCCCTAGGAGGAGAGCAGATAAACCTGGGGAGTCTTTCTAAGATGGCATTCCCCTGAGAGCTAAAGTAAATTTTTCCAAGCTCCTATAAATACTTTGAACAGACTATGTAAAATTTCTTTCTTACCCTAATAGTGGTTATTACATAAGATGTGGCACAATGACCTGGAAAAGCAAAAGCTCCATAAGGGTCAGATAGTCTATGGCAGTGTAAGGTTCATAAATTTTGAAGCATTGAAATTTCATGTAAACACCCCTGAGTTTGCTCTGAGGTTTCTTTTATCTGGAGAATACAAATGTGTCTCACGCTTTCCCTAACTGAGGAATGAAAATGTTTGAGATAAACAGCACATCTCTTGGAAGGCCAAGCACTTCTCTTGAGAAAATGCCAGTCCCATGTCCCTGTGGATGGGTTTAGTATCTGCAGAGGCATCAATTGTAATATTCTACCTCTAACAGAGGTTCAGAGATTCCAGCCTCCTTCCATGTTCCCCGCCTTATTTCCAAGCTTTACTTTCCCTTAGGCAAATGGAACGATAATTGATTTAATGTTTAAAAATACTCTGTCCAAAAGTTCTTTTTATAGATCTAATCTCTATCCATCTCATTGTAAATTACAACCATTTCTATTAGGTGTGTTAATCCATTCAACATATAGAGCTCTTTGATTTACCAGGAGCTGCATGTGGAAACCCAAAGCAGAAAGTACACTAATTGTGACCACTTGCCAAATGCGTGGAACAGAAAATAACAGTTTTGCAGTTCAGAGGAAGGAGAGAGTGGAGCAGGAGGAATTGGAGCTGGGTCTTACAAGATGTTTGGGACATTGGTTAAGTCAAGAAAAAAAGGAGGGGCAGATGGGGTAGGATAAGGGTTATGAGGAAAAGCACAGAGATGGGAAGAAAATGAAGAGACCAATTTCTCTGGAATTGAGGCTTTGGAAACTAGAGCAGTTGGAGGTAAGTCTAGAGGCAGATTGGAACTAGTCTATAAAGCCTCAAATGCCATTCTAATGCCTATGGGCTCTACGTTATAGACCAGTGGTCTCTGAAGCCAGGCACTATGTAGGATCATCATTTGGGTATGGGAAAATATTTATTCCTTATCTCAAAAAAGAAATACCTTCATTAATATATTAAGTGTTTGACAATATTGCATATGTGTCATTTACGCATAAACATACACATGTGTTGATGCGTGCTCAAAATTGCATCGCTGACAGAGATGCATATTCAAAAAAGTTTGGAGGCAGACTACTGCTGCAGATAGTAAGGACTGATTACAGATTTTCATGCAGCCAGTGACATGTTCAAAGCACTACTTTAAAAAGATGAATCTGGCGGCAGTTTTACAGAGTGGATTGGAGGCAACAGTTTGTGATTGCAGTGATTCAGAGGGCTTAAAGTATGGTATCTGCAGTGGGAATGGAAAGGAGGGGACATTTTGATGATCTTGTGCTTCCAGTGATGAGGTTTGTCCTCAGCAAGAACACTGAGTGATCACTTTGGGAGCCAAGAATGGAGCAGTGCTCGAGAAGGACGGGGGTTTTGTTGTTGCTCAAAACTGATTTCAAACAATGTGTTGACCCTCCCGAATGTGTTCCGGCCTGAAAACCCAAACTTAGATGAAACCAAGAACAAAAAGTGTGGTTAATTATTGGTCAAAAACAAACTTGGGCGACCTCATAACTAATTTTATACACAAAGAACTGAAGAGAAAACCCCCTGACCATAACCCTAGAGAGGAGCACTTGCAAGAGTTCCCAGAAGCAGCTTCATGACGGCTCTTGCATATAAACAACTTGTGCTTCATGTCTGCTGCTTCGTCTTGAAGGGGGAGCCTGGAAATTTCCTCATCTCCGTTGCTTGTTGGAGATGTATTACTTTCTGATAACCCCTGATTCAAGCATAAACAGTTTCGTTCTTCTCACGCAGCGCCATCTTCACAAGAAATAAAATTTAAAGAACTATATTGCTGACTGTGAATTTGTAAGAGAAGTCTCAGTACTTGTACTTGACTTACCATCATTTTTTCAGACATCGTACTTTGTGTTTAACTCTTCCCCATTTGGATGTTTTTGCAAGGTAGAGCTCTTAACAGAAATGTGATTCAGAGTTCAAATCTATCATTAACCAGGCTTCTCAATTTCTCCTTGCAGATAAGAACACTCTAAATAATGATAGGGAAAAAGAAATAGTATGTTTAAAGATGCCAACTAGATCAGACTTGTGATCCCTACATGATGCTAACATAATCCTAATGCTAATCATAATATACTGATGAAAAAGCCCTACTATCAGGCAATTTAAATAAGAAAAATCAATTCACATATTTTAACTCTAGTCAAGCATCAGAAATAAACTTAACATTTGTCTCGATACAGTTAAAAAATACACTACAGTTTCAGTGTGTGTTTGTGTGATTATTAGGGCTGAAAATGAATAGAATGTATCAAAACAAAGGAGATAGGATTAAAAGTTCCACACTAAGTAGAAGCGAATATTCCTACACACTGCTGGTGGGAATATAAATTGGTAACATTTCTTTAGGACATTAGTGACATGTCTCAAGCTCCTTAAAAATGTTTATATTATTTAGATTCGGTATTTCTACTTTTAATAACTTGTCCTAAGGATAAATATCTTAAGCATCCAATAATAAGGGAATAGCTAAAACAATTAAGAATCATTTCTTTGATTATTAATTATAGAAGATAAAGGCCATATATGCCATGATTTTGAGTGGAAAAAGTAGTATAAAACTATACATAAAATATCACTGTTTGCATGTACACATACTTGCATACAAAATTTATAAGGAAATATAGCAATATGCTTAGAGGTTATTTGTTTCCACTTGTTCATTGTTTTTCTTAGTTCAGTTTTTAAAAGGATATATATTGTCTTTATAATCAGAACAAATATCTAGTAAAAAATTAAAGACAACTGTCGGAGTTCAAAATGCAAATACCTATAATTTAATACAGTTAGCTGCTGGAAAGATTTCTGTTGACCATAATACATTGATTTAATGACTTCTTTGACAAAAGCTGTTGTACTAAATTTTGACTAGACCCACCTGTGCTGCAAAAATAAGTAAATGCAATTGCAACTGAGGCTCATGTTGAAGTTGAAGCACATCTGATTATCTGGACAACTGGGATGGTTTTACCCGTGTTATTTGGGCTTTGGTTTCACAAAAAGAGCATATCTTACCAACTTTCTGTGAACCAGGAGGCACTAATATGCTTTAGATTAAATGAAAAGGCAGTAGCTTTTATTTATATTTATATAAATGTAAGCAGGCATTCATTCATTCATTCAGTCAGCCAATAAGCATTTATTCAGCACTCGTTAAATCTGGACCAGGATTATGAAAAACAGAAATGTGTCAGTCTCAGAAAATTAATGTCCTTTAAGTGTGGTTGAAAGTGAAAAGAGAGGTTCGGATGAAGTTCTAGAGGAACATTGAGAAAGGAGTAGCCAACTTTGCCCTAGAGTTAGGGGAGCTTTCCCAAAGAAAGTAAAATTAGAGATGGGCTTTGTTGAGTGAATAGGAGTTTGCCAGATGGAAAAAGCGCAGTGGCATTCTAGAGAGGAAGAAGATATACAAAGAACCAAATATCTGAGCCAGCATGGCATGTTCAGGGATGGATAGGAAATGTGATGTGGCTGGAGCTTAGGAGGAGAGGCAGAAGCAGGAGATGAGGGTGAGAAACTGGGTTAGGGCCAGAAATGGCCTTCACGCACTGGTAGTCACTGTGCTTTTGCTTCAGCAATGATTAATTGTGATTTTCCTGGCTAATAGAATCCTAATCATTATAATGAGGTAGGACTGTTCCTTTTGAATTATGGAAATTATAACTGTTATGACCCGTTCCACAAACACAGGTTATAAATATGATCACATCTCTTTAATCGCCTTTACAGTTAATCATTCAAGTCTCCACAGTCCTTATTAGCAGGAAGTCTATTATCTCCTTTTGAGGTCCCTCCCGCCACCTCCAGATTGCCCGTTAATCCCAGGACTTTACTTGGGCCGAATAGGCCAGTCTCCCCTCCAAAACCTGCAGCCGGAGCCACCTGTGACTGCTGTGCGTGGCATTGATTGTACCCCTGAGTCACAGCGGTGCTCATTTTGGGCAACAAGATTGCAACTCTTTGTTTACATTCTCATCTTCAGCTATTACTCCCTAAACCATAACCTCTGTGCCAGGGTGGCTGGATCTGGAGGATCCGGAGTTGGCCACACGCTAGGCTGGAATCAGCCCTTCCCCTAGAGCCCTGGGTGACTGTGTTGAGTCACCAGCCCAGACTTCTCCCTTCATCAGGGTCACTTCATTTCAGTTGTTTCCAGGACTTTCTGTGTCCCAGGACCTTAGTCATTGTCACCCTGACCCAACAGGTCTCTCGTCCCCAACCCCCAATCCAAGGAGGTGGGTGAGGACACTGGGGCTTTCCTCCCAGAAGGCCCTAGGCTCCTTTTACACACTGATTTGCCTCCTGCCCAGTGCCCATTTCCTCTAGATGACTCAGAGGTAGATGGAATATACAAGATGGAATATAAAAATCAGGTTAGGGGGTGCCTGAGTGGCTTAGTTGGTTAAGCCTCTGACTTTAGCTCAGGTCATGATCTCACGGTTTGTGGGTTCCAGCCCCACACTGGGCTCTGTGCTGACAGCTTGGAGCCTGGACTCTGCTTCAGCCTACTAGCGCGCTCTCTCTCTCTCTCTCTCTCTCAAAAATAAATAAACATTAAAACAAAAAAAACTTAAAAAAAACAGGTTATTGCCCTGCCCCAAGACCCCCCAAAAGTGCCTAATTGCTTCATATTTACATAACTAAAACACCAAATGATTTTTCCAAGAACAAAAGATCTTCAAAGTGATTTTCTGTTCCTGCCTATAAAGAGAAGTAGTTATAGTTTATTTCACTAAAATAATCAGTGTTCAACAATGACCCTATTAAAAAAACAAAACAATGATAATGTGCTTATATACCATATGACAAATTATGTAACTTGCGTAAGGTGGAAATAGGTCTTGACCACCAAATCCATCTGTTTAACCACTATGCTTACAGCCTCTTCTCATTCAATTTAGACGCTAATGTGTCATTTATCTTATAACTCAGATATTATGTTAATTAAGTTTATTGCAGGGGTAGAAATCTCTAAATGTAAGCACTCTCCTGAACTATTGATAAAAGAGAGCTGGGCAACAAGTCTATTTATGAACTAGTGCATTTATATGGAAGATAGGTATACAGCATTTACTCTAAGAGAAAGTTGTGTTTTCTCTGCAAAGTTAGGTCAAAGAAGGGAGAACAGTACTCACCCATAGTTTCGGAGGGATTGAAACTGAGCAGTAAGTGAACATTTGAGTTGACACATATTGTTAACAAGTAGCATTCTTTAGAACTCCTGATATGGGAAAGCTATCTACAAGGTTGGATTAATGTGAGTTGATTTTGCTTTGCCCCACTTGGCGCAAGTGTAGGACAGTCAACTGACCTTTCAACTGATCAGTTTAATGAAAGTCACCTCTCAGCCTTCTCATCTTCAGGTTTGATAAGAATGAAAAACAAAGTCCACCAGATGGTTTTTACCTTTTCTCCTAGGTACTATTTTCCCATTTGCATTATTATTTTCCTCAGTAAAAATTAAAGTGAAAATGCATGTATATCATATTTCATAAACAAGACAACATTCTGACACAATATCAGCACTTTATGTTTTTTTAAGAGGGAAACCATATGCTGTAAAATGTGTGCTCTGCTATCTGGAGTTCTTAACAGAAATTCCAGGAGGGTGAGAAATCTCTGAGAAGTTTCTGTACATCCAAAGGGGAATGAGTTGCCTGTCTTCTGACAAAACCTCAATGACACCTGACTCCTAGACCGCTGAGACCAGAGTCCTACCACTCACCTCCATTTGTAAGACTTTCTTTCCCGTGCTTGCCTGGGGCCAGTGCTGTGCCAGGGCCAGGGTTGTGAGTCAGGATGATATTGAGCTATTTGTTTACCCCATCTCTACAGAATCATACCCCTACATACCAGTTCATATCACTATGTTGTCTTGCTATGGGTGATCTTGCTTTATTATTGTTGTTGTGGTTATTTTATATACTTAGAATTCTTTCTTAGCTTTTAAATCTAGTTTGGATTTGAGATGCACAAGGAAGGAAAAGTAAGATAAAAAACAGAGAGGGAGGCAAACCATAAGAGACTCTTAAATTCAGAGAACAAACTGAGGGCTGCTGGAAGGGAGGTGGGTGAGGGGGATGGGTTAAATGGGTGACAGGCATTAAGGAGGGCACTTGTTGGATGAGCACTGAGTGTCTTATGTAAGAGATGAAACACTGGGTTCTACTCCTGAAGCCAAGACTACACTGTATGTTAATTAACTTAAATTTAAATTTAAAAAAAATAAAAATTAATTTAAAAAAAGAAAAAGAAAAATGATAAACAGATATTCTTATATCAGCTTTATTCAGTTTTCATATTTTTCCGGTTCTTTGACTTTATTCAGAAACTAAGAATTCTGGTTGACCTTTACTTCTAAGAAGTGAGGAACCCATTCCTGTCTTTACTTAGATTTGGATATGCTCTATGTTGTGTTGAGGAAGCATTCCACACTGAAAGAGGGTATGCATTTTTCTACAAGTTAGATGAGGTTTTTCCACTGGCTGAGTACACACTCTGAATAAACAGAGATATTCTCCGGTTCCTAAGGATGAGGAATGAGGACTGTGCCTCTCTCCTGGCTTTCCCACAAGATCTCCCTGGTGATTACTGGCCCAGACTAAGAAGTTGTGGGCAGTCATATAGAAAGAAGCTAACTAACAATTCTTGAAAACCTACTATGTGCCAGGGACCATGCTTGATACGTATTTTCCTCGTCTCATTTAATTTTCTTAACAATCCTATGAGGCAATGACCATTTTCCTTACTGTACAGATGAAGAAACTGAGGCCCAGAGAGATCAGGTAACTAGTCTGAAGTCACGGAGACGGAAGTAGCAGGGCAGGGACTCAAACGATACTTACTCAGATTCATGGCCAGCCTCTTTCCAGGCCCCGCATTCCCCGTCTGCGGACGTGGGTGGCTTGGGGGTCCAAACCCTACACTAGGAGCAGAGTCCAGTCATTGAATGAAGTCACGCATTTGTCTTAGGTTTAGAGACAGCCAGAATATCAGAGTAGAGACTTTGGAGCTCAGTCAGGCCATGTGCTTACCACTGCTTTCCTAACCTCTTCTGTCTGGCCCTTCGCTTTGAACGCAGGGCAGGCCCTCGTGTTCCGTGCTGACGGGAACTGAGCTGCTTTCTCAGGGGCTTGAATGAGGCTCCGTGTGTCTTTTTAGAGCCAGCTTTACATCAACAGCTATGCTCCTGTTGTTTGGAGACCCTAGCATTCCTCATTTCAACTGATTGCTTCTTTATTATCTTAATATAATATCATTGGCCATCTGGCCGATTTGAAATGGGAAGGAGACTAATACCGTACAATAATGACTTTCAGGTGGAACACCAAGTCTATAGGGATATTCAGAAAAAAGCACTTAGCATTCAGAAAAATGATTTTTTCTAACCTGTGCTAACTGTCCTTCTATCCTTATTTAGAGAATTCCATCATTTTAGTAATTTGGTACTGTTTTGCTGGTAGGTGCAGAGATAATGTGAAAAGAAAATATTTTTTTTTCCTTTTTATGGATTAACAAATGTTCAGAATTTTTACTTGTAGTACTTTATCCTCTCCTATTTTTTCTATGTTGCAAGCAAAGTGTCATTTGATTTAAAGTGACATCAAGCACATTTCTTTTAGCAAAACCAAAGGTGGTGATCTTTAGATATACCAGTAAGACTTCTTCCCGCAATGGTTGACGTTTGTGCTTTGAATGTGAGAGGCTAATTTAACTCTGGAACAGGCAGTGGGCACTTCAGGATTCCTTGTCAGCAGGCACCTGAATGCCTTTGAAAGAACTTGCTGTCTGAGTATTTAGATGCCCCTTCTCTCTAAGGGTACAAGTGTGCATTCTGTGCCTAGATACACATTATGAAGTTTCATAGTTCATTTATTAAATGTCTGCCACATGCCAAGCACAGAATTGTCTTCCATACATTATCACATTTCATTTCATCCTCACAACCATCCCATGAAAGAGTTATGGGATAGGCATACAGTATTCTCTCCACTTTTCAGATAAGGTTGCTGAAGTTCAGGTAGATCGATTTCCCAGTGGTTGCACACAGCTAGTGCCTAATGATAGCAGGGTTCACCAGCTCTGCCTGCCGTTTTCAACTGTAACAGCTTGCCTGAGAGTGAGCTAGCTGGAGAGTTTTAGGAGATGAGGCTGAGAAAGTGGTGGAAGGCTTTGAATTTTATTCTAAGTGACACCCCAGGGTTTGGATTCATTTATCCGTTCCTTACCAATTTATTGGGTACCCAAGGTGTGCCAAGCAGGTTGGGCACGGAGGGCATCACAGTGAATCAACAAGCTTAACCTTGTCTTCCAGAAGCTTATATTCTGGCTGTTGGAGGTTTTGAGCAGAGAAATGACATGACCCAGTTTCAGTTTTACAGGGGCCGTCTGGCTGCAGGAGGAGTAGCTTGGGCAGAAGAGGGTGGGGCTCTGACCGCCATGCTAGCAGAGGTGAGAAGCTGGGCTCTCGATGGACTTAGAAGAACACAGCAGTGGCATTTTCTGAGCAATTGAATATAGACACTGCTCGCCCAGGCTTTAATGGGAACTCAGGTCAGCCTACATGTTAAACCTGTATTCTTTTAATTATGTTAAAATGCTCAAGTGTAAAGTGGCTTCACAACAATATTCAACTTAGTGGAAAATGTAGCACCCATTCACTCCTTAGCACTAGGCTTATGAAAGGAGAATACTTGCTGGGGCCAGGAGGAGGCAGGTCCTGGGTCCCTTCCCCAGGAGCATTTATCATCCTGGCTGCAGCTGGCCAGGCTGTTCCCTCGAAGGCCACATGCCTGGGTGGCAGCACTTGTGTGGTTACACTGGGGATTTGTAGCGTGCCCGTCTCAGTGCCCCTCCAAGTCCTTCCCTGTGGCTCCCCTGTGGTGAGGCAGGTGCATAGATCCTCTTAATAAGAGTCAAGCCCAGCTTCTTGTTGTTCTGTCACGGTTATTTCTCTCAAATGATATTAGAAGGTCCAAATCGGAACAGGTTTTAATTCTTGGTCACAAAATGAGACTTTTAGCATATTGCGTTCCCATTTTTTTAAGTTTGGAAAACAGATATCCTTGTAGTTAACTTTTACTGAGCAGACACTGTTACTGAAAAATGGTCCTAGATGTGCCAGATCTTTAATAACTCCAAGACAGAAATTTGTATTTCCCAAGTCGATGAAATTGTCACCGAGCTGTTTGTGAAGCAATAAGGTAAATAAAATGTCATCTGCATGCAATTCATTTTCATTGACCTGAAGCGAATGACCTTGTATTTCCAAATAGTAAAGGAAAATGACCGTGGGTAAACATTAACACGGTATCTGCTCTGCAGCCATCATGTCACTGAGAATAGCACGGACAGCTTGTGGATTTAGACTAAGGAGCAACCCCCTTCACACCTGATCTTGAAGCAGAGCCAAATGATTGGGTTTCAGTTAGTCATTGGAAGACTCCCTGATCTGCCTAGAGTCCTGCTGACTGCATCTTCTCTATGCAATCTAACATTCCACTGACCTTGGCCTTCCACTGGGTCCTGCTGGGCAGGTTGTCCATTCAGGATATGATTAGAGGCTCTCACTTCTGGCCTGCAGGCAGCACTTGTACAACCCCTTTCTCCATTAGCCTGCCCTGGAGATCAGCCCTGAGGGCGCTTCTTTGCTGTGTCAGCCACACTCTGAATCAGGCAGGCAGCCACATCAGCAAGAGATGAATATGCGTACCTCTGAGTTCCTCCTGTCTCCAGAATGCAGATGAGGGGCCTTGCCATTTTGAAAAAATTTTAAATCACCTGAAGGATCACTTGTTTTATTTTACTATTTTTCCCAGGGTTGCGACCAAAGAGGACTCTGCGTTTGGTGCTCTGGACTGCAGAGGAACAAGGTGGAATTGGTGCCTTCCAGTATTATCAGTTACACAAGGTAAGGAAGTAGCCACGGGTTGCTGGGCATTTGCGTGTTTAACATTAGTGTAAATAAACCGGAAGCATCCGCGCTTTTGGTTGAAAAATTCCCTCTATTGTCCGGAAGACTCTCAACAATTCTTTGTGGTAGGCTGACCCCAGCAAACACCCCTTGCAAAAGCCTTCATCCAGTCCTACAGCAGAGAATGCACTGGTGAACCGAGGGTGCTATGTTGTAGACCTGAGGGCTTCTCTGTTTCTACATCAGTCTGTGACCGTAGAGGAATTCCACCTGCCACGCTGCCATTTTCTTAAAGCCTCTCTGGTTCAACTATTTCTTGTGTGCCAGAGAAACAGTAATAGGTAAGCATTTCCTCTCACCACTGAGCCCTCTCCCATACTTGTATGCCCTAAATCCTCCTGGATTTAGAACCAAACGCGGGGGCCTAGAGCCAGCCAGGAGCATCGATAATGGCAGTGGGACTGGCAGCACCTCAGACCAGGCTATGTGGAAGACAGCTTGGTTTGACACTGACTTTAATAAGGCAAAAGTGAAGCTTGAGGCAAGAAGGTGATAGTGGAAGATGATGATTAGAAATACAAGACCGCGGTGAAGATGGGGGACAGGGAGATTAATGTCAAGAACAACCGTTGAGAGAGGGCAAAGTGTACAAGCTCAGAGATACTCTGGAGCAAATCAAATGTTAGTTCAAAGAGAAATTTCCAAATCAGTGGGTGAGCTGCTGAACAGTGATGGGCAGAGGAGCAGGGTCTGGTCTGCTGCTGCTGGGTTGTTTTTCCTGCATTTCCAGATTACGAGGAACAGATTTGCAAGCTTAAATGATCAAAATCAGAGAAAGGTTTGTTTTTTGAATTTTGTTTATACCCTTTGGGATCATTTACAGAGTCAGTCTCTATAACCCTACTTCAGTTAGAGCTTAAGAATAATGAGCTAAGGGGCATGAATTTGGCCACTGAAGATAGTTATTTACTGTACAAAGGAAAACCATGCTTTATGCTTAACGCTTTTACCACTTCAGTTCTTTTGGCCTCGAGTGATCCTGGAGAATCAGATTATTCCAGATAAGTGTCCTTTGGTTGGTGGGTCAGTAGCATCATCTTCTATGTGTTGTGGTTGACTAGAACTCCAGATGAGAGCTATTCTAGATTTAGCAACATTCATTTAATATAGCGTCCCGCCTACTATGCTTCATGCATTAGATTAGGCGCTAGATTTCATGTCATTAAACAAGCCACCCGAAACTTACCGAGACTGCAGTATAAAGGACACCAACCACTGAACTTCAGTCATACAATCATGTGTGGAGTGTTCTGATAAAGTACTGATGGCAGAGACAGGAAGCTCACCTAACCTGCCCACGGAGAGCATTCAGGATAGGCTACAGGGCAGAAATGACATCTAACCAGAGACTTCAGGACTGAATAGAAGTAAGCTAAGGAAAAGGAGTTGGTAGGGGGGAGGTGGGTACTTGGCAGTGGGAACCGTATGTGTGAAGGCTGGAGGTAAAGACAGCACCACACGCACACTGAGGAAGGGGAAGGGACTCAGAGTGGTCGATGCACGGAATGGAAGCTGCAGTGGTCAGAGCACACAGTAGAGAGGTAAACAGGGGCCTGAACAAGAAGGACGTATACATCATGTTTACAAGTTCGCACTTTATCTTTGTTTTTCAATATCATTTTTTTAATTTACATCCAAATTAGTTAGCATACAGTGCAACAATGATTACCTTGAGGCGACAAGAGTAACTGAATTATTTTTAAGGAGGCGCTTTTAGCTTCTATACACCTTCTATACACCTTGGACTCTATAAGCAACATAATACCTAAGAACTGGTTTGAAGCACATTTATTCTCGATAATATATTCTACTCAAAGAAAAAAAAATTGGATTTAAACTGCAGTGGATCTGGCTTGGACTTTCCTCAACGCTGAAATTCCTTCAATCTGAAATAAGGTTTATTTCTCTGTAAGGTTTTGAGTTTCACTGTAGCCTACTAAAATACATGGATAAAATCAGAAATGACTTGATTCTACATATATATATGTATATATATACACACACACACACACACACACACACACACACACACACACACACACATTTTTTTCCAGAGGACATGAAATCACATTAACAGAACTGGTTTATCTTGACAGTATCCATGTTGCCTCTCTACAAAAGTCTATATATTGGTGGCTGGTCTGCTTTGCATTTTCAGGGATGAAAAGAAATTCTAGAAAGGGAGACATAGGTGTTTTATTTATAGATATCTCTTTATCTCACCTTTAAAAAACATTCTGCATGTTTATATGATATAGCCAATTTCAAAGGACTTATTCTGTATTCTCATGATTAACATATTGAATGAGGCATTGCCAACAGCATTATCATTTCTGGGGTAGCTGAGTTTAACTTTAAATAAATATAATAAGGAAGTCACAAATCAGAGAGAACAAATGATATTGTGTTTAAACTTTTCTATGGCATTTTTTAATACCAGAAAATAGTCAAACAATGTCCGATTCACTCCAGCTGTAACAGAGAGATCCTCTGTTCTAACTAAGGTTATGATAGCTGCTGAAATAAATAAGCCCTATAATTTCAGTGCTTAACATAATGAAGATTTATTTCTTGCTCATTTAACATCCAATCTACAGGAGGGTTCCTCTCCACATAGTCATTCAAGGATCCAGGCTCAGAGACTCTTCAGCAACATGGCTCTCAATATTGCCTTGAGCATCAATATATATCCAGCTGGCAGTCAGACGGAGAGTGGAGAGGTTTTATAGGACAGTTCTGGAAATGGATGTGGAAAAGCAGAGAGTTTATGTTTGCTTAACTGAAGTCTGAAAAGATCTTTATCCTCCACTTAACATGGTTCTAAGAGAAAGCTAGGACTAGGTGGATATTGTAAGTTATATAACTGTGTTGTTTTAGTTCTTGTGAAGTAGAAATAATGAAAGAAAACAAGTAAAAGAACAGGGATATCAGTAAACAATTACTTGACAAAAGTTTCTATTTTATATTAAAGAGAAAGCTATATCCTATAAACCACAACTGGCAGACAAGGGAACATAGCCTTCTTCCTCCCACATTAAACCCACCAAAACACTGGAAGTATGAGCATAGAATGGTCACCACAGCTCAACTTTCCAAGGCCTTGTTCTTGCCTTCTCCCCTTCAATAAGAAACTCAGTCCACTACTGGCCTTCAGGAGAGCGGCTTCTAGTCTTTGTTCTGCCACTAACTGAACATGAGACCTGAGTAATGAGTCCTTTAGCCTCTCGGAGACTCAGTTTCCTCAACTCAACTTATTGAAGTTTATCTTCCCTTCTCAACCCTCACAATGTAGAGAGACTCTCGTATCATAATTATGCTTTGCTCTATTGAGAACAAAGTATTATTTACAATTAAAATGTACAATTAGTCATGCCCTTCTAAGATCTAGTGTTATTGTCTGTGAGAAAACAAAGGCAGTGTTACCTTCAGCAGCACAGTTGGAGATCAGTAAACTTCTATTGTTGAAAATTTACCCTACAACAGACACTCTAGCCTGAAGGAAGTTTAACCATCATCCCTGTCACACTTGTTCCTCCTTCGTTATTGTTTCTATTAATGACAGTGTCAATCTCCCCACTGCCAAGTATCAAAATGTCACTGACACCTTTCCTTCCTTCCTCTTCCTTGCGGTCCATATCTAATAAACAGTAAAGCCACATTCATCCTACATTTTGTCACTTTTGATGAATCCCTCGTTTCTATGCCCCCTGCCTTTTCTGTAGTTCAGGCTTTCCATGATACCCACCAAACCAAGATAATCTTCCAGAAGCCTGGCTCGATTCAGACAAACCCTCTGTCTCCAAACCTTCAGTTGTTCCCCAGCACTAATAGAATCTAGCCCAAATTGGGGCTCTTGAGTCTTAGTTGGTTAAGCGTCGACTTCGGTTCAGGTCATGATCTCACAGTTTATGGGTTCTAGCCCCGCACTGGGCTCTGTGCTGACAGCTGAGAGCCTAAGCCAACTTCAGATTCTGTGTCTCCCTCTGTCTCTGCCCCTACCCCACTTGCACTCTGTCTCTCTCTCTCTTTCAAAAATAAACAAATGGTAAAAAAAAAAAAAATTAATTAAAAAAAGAGCATTTTCTGACTAACTCTTCAACCCCTGATTGAACATAATCTTTCTATCCTTGAAATAAATATAACACCTGACCTAGACATTTCTAAGAATGTGGAATAATTTCTAATCTACAGGAAAGAAGGAAGGAAGGAAGGAAGGAAGGAAGGAAGGAAGGAAGGAAGGAAGGAAGGAGAGAAAAATGCAAGAAAGGGAGGTAAAAAACAAAAGAAGTCAGAGTCTTTGGCCATAAGGACCTTGCATTCTACTTAAATATTAATTTTAAACTCACACATAAAAAATTTAGTATAACAAACAATATATAATAAGGTTCTAATTTATGTACTAAAAGTATCTTGCTTTTACAAAGAATTCTATCCCTGACAGGGTGCTGAGTGCTATAAAGGCTTAGCACTTGGATGGATGGAAAGGAGTTAAGAAAAGAGAGAAATGGCTATGACTTGTTGGTCATGAGGAAGGCTCCTTGAGGAATATGTGGGTTTGAGTGAGTAATCAGGAAGAGGAAAATTAGAACCCTACTCTCCTTTATATTGGTGATGACTAAGACCCAAGGTATGTCTTTGGCTCCAGTGTAGGTGATATCAAAGAGAAACGGAATGTTTATTTGGGGAGGACCTATTTTGGTAATTGCAAAATAAAAGATTTGAACTTCTAAAATAATTTTCCTTTTATGGTGTAGTTATGGTTATTAGTGATCATTATCAGTAAGGGACCAAAAATCTGTGGCTGCAGGCCAAATCCAGCCTGCCACCTGTTTATATACAGACCTCAGGCTAAGACTGTTTTTTACCCCATTAGCCGACTACGTGACAGAGACTATACATGGCCTGTAAAACCTAAAATATTAAATTTCTAACCCTTTACAGAAAAAGTTTGCTGACCCTTAATCTATATGATAAAAAATATAAAAGATTTTATATTATTATTTCCATACAACAATTTATGTATGGCTTTTTATGACCTAAAAGATAATTTTATTAATTTTGCTTGGAACCAATTAAGTATTCTTCAAGAAGACATTATTATAATACTATAAATTTACAGGTTCTGTCCTTTGTTCTATGCACTCTTTTTAGGTATTTATTTGATAGTAAAGTTGGCTATGTAAAAATAAAATAAAAATAGAATGCAGAAAATTATTTTTCCTTCTTTTTGTTACTCAGAAGACTTCCTTCTTCCTCTTCATATAATCTTTTTAACAGTGAAAGTTCTATAAAGGCTATTTTTTTAAATGTTTATTTATTTTTGAGAGAGAGATAGAGAGAGACAGAGCACAAGCAGGGGAGGGGAAGAGAGAAAGAAAGGGAGACAGCATCCAAGGCAGGCTCCAGGCTCTGAGCTGTCAGCACTGAGCCCTACATGGGGCTCAAACCCATGAACCAAGAGATCATGACCTAAGACGAAGTCAGACACTTAACTGACTGAGCCACCCAGGCGCCCCTATAAAAGCTATTTTAATGGACACATGTAGCTAAACTTTTGTACAATGAAAGTAAAATTAATATTAACTATCCTTTTCTTAGGAAATACATCTTGGTTTACAATGTACTTTTATCATATACTCATAGAAAATATAAAATTAAAGTGATTTAAAATTATATGGTGAAACTTATTGCCAAACTAATTTTCAAAATTTTAATCAGATTAATAGTTACCTTTACTTCATAGTTTATTTTCTTATGAAATATTAGCTAAATTGTAATAATTGCTAACCTTACTAAATTGTTGTGAAATATGTGAGGCTATTTGTGGTTCGTGTATAGATTTTGAAATTCATGTGCAACTCTATTACAATGTCTAAAACACTCTTTTCAAGAAAAACTTTGGCTCAAAAAGGTCTATAAGCATTTTGGAGGAGGTAACTAAATAAAGTACTTCAACCAGGAAATGAATTTTTTACTATATTTTGGAGTCATCTAGAATAGAAATAATCCTGAGGGTTCATCCAGCATGCCCATAACAATTCATAGCAGAAAGTCCTATAAAGGACATCTACATATTTTTCTCTTATTAAAAAAATGCTACTTCACATATTTTGATAAATTGTAAATGTTCTCTTCCAGATCTAAAGTTTCTTCCACTTTCTTTCTTCACATTAGTAAAGGAACATGAGAATTATTTATATGCATATTGCTTGTGCTTTATGTAATTGATTTTTGAAACTAACATGTTTTTCATGCTAACAGTGTTTTACTGAGGTAAAATTAGCATTCAGTAATAAAATGCACAGATCTTAAGTACATAACACAATATATTTAGCAAATGTATACCCCTGTGTAACCATCACCCAGATGGATATAGAGCATTCCCATTACGTTAGGAAGCTTCCCTTTCCGATCAACTTTGGAATTAGAAAATATTATAGATGATTTTATTTAACCTTCAAATCAGTGAATAAAATGAGTGTTGTCCCGATGCCATTTGCCTAATCTGCTTTTCATGGGAACCATGTTACTTTCTTCTCTACTTTTGGAAGGAGAGCATAATGTCATTTCTCATGTCCTGAAACGTACAAAAGAGGGAAAAAAAAATCCTAGAATAGATTCAACTAGATTTCTGGCATTTTTTAATCTTTTCCATTTTAAGCAAAAATATCTGTCATAATTATAATGAGTAAGGTAATCTAGCCTTGAAAAAGCCTCATTACACAAGGTAATCAAATAAAATAGATTGATATGTTCTATTCTGGCATAAAAATATTTTAACCTTTTCCTGATTTATTGCACAAACTACTGGCAATTGAATTATAGGGATTATGAACACCGCTGTGTTCTGGTAGTCATTAATTAGGGCTATATTTTAAGTAGGCTTTATTAAGTGAGGGAGGGGATGTATGATCATTCTAAATACAGCATTTTACCCTGACTCTCGCCAACTCTAAAGCAGAAAAATTTGGAATGAATGTGTATGGTATTTTTCAGAATTTCTTGTGTTGCCGATGCCAAGGAACAAAATTTCCTCCTATGTAAAAATACAAAAATCCTAGCTTCTTGTAGTCGTGGAGTTCTTGCCAACTTCTCAACCCTAATTAGATTCATGTTTCATTCTAAAGTAAAGGGATATGGTAGAAATGCTTGTGAGACTTCTTTATGGTAGCTGTGCAAATGGGTTTACTTAGGCAATTTTATTTCACCAACCCTATCACCTCTATATAATGTGAATATAGCTTGGGTGACACTGCCAGAGTGGGAACAGTTTTGTGCTCATCTGCAGCTCTGGTTATAAAAATAATAGACTTTATATACCCATTCAGCATAATTGTGTCTGGACCGTGTCTCCAGCGCGGCCTTCCTTACATCGTTAATGTTCCATGCAGTATAGACGTACTAATCACAGGTTATTGTCTCAATCGTTACTGCTGGGCTTTTATGCATCCTGTGTTTTTCTTCCAGTGCCTTCCAGTGCCTATGTGTTTGCATTAGTCAGTCAAGCACACCACAAAATTTGTTTAAATTTCATTTATCTCAGTGTGTCGTTGGTCTGGAGCCCCTCATAGTTCCAACATTCACATAATTTCTACAGCACACCTGGGAGCTCTTTGGGGTCTTACTAGAATTTATGAATCAATTTTTTTTAGTAAAGTGAAAGGGCTGTCTTTTATATTTGTTTGCTCTCTCCTGTGTAGATTCCATTATGACTATGGGGCTTCAGAATCCTCTGAATACTATGTGTAGTATTTATATAGAGATGTATGTCAGCCTAGGCAGAAATATCAAAATATTCCCTTTGATATTAGGGAATCTCATTATGTTACCTTGTGAATGAACATGAGTAGGCTTTGACTCACCTCTTTCCTTTATTTCTTTAGAAAGGATCCTTCTTAGCTGGTTTTTATTAAAGGAAAGGAAAGAAAAGGAATAGTTTAAAGTAAAAAGACTGGCTGTGTCAACTAGGACTGACTCTCCCCATATTCTTTGGGCGGCAGGACTTTGCCTACAGTTGTGGGGCAATATTTACCATATAACACCTTATGGTTTCGGATCACAGTGAAGTTTGGCTTGAGTATTGGTTGTAGCTCTATACATGTAAAGAACAGTATTCTGACTTATTCACTACCATTGGTAACCCAAATAAGGCAACTACACTTTTAAGGTTGTTCTGAGAACATTATGCCAAAACACTGAGGTCTATTGTGACTTCTCATGGCTGGCATCTTATCTCATTTATTCTGCATTCCTGAAACTGTGAAGGACTTCAGTTTGCATCCAGACTACTTTGCCAGCTTACTAGAGGTTGCCAACGAGGTACAAATAGTTTCTGCCTCAGTGCCTCCCTATTGCCAACTGGGTCATGATCTGACCTGGAAGGACCCATAGCATATTTGGTGCATGAACTTTCTAAGGAAATCAGGTGGGCACATCAGGACACACAAATCTGAACTGAAGTATCATGCCTTAGGCTCCCAAGTGACCTATGGGTCAGAGCCTTTGAACTAAATTATCCCATTACATGTGCTGCAGATGTACTAAGGTACAGAATCAGCAAACCACTTTTGAATCACCGGCACTATGTTAATTTACCCGGGGCTGTCTTCTTCTCTTCGTCTTCTAAACAAAGACTGGCCAACTTGTTCTTAAAGGTCCAAGTAGTAAGTATTTTAGGCTTTCAAGCCCTACCATCTCTCTACTCAACTCTGATATTGTAGTGCAAAAGCAGTCACAGACAATACTAGACAATGAGCATGGCTGCCTTTCAATAAAACTTTATTTAAAAAACACCACCAATAAGCAGCAGGTCAGATTTGGCGTGCTGGTTACTTTTGTTGACTCCTGTTTTATACCCTTATTCGGAACAAGTTTAGGAAACTTTCTTCTGAAGCCTTTTCCAGTCTCACAGTCTTACCTTTTGGTGGAAGAGGCTTGTAGTACATAGTGAAATTCTAGCATTTAGGGTATCTTGTATCTAATATTTAGTTGTGTCTTGGTGGGCTTTAGTAGGACTGTTTGTAAGCTCAGCTCTCAAGAGGTGACAATTGTTTCCCCTTAGGTATTTTGCTAACAAAACACATCATCACCAGGTCAGTCTATTGTCTTAGTGATAGCCAGCCAAGGAACCACACAACAGGCAAGGGAACCTGGCTAGAGGAAGGGGTAAGCATACTTTCCCACTACAAGAACAGAACCCTTTATTAAGATAACTAAATACAATAGTGTTCAAAAATATATTTTAAGGGGCATATTTTTTAAAAAGTCTATACATATAGAAGGGTCTTTTCAAGAAATGAACACCCCAATACACCTAGCAACTTTCTTCCTAATCCCTAACAGTTGTCATTCACGTTTTATAACCACATCCTAGTTTTATCCACAGATTTGCCTACAGTATTTCATTTTTAAACATGATTTATTGTCTAGGAGAGAGGTTCTTCCCAGGAGATGCCCAGAACATCATATCCTTTGATAATCAGTAGCCCCTCTGGAAGTTTGTGCCCTACTTCTGGCTGCTATGGTTTTTGTGTACTTCTGCTAGAGTAATAAATGTATAGCCATTAAAGAATGGTCTGTCAAAGATGGCTTGAGGAACGAATGGGCAGAATAAAACTGGCATCAAGGTCAATGCTAGAAAGCAGCTACTGGGTGGTGAGTTCACTTTGTTCTCTGAGAAATAGTGTCCAGAAGCCACAATCAGTAGGACTAAAACTATGTTACTTTCAGGACTGAAGATCAAACAGGGAATTGAGAAGCAGAATCATGGGACACCATTGTGACTACAACCTGAATACTTTCTATAGTCCTTTATCCTTCTCTATGGAACTCATTCTAATAGGCCATCCTATAAGTAGTAACCCAAGTCCGGTAGTATCTTAAATGTGCCACTTGTCCCCTGATAGAGTTGATCTTGGAATAATTATTTTTTCCTAACCAAAAGATTAGGGCTTTTATTCCTTTTTTTTTTTTCTTTCAGAAAACCTTATTCTTGCATACTCTTATCAAGTGCTTGTCCTGCATTGGCAATTATTCATTCTATAACCTGAGGTTACCCCTAGCAACCAGCAGTTTCAGAGTTTTGGTTTGGTTGCAGAGTTCTCTTAAAGGAGAATTCTCAGAATCAATTTCTAAAGGCCTTTTATACGCCACACAGCAAAACATATATATACAACAGTTCAGATTTTAACAGCTTAACAAGGTCTTTCAACAAAGGTTTAAAATGGTTTCATAGCATGAGTTATTTTGAGATTAGACAGAATTTCCATTACTAGTTAAAACAGGAGTATAATTTGCTTTTATTGATTTCTATAGTTTCATTTAATAAAACTCATCCAATGAGATGCACCACCCCATGAAATCACAGGCAATGCTGTAGTAAATACTTGTAAATATGTTTCAGAAAAGTCTCCTGGCATTAACTGAGGGCTGGGAGAATGTATGGCATGCATCCTTTCCCCCTCACTGGCATAACTGGATGGTTTTTCCCCCTCCAAAGCTCTGGAAAATACTTTATTATACCCTGCAGAGCCAAATGGGAAGCAATCAAGCTGTTTTGTCATTTGAATTAGGAAAGGTCAAAGGGAGGAGAATGTAATAGTAGATGGAGGGAAAAGTTCTTTATGAAAATTGTCCATTTTTTTCCATGTAAGGGAAAGTAATTTGTTCCTTTTAATAGATCTGAAAATCCAGTAGTAGAGACTTTTTTTGGATAGACACAGAGAGAAAAGAAACCATCAAGAATTTTAAAAGATCCCATTTCCCAAATAAATATGTAGCAAGTTGTTACTATTTATAAGATATTGTAATAATCTCTTGCACCAGTGTGATCATTTATAAATAAGAGTACTCTTTCATAGACTTTGATAATAGTAATAACTCTGGTAGTTGCCATTCAATGTACTGTTTTCCTTATTTCATACATGAAAATGAAGAAGCCCGGAGAAGTAAGGAATGTTGCTCCCCAAGTTGCACAGCACAACCATGAGGTATAGAATGTGAACTTGAACCTAGCTTTTCTATCTCAAGATTTCAGCCATAATAACTTCTATGACCATGTACTTCTCTGCCACCCATCTTAAATATAGGGATACATATATATATGTAGGATATATATATATATATATATATATATATATATATATATATATATCCACTTCTCATACACTGAAGTATATACACACCAATAAAATCAGGCATGGTGGTTAACTAACATATGAATGGATGAGTGGAGAAGGCACTTCAAAGTGCTTAGTTTAAAATACATATAGCACAGAATCGTATTCTACAACATTTTAGGGGATAAGGCTAAATAACACTATATAATCAGGCAGACATCAGCTACACCAGTAATTCTCAATGTTTTATATTGGTACTTGCTCTGGAGAGTATAAAAATAAATATATTTATTTGTTCCTGAAGTTAACTCTCTACATCTTACTACAATGATTAAAAAACTTTTTAATCTTTGCTGTAATATTCTCTTAGCTTGGGGCATTTTCTAAGTAAAGTTTTAGCTGGACAATAGATAAAATCAAAAACCATCCAAAGAGAACTTTCAGTGATATGAAACACCTTCTCAAGCTAATAATGTTAAGATCATTCCACTATTTGAAAGATTGTCTTCAGATCAGAGGCACCCCAGGATACCACCTCAGGACATTTCCCAGTGCCTCTAATCTTAAAAGAAAAGAAAAATGAGAGAAAAATTCTAATCCTTGAGAGATGGAAATAGCGTATATATTTATCTGTTTTTATATTCTCTACATGTGTATAGCTTAGACACCTAGAAAAATGTATCAGGACCCTCCACATATCAATTTCAGCTCTCTACTTCCAGCTAATGTGCCTGATACACAAAAGACTAGGGTGGGTCCCTGCTAGTGCTAGTTTTAAAGATTTCCAAGGACAGGCTTTCACTAATGTCAGTATTTTTTAACATTATTAGACAATAAGGATATTCCAGGCCACATCCACTTAGCAGTGTCTTAATTTAAGGATGCAACTTAGGGTACTGAGGATACTGCAGGAGCAATTATAAAAGAAAGTAGCTGTGAGGTCTCCAAAAGGTGGTGTCCCTTAATCCTATCTGCCTTAGTAGTTTCAGTGTGAGCGCACTGAGGAGAGATAGGTGAGTTGGGGGCAAGAGATGAATTGTGAATTGCAAAAGAGGCATTTAAATATTATTTGCAAACTAAACTCAAAGAACAAATGATTCAACATTTGTTCCAGGTTTTTGTTTGTTTGTTTGTTTGTTTTGTTTTTAAGAAAGTAGACTCTAACTTATTCTTTCCTTGATTAGGAGATAAAATAACCTTTTAGCATGTTCTTTTCTTCATAACTGAGAGCCCAATTTGTTGGTACTTTAATCGGCAAACTGTTTACTGAGTGGGTTGGAAAACTGTACCTGCCAAAATGGATTGGTGTTTGCTCTTCTTCAGTGTAAGGTGGCTATGATCAAGAGCTGCCCCTTGTGGTGAGTTCAGCCTGCCAGAGTCTAGTACAGCAGAAATGGAAAGGAGAATAGAAATGAAAGACAGATTCAAGAGTGTAACAAAGAGTTGGATCCTAAGGCACTAAGCCTGTTGGCTTCCACAAGAGCCTGCCAGAAAGGCTTTGACCACCCATGTGATTATTATCTTTTCGTCTTTTAAGCAATTTCCTTAATAGGGCACACTGTGGTGATGGCTTCCATTGATAGTCTCTATTTAAATGACTTTTTCTGAATCACCAAGTCAAGAATGGAGCAAATAAAGATGGAAAAAATATTCACTTGTACACAAAGCTTCTTTCTTCAGTTCTCTGACACTGTAGTTAATGCCTAATTATACTGACACTCCTACTGTACAAAAATATTGAGAATGCAGATATAATTTCCCAGCTAATTATTGCATTATATGGAAGTGACATGTGTGGAGTAATAAATTAACATTGTCTTCATAAGAGCCAGTAATTGTGGACTTTCATATTTAAATTTTCAAGTGAGATGAAGTACACTTCTCTCATGACTATTCTGATTAAATGAAAAATGCTTTCTATATTTATGAGTAAAATACCACCTTCTTTTAGCAGATCTTTACCACTGATGTAGGGTAGTGAGATGCATGTGAGTAAATTATTACTGACAGAGTAACCCAAGGGATGTCAAGGGGATGGCTACCAGCAGCTACAACAGTCTAGACTATGCCTCTTTTCTTTTTTTTTTTAATTTAAAAAAATTTTATATTAAGTCTAATTTATTGTCAAATTGGTTTCCATATGACACCCGGTGCTCATCCCAACAAGTGACATCCTCAATGCCAATCACCCACTTTCCCCTCTCCCCTACCCCCCATCAACCCTCAGTTTCTTCTCAGTACTTAAGAGTCTCTTATGGTTTGCCTCCTTCTCTCTCTAACTTTTTCCCCCCTTCCCCTTCCCCATGGTCTTCTGTTAAGTTTCTCAGGATCCACATATGAGTGAAAACATATGGTATCTGTCTTTCTCTGCCTGACTTATTTCACTTAGCATAATAGTCTCCAGTTCCATCCACATTGCTACAAATGGCCAGATTTCATTCTTTCTCATTGCCAAGTAGTATTCCATTGTATATATAAACCACATCTTCTTTATCCATTCGTCAGTTGATGGACATTTAGGCTCTTTCCATAATTTGGCTATTGTTGAAAGTGCTGCTATAAACATTGGGGTACAAGTGCCCCTATGCATCAGCACTCCTGTATCTCTTGGGTAAATTCCTAGCAATACTATTGCTGAGTCATAGAGTAGATCTGTTTTTAATTTTTTGAGGAACCTCCACACTGTTTTCCAAAGCGGTTGCACCAGTTTGCATTCCCACCAACAGTGCAAGAGGGTTCCCATTTCTCCACATCCTCTCCAGCATCTACAGACTCCAGAATTGGACCCACAAATGTATGGCCATCTAATCTTTGACAAAGCAGGAAAGAATATCCAATAGAAAAAAAGACAGTGTCTTTAACAAATGGTGCTGGGAGAACTGGACAGCAACATGCAGAGGGATGAAACTAGACTACTTTCTTACACCATTCACAAAAATAAACTCAAAATGGATGAAGGACCTGAATGCGAGACAGGAAACCATCAAAACCCTAGAGGAGAAAGCAGGAAAAAACCTCTCTGACCTCAGCTGCAGCAGTTTCTTACTCGACACATCTCCAAAGGCAAGGGAATTAAAAGCAAAATGAACTATTGGAACGCTTCTGCACTGCAAAGGAAACAATCAACAAAACTAAAAGGCAACTGATGGAATGGGAAAAGATATTTGTAAATGACATATCGAATAAAGGGCTAGTATCCAAAATCTATAAAGAACTCACCAAACTCCCCACCCGAAAAACTATGCCTCTTTTCTTAAACATGGCTCAAGCAGTACATGCGTGAATCATAATGAAGGAAATTTCCTTTTATTTTTAAAAAACACAATCATTTACACCTCTTCAACTAGAACAACAGAATTCCAAATATTATATTTTCAAATTTAAACTAGGAAATCATGGTGGAGCCTGAGGGAGGGGAGAAGGAATTCAAGAGTGACTCTGTGAGATTGGTTGCAAGAAATGCAGTCTCTACTTCTTTGATTTAAGGCTTATCAGTCATTGGGGGTGCAGTTAGGATTTATAAAACTTTAAAGGAAAAATAAAACTACATTAAGTGTGCATTTTTACACTGACGGTAGCATACAACAACTTACACTTTTGTAGTTATAGTCAAAGTCTGTCCAAGTCTAAAGATGGCATTGGATTAAATACCTTTTGGTCATCAGCAGTGAGGTCTCCAAGTCAGGGTGAGAGGCCACTTTGTGTAAGTTTTGCTCATCATTTTGACAAGGGTCTGCTAAAAATGTGCCTTTAGAGTTGACCACCTGATTATGAAGTATACTGAATACAGGCTTTTCTCTGTATTTCCAATCTGGCTACTTTGTTTTCCATTTTACTTCCAACTTAATATTTTTAAAAGCCATACAGCTTTTCCTGAAAGTCTAAGGAAGCTTTTCACAAATTGTTCAGGACCTGCTTGGAGGCCTCCAGATGCATGTTTGGTTACACCAGTCTTTGCTAACCTTGAACGTTCTAGGATCTAATCTGAAAATTTGGTGATTTCTACTGCCTTTGTTTTGCCTCATGTGAAAAATCAATCTTTTGCATACATCAAAACTTTATGAAGAATTTTAAGCCATAATTAGGGATGCATATTTAAAATTTAGTGATCCGTGTTGATAGCAATGCAAATAACTTAGCTACGGTGTAAAATGAATTACCAGAGCCCTTTCTGGTGATGTTTGATGAAGTTTGCATGTGGACAAGCAATGATAACTGATTAATATATGGCACGATTTGTTGTTTGCTTGGTATTTGGGAAGTATCTTATGGAATGTGTCAATAGCAAGATGCCTTCTCATTTCCAAAAAATGTTAAAATAGGAGAAAAATGTGATTATTACAATGGGGGAAATCAGCGTTTATCTATTGGATTTTATAGTGCCGAATTGGAGACACAAAAACATCAGAAAAGTAGTATTGAAATAGCTTACTGGCTTCTGATCTACCTGAGATAGTCCAGTTTCCACCCATTGTCCTGCCATCATTATTGATCTTTCATCGCAAAGGCATCCTGGCTTGAGTGATAATTTATACGGCTATTCTACTTATTGGACACTGTTGTTGGTGACAATAACAGTAATAAGTCTCAAGAGAATTGAAAGTTTGATATATAGTATATCTTAGAATGCATGTAATAAATTCATGTAATCTTCAGAAAAGCCCTATTAGAGAGGTCTTTCCTTTGTTGAAAAGGATATGAAACTCACTGAGATTAAATGGCCTGCCAAGAACATACAGCTAGTATGTGAGAGTACCAGGACTGCAGTGCAGATGTCCAGGGCAAATAAATTCTAGTGAGCTTAATAATCATAATAATAGCAATAGGAATCACCATCATCATCATCATCATCACCTTAATAATAAAGCTACCATTTATCCAACAGAGGTTGGTGACAACTGTTTGTTCCATGGAGCACTTTGGCAGTCTGGTGAAGCCTATGGACATCTTCTCAAATATTTTTTAGTGCATAAATGAAATGTATAATATTATAAGGATATGAATTTTATCAGCACAGTTATCAAAAAGTTAAAACTAAATATGATATGGCCATGTTTTTAAAAAATGTATAAAATAAGATCTTACAGTATTATCTAATTATTACTGTAATCCCAAAGTAGTGATGAACATAAAGATTATTTTGAGATTTCTACAAGTCTAATGTGATATGAAAGTACCTGTGATTTCTATTGGCAACAAGGTGACAGGTTCTGCTAACTAGTGTGGTTTGTTACTTTCATTCATAATTTCAGGAAATTCTAAATTTCATTTGGAGGTTAATGAAACTAAAGATGCAATTTTTTCCCATTTAAGTTCACAGACCACCTCCAAATTTATGAGCCCGCCAAATTTGCCAGATTATGAACTCCTACCTTGGAATAAACCTGCAAAATAGCTGTTATCACCCCTGTTTTACAAATGACTACTCTGAAGCCCAGAGTAATTAAATGGTTTGCCTAAGATCTCTCACCTAACAACCAGGAAATGTGTCCAGTGACATTTTAGAGTCTGTATTCACCTCCTCCAGTTCCCCAGTGGCAACCACCATTGAAGTGGGGATTATAGTATCCATCCCACTTTGAGACTGACAACACCCGCAGGACTGTTATCCTGATCACATGTATCTCCTTCAAAAACCAGTGATACCCTGATCAAGATTGCAGATATCCAAAGAGAAATTTGAGGTGAGGGCTGTGCACCCGACTGCTTTCATTCAACTTGCCTTTTCTCATGCTCAGGCTCCCCAACGTGGTCCTCAGGTGGCTTCCCAGAATGATAATTATTTCCAACATATTTGGTGCTATTTCTACTGTAGCTATTTTCCTCTTCTACCTTTAGGTGATTACTGGGGCTGCTTATTACTATTCTCACATGAGGAAAATTGTTTTTCTATACCTCCCTTAGCTCAATACAGGTACCTTTTTGGATACTTTTCTGTAATCACTATAATTCCTTAGCCTCCTTTTATCTAAACTATACCTATTAAATTTTCTTAACTCTTCTCAAAGCTAAATTGCCTCATCTGTTTATGATTTTCCTTCATTTTGTCTGAATACTTAAAAACTTACAAAGTATGCAAAGCAATTGTTAAAGCTCTAAGTAGTCCCAGGATGCATTTATTAGTTTCTATAATTGAGTCTTACTGATTACACCGTCTGTTATTATCCTTATGTTGTACTAAAGCATACCAAACCTTAAGGATTCCTTTAAAAAATATTTAATATTTGAGGGGCACGTGGGTGGCTCAGTTGGTTAAACATCCGACTCTTGATTTTGGCTCAGGCCATGATCTCACAGTTCATGAAATCAAACCCTGCATCAGGCTCTATGCTGACAGTGTGGAGCCTGCTTGGGATTCTCTCTCTCCCCCTTTCTCTGTCCCTCCCCTGTTGCGCTCTCTCTCTTCCTCTTTCTCTCTCTCTCAAAATAAATAAATAAACATTTAAAAGCCAATAAAAATTATTTCGCATTTGAAGAATGCTATTTAAATACCCACTTGGTGATTCAGTTGTTATTCCTCATCCTCTGCTCCTGCTATGAATGATGGCCGTTTTATTCTAGTGAGTCTTGAGTGTTGAGGGTTCTCATCTTTGGTGGTCAAATGATGATGATGTAGGGTCTGCTAGAGATGTATTCAGCCCTTTTTCACTTGAGAAGGAAACAGCTTTTGCTGCATGGCTTCCAGGGTAAGAGTAGCTTATTATTCCATTATTGAAGGAACCTGAGAAGTTTCACTCGTATTTAATGCCATTTTATATTGCTGTCGCTCCAGATAGCCTTCCTAGATGTATTTATTTGTGGCATTTATAATGAATCTTGTAAAAAATGTGTATATTTTTAAGAGCTTTATAAAATAGTCACTACAGATTCAGCTTACAACTTTAGTTGTTGAACCTGTGCTTGCTTGTGAAGGTTAAAAAAAAAAAAGAACAGATTCTGAAAAACTGCTGTTGCCTTATCACCAACACTAGCAGCCACATCATCATCATCATCATCTTCACCACCACCACTGTCACCCATAATAGCATCTAGTTATGGGTTTGCAGAGTTTGCAGGTACAAATATATACACACATGTGTGTTTTTAAACACATAAATATATATATCTAGTCATTCACTCAGCACATGTTGACTGAGAACCTTCTAAGTTTCGGGTACCACTTTAAACTCTGCCCTCATCTTGCCTCCATTCCAGGCATCAAGACTGATAACAAACTGGATAAAGAGGTAAAGTGGTATGTTAGATGAAGGGGACAGCTGAGGAGTAAACTAAGATAAGGAACAGAGACAGGGTATGTGGGGAGGAAGTGGTCTGAGTTTGTGTTGCGGGAGAGCCAGGAAGACTTCATCAAGATGGTCACGTTTGAGTAAAGATCTGAAGAAGACAAAGAACCGAGCTATGTGGATATGTTTATATTTATTCTTTTAGAGATTGCCTAAGTTCTACTTCTGTCTTCTCTCCACTTCTCTCTTAGAAAGCTACATGTCTGAGTGACTAGTTTCACTTAGCATAATACCCTCCAGTTCCATCCACGTAGTTGCAAATGGCAAGATTTCATTCTTTTTGATTGCTGAGTAATACTTCAATGTATATATACACCACATCTTCTTTATCCATTCATCCATCGATGGATATTGGGGCTCTTTCCATACAAAAAAGACAAAAATCATATGACTTCACTCATTTGAGGACTTTAAGAAACAAAACAGATGAACATAAGGGAAGGGAAACAAAAATAATATAAAAGCAGGGAGGGGGACAAGACATAAGAGACTCTTAGAGAACAAACAGAGGGTTGCTGGAGGGGTGGTGGGAGGGGGGAATGGGCTAAATGGGGAAGGGGCACTAAGGAATCTACTCCCGAAATCGTTGTTGCACTATATGCTAACTAATTTGGATGTAAATTTTAAAAAATAAAAAATAAAAAAAAGATTAAAAAAATAAAATTAAAAACAAAGAAAGCTACATGTCTGGACAACATGATTTGGATACTTACAACAGTATCATTTCTTCATTTACTCATTTGACGAGTATCATCAAATGCCACTTGGCAGGCCCTGGAGGTGCAGTAATGAACTAACAAGATCCCTGTTCTAACAGGAGCACTTCAGTTGAGGGGCTTTGCTCAGGCCAAACATCACCTCCTCTCCCAGGCTCTCCCCAATGTTTTCCAGTAGTTACCCTCCCTTATTTGTGCATGTCTCTTTCCTAAAACTCAACACATTTTTAATATCACAGCCAGTTATGGCCTCTGCTGGGAAACTCTGCCCTCTTACAAGGAAGAAAGCCTATTTTGTCATCTTTATATACAAATAAATTGTATTTGTATATACAAATAAATAGATTGGCAATATGGTCTATTACTAAATCTGGGAAACATTTGTGAGATAAAGGGGGCACTGTTAATAATCATGCCAAGACAAAGGATATAATCTGCGACTGCCAAGGGCAAACATGGATGTATGGTCACCCTGTGCTCTGTTACTATCTCAGTAACTGTTGAATAAATACAGTTTGCTCCTGAGCAAACACCTTTACTGAAATATGACTTAATATTTTCCTTTTTGTTTTAATTGAGGATCAATATATAGGAAATGATGTTCAGAAAAGTGTTTCTGCCTCTTTTGTAAAACTGTTATTGGAGACTCTGTTATTTTCTTCAATGTTCCTCATATAAAGAGACACATAATAATAACTCTTAGAATTGAACGGTGGAAAAATTGTTGCTTTTTTCAAGGAGCTGGTGGTATGCTTTCTTTTCCTAGATAATGAGAGCTCTGTAATACATCAATCTTCCCTCTTACCCTGGCAGCTCAAGCTAGGGCTAAATTGTATCCTCAAATTGCGGTTAGGGTATCATGTCAGGTTTCCTGGTTGTGACTTTCTTTTTCCTCCGACATTTATTGAGCACCCACTATGTGCTGAGCTCTGTTATGTAAGTTGGAAATATGACAGAGATCCACACAGATTTGATATTTGCTTTCATGGAATTTTCTTGGTTCTTGAGAGTTTGGATACTTTTTAAAAATATGGCATTAGGCCCTTTTCTTATAAGAAGTCTTGAATCCTTTCTGGAGAAGGTAGGTATAAAAATACAAATCAAGTGAAGATCAGTAACCCAGCATATTAGATGGGAGTGTGGTGTTTTGGGCAGGGAAGGCAGGAGGAGAGTTAGAGCATGAAGTCACTTGGGTAGACCAAGAGCCCTAAAGCTCATATTTGCATATTATTGTGGGTTCGTGTGTGGGGGCGTGAGGTTTCAGACCCAATATTGTGCTTTTGAGGAAAAAAAAAACGGCATGCTTACAAAAACAAAATTACTTCTAAAACTGTATTTAGCATCTTTACTAACATTAGTAAAGACTGCTTGATCAAAGAAAGCATATGAGAGTATTGTCATAATCCAAAAATACTGTGCTTGTCTACAGGCTGTAGAGAAAGTAGACTTAACTATTGTGTTTTAATATGATATGCCCTAGCATTGAATGAATATTTGAGTTCTAGAATATAGAGTAGTCTGTGTTTGCAGGACAAGAAAATAAGTACTATATTTTTTAAAACAAATAACCTGTCCACTTATAGAAGGTGAAGTCGGCTGTTGGTCTTAGAGGAAGGCTTAAAGAAGCCGCTGTAGTCTTCCCAGTCAGGAGAAAGGGATTAGAAGTCAACAGGAAAGCACCGTTTTGGCTGGTAAAACACCACCATCAAAAACAAAAAACATGTCTTTATGTTTATTTAGCAGGTAACAGTGTTGAGTAAGGAAGGTCAACTGAAGGATGGCTACCTCATTTAGGCAGTTCAGTTATTCTGTTTGGGCCTGGGGAAGAGGGGGAGTGTGATGGGTACAAGAGGAAAAGCTGATGGGGAGACGCCATGAGAAGCAGGGGTTGAGAAGGATAGAGAGAAGGTGGAGAAGGCTGCTTTCACAGACCTGTCTGTATTGGAGACTTCTCTTCTGCACCTGCATATTGAAGTGTGTATGCAACTGGTAGCACGAAACACCTGACCGATGTATTGTTTTAAAAGAATCAAAATGGTGGAGATCTCGAGTCCCACCGATTCTGAGTGTTGATTATGTCGCTTTGACATGCAGGAATAAAATTTAAAACTGAGATTGACATTAGCTTGCCATGTAAGCTTTTTTTTAAGTCTATCTACCAAATACTCTAGATAACGTATTCTTTTTATTCCTAAAGGAAATGTGAATATAGTCAGTTACATTTCCTCTTATGATATAAATAAAATTCCTATTTCTTTTAGCCTATGTTTATGCCATATTTTCAGCCTTCTCTGCTCACTATTGTTACCATAGTGACATTTATGGAGGGATCATGTGTTTTCAGTAAGTTTAAAGGCTATCTATGGACCTTAACCACCTCAAGAGGAGAATTCACTGAGATCTAGAGTGCTTTGGATGACATTGTAAAAATTGGATTGCCTGAAAACACGGGTTTGTCTCACAACAGAAGCCTTCTGTGCATACATAGAGAATGATAGGGCTGGAAAGGGATCCTCAGAAGCCATTTATTCTGTACCGTCTCCAGGCGGAATGGCAGCTGAACCACAATAGGTGTCTGCACTTGTAGTAGTAATGTAACTTACCCTAGACTGCCCGTTCCCCCAGCCAGTTTATCTGTCAAATAAAAATAACCTATGGCCTTCCACTTTGTCATCATCCCTTTCCTGGCTCTCCCTTGGGTACTCAAGGATGTTCAAAACTGAATACTGGTGACCACAGACATAAAAGGCTGAACTTCAGGGTAGACCTGACCAGAAAGTAAAACCTACTCTTGGCTTTGCACAGCAGGGAGAAATTGCTTTACCTATTATTCAGTCATGACAGCTGTTTGAGCTGGAGCTCTGTGAAGAAACCACTGCTCCACTCCGTGAACTGGAAATTCCAAGGTCACTGGCATGGCTGGAAGAGATGATTGCAGCAACTCAGCCCACGGTATCATAAGACGATGTGCTTCTGAGAACTTGTTCTGAGCTTTCCACCTGACCAAACAGCATCACCACCATCATTTATAAAATACTAACACTTATGGTGCAGGAAAGTGATACTGAGACATACTGGTCTGTGTCAGGGTGAAGTTTACTTCTTTGAAGATTGAATTGGGGAGGCTACATGATTAATTTGAATAATTAGAGGAGTCTCTTTACTTCTTCATTTGATCTTGGGATTGCAGTGTCACTTTAGGTAAAAACCAAAGATATGTCACCTACATCATGAGAAAATAAAAGCTTTTAAACAAAGAAGAAGCCACTCTGACTGGTGTGAGGTGGTACCTCAGTGTGGTTTTGATTTGTATTTCCCTAATGATGAGCGATGTTGAGCATCTTTTCATGTGTCTGTTGGCCATCTGGATGTCTTCTTTGGAAAAAGTGTCTATTCATGTCTTCTGCCCATTTCTTCACTGGATTATTTGTTTTTTGGGTGTGGAGTTTGGTAAGTTCTTTATAGATTTTTGGATACTAACCCTTTATCTGATATGTCATTTGCAAATATCTTCTCCCATTCTGTCAGTTGCCTTTTAGTTTTGTTGATTGTGTCTTTTGCTGTGCAGAAGCTTTTTTTTTCATAGGGTCCCAATAGTTCATTTTTGCTTTTATTTCCCTTGCCTTCGGAGACATGTTGAGTAAGAAGTTGCTGTGGCTGACGTCAAAGAGATTGTTGCCTGTTTTCTTCTCTAGTTTTGATGGTTTCTTGTCTCACATTTAGGTCTTTCATCCATTTTGAGTTTATTTTTGTGTATGGTGTAAGAAAATGGTCCGTTTCATTCTTCTACATGTTGCTGTCCAGTTCTCCCAGTACCATTTGCTAAAGAGACTGTCTTTTTTCCATTGGATCTTCTTCCCTGCTTTGTCAAAGATTAGTTGGCCATACATTTGTGGGTCCAATTCTGGGTTCTCTATTCTATTCCATTGGTCTATGTGTCTGTTTTTGTACCAATACCATACTGTCTTGATGGTTACAGCTTTGTAGTAGAAGTTAAAGTCAAATATTGTGATGCCTCCTGCTTTAGTTTTCTTTTTCAACATTACTTTGGCTATTCAGGGTCTTTTGTGGTTCCATACAAATTTTAGGATTATTTGTTCTAGCTCTGAGAAGAATGCTGGAGTAATTTTAATTGGAATGTAATTTAAGTATAGATTGCTTTGGTTAGTATTGACATTTTAAAAATATTTGTTCTTCCAATCCATGAGCATGGAATGTTTTTCCATTGGCAAGGATGTGGAGAAATGGGAACCCTCTGGCACTGTTGGTGGGAATGCAAACTGGTGCAACCACTCTGGAAAACAGTGTGGAGCTTCCTCAAAAAATTAAAAATAGAATTACCCTACAACCCAGCAATAGCACTACTAGGAATTTATCCAACGGATATAAACGTGCTGATATAAAAGTGGGGCACATGTACCCCAATGTTTACAGCAGCGCTTTCAACAATAGCCAAATTATGGTAAGAGCCCAAATGTCTATCAACTGATGAATGGATAAAGAAGATGTGGTTTATGTATACAATGGAATACTACTTAGCAATGAGAAAGAATGAAATCTTGCCATTTGCAACAATGTGGATGGAACTGGAGGGTATTATGCTAAGTGAAATAAGTCAGTCAAAGACAGAAATCATATGTTTTCACTCATATGTGGAATTTGAGAAACTTAACAGAAGACCATGGGGAAAGGGAAGGGGAAAAAATAGTTTCAAACAGAGAGGGAGACAAACCATAAGAGACTTTTAAATACAGAGAACAAACAGGGTTGGTGGGGGGTGCCGGGGAGAAGGGAAAATGGGTGATGGGCATTGAGGATGTCACTTGTTGGGGTGAGCATTGGGTGTTGTATGTAAGCAATGAATCATGGGAATCTACTCCCAAGAGCACACTGCATACACTGTGTGTTAGCTAACTGGACAATAAATTATATTAAAAAAATAAAATTAAAAAACAAAGAAAGAAGAAAGCCAAATTTGAGGGGAGAGGAGATGTTGTTGAACTTGAATCTATATTTCTGAAGAAGAATCACCTGGAATTTTATAAAAGCAAAGAACACAAACATCATCTTTGTGTTTATATTAGGGAGTAAGCATTTTAAAGCATGCAGTATGTATTTTAAACATTTTTTTCTTTTTAATCTTTCATTGCACCTAAAGAATGCTAATAGTTACCAAATTGTTCTTTGGCAGAGTAACCTGGTCCTCTCAGAAAAGAAAAAAGAAAGGAAGTGTGATAGGATGTGATTGTAGCACAAGACAAAATTATGGGTCCTCAACCCTGAGCAGATATTACCTAATCCAATGATGCCAAACTAGGTTACCCAGGAGCATCTCCCCTCATTACGTTATGTACATTACACAGCAATGAACAACAGTTTCCACGGCTCCTAATAATGAGACTTTTCTCTTTATTACGAGAGCAAAGTGGGGGCTTACAGATAATATCTGAGCTTATCTTTGAGCTGCTCGGCCTCCTCATCTACGTGCCACAGCTTCTCTCAACTGGCGCTGGTTATCTCAGGAATAAAGTTTTCAGTCTCTAGAAACAGATTTCTTCCTACAACCTGAAAACAGGACAAAGATCTTGTTATGTGCGCTAAGATGGTTGAGTGGAACGAGCATGACTCCTGGCCTGTCACTAACTGTGATCAGCTTTTCAAATCCACATGGAGTGCATTCCCAGCAACTCGTGGCGTAGTGAGGAACACGGATGTTTGTAATGACGCATTCCCGAGAAGCAGCAGTTCTAACAGCCCAGTGACCTAGCTTACTCATTCCAGTTTCTTTGTGCAGAGACCTTTTATTTTCCTGAGTCCTTTACCATGTGCTAACAATTAGACAGTGACTCCATAAATGAATGCCATGGATGGTGGGTGATGTGTTTTCTTAGTTCTTTATTGAAAACATATGGAGATGTTTATATATAAATAGAAAACAATAGAATGCTGCCATCATGTTAGCAGCAGCTAATAAAATTCTACATGAATAGAAATTAAACATGTCTCTACCTACGCCAGAATTCTGGTTTACTGACATCTGAACATCCTGTGTAATTCAGCTTGAAAAGATGTTTTATTATTTTAGGCTTTTTATTCCTAGTTGGGAGGAAATTGTGGGGCAAGACTTGTTTGCTTTTCGGGGATTTTTGTTTTGTTTAGTTTAGTTTTTGTTTTGTTTACTCTTTCCTTTGCTTAATCAAATTACTTTATTAGCAGGGATGATAAATTCTGCCCAAGCAGACCTTTTATTATGATCATGAAAAATAACTTTAAACTCTATGCATTTGTTTAACTACAGTCCCTGTATTTTTAAATTAAAACCGAGGACTTGTGGCCTGACACTTGGGAGAAAGCTTCAGCAGACAGGGTGGTGGAGGGTGGAGAGCTTTGGAAAGCAGACCTCTGCATCTGAATTCTGGGTGCTCCACTGACTGACAGGGTAACCTTGGAAAAGTTAGGTAATGTTACTAAACCTCCATTGCTTCCTCTGTGAAATGAGAACTACAGTACCGCTTGTCTCACAGAATGGTTGTGAGAATTACCTGGCATAAGGTGGAAAGCATTTCCTACAATATCTGGTAATAGGCAGCCCTGAAAAATGCCACCTGTCATCTTTGTAACAGCTAACTGAATGGTTTATGGGGAGACCATCCTTGGAAGTTTGAGAAGTATAGATGCTTAGTAGTAAGACCAGTAAGGACAACCTTATTAAGTGCAAATTCTGCACCAGGCTTCACCATGAACTCTTTCTTACAACTCCGTGAACTGGCTGCCATTGTCATGCCCATTTCACAGAGGAAGAAACTGAGAGGTTACATAGACGGCATGAAGTCACACAGCCAATGACTGATTCATCTGAGAATTGAACCCAGTCTGAGTAATTCCAAAGCCCATGCTCTTTTATCTCTCTGCTAAACTGGCTGCCACACATACCGTTAAAAACTTCATTATATACATTATTTCCTTATGTTCCTAGCAACATCCTGTGACATTGTACAGGGGCATTCACAAACTGTGGAGCCCCTGTCCCTAGGACGTCTGTTCATTTGCAGCCGAATCAGAGGGCCAAGAAGTTCTTAATGCACATTTTGTGAAGAGCTCTGGCAAGTTCAACTCACGCAGCCCCTCTCACTGTGATCCACGAAGGTCTTACCTTTGAAGGTGCTCAAAGCTCCACGTGCACTGGCTCATTATTCAAGCTTTGAAAAAGAGCATTTCTCCCACCCTACCAATGGAGAAGCCAGAGGCCAAGATGACAAGACTTGGGGACAGAGAGAGAAAGCCAGTGACCCCCTTGGTAGCCCAGCATGGAATAGAATAGCGTGGGTCCAGGGCTGTGTCGCCTCACCAGGCTGCTCTATAGTGTTGGGTCTCACAGCCAAACTGCTGCCTAGCCCCATTTTAACCTAAATAGTGCAAGACTAGGAGCACTCTGTCTAATTTTCTTGCTGGAAGGATGGGATCTGCCTGTAGTATGGGAACCCTCACATATAAGATTATCCAATTATGTTTTCATTTGCAGATTATTGTGATGTTTCTATTCTCTTTTTTACAGAGGGTAGAGTTTGGGGTAAGAAGTAGCAGGACATATGAGGGGAGAAGGTTAGGACTGCCAAATAACATGTCAACTTGCTGACCTAGCATCAGCGTGCTAGCTAAACAAGCCCTGAATGTGAGACATTAATGCAAATATTGTGCGTATTATTAACTCTAATGATGCTGCTGTTGTGTAGTAGCCACAGCTGAAAGCTGAGATGACACATTTGATTATAAGTGCCTCAGGTCCTTCTCTGAAAATCACCATGAAGACAGAAACCTCCTAGAAATGAGAGTGGAAATGTGAGAAGACTTCTGCTTTGTTAACTTTATCAATCATTAGCAACAAAGCATGTTGCTAATCCCACGGGCCACCCCATTCAGTCCTATAATTGCCTGCAAGACCCTCCTTTAGAATCCACCATTCCTGTTCTTGCCCTTGTAACAATAGTACGCTTCCATGGCAAGTTAGGAGATCATCTTAAAAAGGAATCTGTTCTAGAAAAAAAAAAAACATGCAGCCCTCAGACTGTTATGTAAGTGAGAAATCATTCTAATTCAGAACAAGCCTTACTTATCACTCCATCCTATGCTAGTGATGGCAGTGTGGAGTCCTGGGAAGTGTAGGATTCCAGACTCAGCTCTACCATTTGCAACCGTGTGACGTTGAGCAAATCACTTGACCTCTATAATCCTCATTTCCTTTTCTGTAAAACAGCATCAACCTTATAAAGCTGCTTTGTCTACTTTATGGGTTATAGAAGCAGATAAAAGGAGATTGCAAATGTGAAACCTCTCTGGAAGCCCTGTGCAAATGTTATTAATTGACTTTTACTGGGTGAGTATTAAGGAATGGTTAGCGGTGCCATCCAAGGATAGCGTGGGAATAACTCAACCAGGTAGTTGTTGGTAGTAGACCAGTCTTGGAGAAGTGAATGGCTCCTGAGAAACAGAAGGTCAGGCTAGTTTTTAGGTCCTTAAACTTGTGAGTCTTAGGGCTGTGTGGCAATTTAGTTGTGCAACCTGGCGACAGCATCTTATATTCTAAGCCCTTGCAGTGACAATACAGGCTACACGAAACCACTATGTGCTTTCTTAGCAGACTTTATTTGGAAAGAGCTTACAAACTAGTGGCCTGACACAGTTGCCAGGGTTTCAAGTGCTCTGGTTGTACACCAGAGAGAGCAGTGCTTTATGTGTTGTCCTATTAGCTCCCTCCCTGGGGATTCAACAAACGGAGCAACAACAACATCAGAAATCCAAGACAGACCTGTCGGTTTGATGCCTTTAAGCTTCAGCAGAACTCACAATTAAAATAAGATCAAATACTCATTTAGAGGAAAGAAAAACAGAGAAATAGGTCCGCAGGGCATACCTTCTTTTGTCTGAACATGACTCACACTATCTGGAGGTACCTACCATGTAGGAGGAATCGTATCCTGGTACACACTAGGCATTTAAGAAAATTGGTGGAAAGACTATTATTGCTAGCAGAAATAATTGAGTAACTTCAATATTAAGCCTTATATTTCCTTTCATTATATCTTTTTAATCCTTCCAAGTCAACTTGTGTTTGGCAAATCCCAAGATGAGTAATTGTACATCTCAGAGCACTTAACTAACATGCAGACCAGACCCGAGGTCAGGCAGAGAAGCATGTGTTTTGGTAAGAACTGCCGAGGCGATAAAGCATTTGATTATTATTGTTTGATAGTTCCCAAGGAGAAAGCACACAGGCAACAGATAACGAACCAAACACTTTTCTCTTTTGTTTAGGCAAATATTTCCAACTACAGCCTGGTGATGGAGTCTGATCTGGGAACCTTCTTACCCTCTGGGCTGCAATTCACTGGCAGCGAAAAGGCCAGGACCATCGTGGAGGAGGTCATGAGCCTGCTGCAGCCTGTCAACATCACACAGGTCTTTAGGGCTGGAGAAGGGACAGACATTAACTTCTGGATCCAAGCTGGAGTGCCTGGTAAGACCAAAAGATGAAGTTGGTGTTCCTTAGGTTCTGCTACTGATTTAAACTAAAATTGCTATTCAAACATGCCACAGCGGATACTGATAGGCCAGTTAATACACAGAAACTCTAAGCTTTGTCCATAATCTGATGACTTCCAGACTTGGAATAATAATACTCATTTGTATTTTTTTTTCTAAATTATAAGTTCCTCACTCCCAGAAATTCTGCTTTACTGATTCCTGGATTACACCTACAAATATGTTTGGGTTTTTTTTTTTGTTATTTTTTAAAACAGGTATCTAAATGGTGATCTCATGACCAAAATTTGAGAAGTCGAGTACAAAGCAATTATTACTACTAATATGCTTCTAGTTCTAGCTCTGTGCTAGGAAATCTTTTCTGACCCAAATAATTCCCTACCCAAATACCATGGAATCTGAAATTTTACCAGTAGAGCTTTATTTTTTGAGGGTAGGGTACTTCCTACTCATCTTTTTTTCTTAATGAAAACTCTTGGACATAAACTAATCTCACATGATCAGTGATTTATCAGGTTGATATTTTTAAGACAAGTCCTGGGGAAGGATAAATTTACAGAATAGGAGTTGGCCTCAAGAGGTCACAGAACTAGAACGTGAAACAGTCTTCATATACTGCTTCTCAAATTTGCCCTAGACTGGCCATGGGAAAGGGTTATTGATGGTATTAAGCATCTATGAACTGAAGTTGTTCCCTCCTTATATCCATAATCAAAAACATTGTTAAAGGATCTATTTGTATTATGCCATTCAGTAGTTTTAACGTTACTGTTTCCAGAACTATTTCTGTGGCTACAGAGCATTCATAGGTGCAAAATAGATTTCACCAATAGCATGCTGCATGGATTTAAGATTTTTAAAAAGCTTATCCTTAAGATATTGTATATTTTTAAAGCATATTTTAAGTTTGAAGGTTTATAATAATCTTTCATAACTAAAAATAGAAGGAGCTTTCCTTTATTCTAATACAAGGACCTAGATTCTGTTTCATGGCGTGTGTACATTTTAACCATATTTTAAAATATCATTTGCATTGATGGGGCTGTGCATCATCTGGACAGATCTGAGACTCCTCACATTTCTGTCAGTTCTAATTATGATCAAGGTCTAAGGGAAGGCAATTTGCCCTTTTAAGCTATATGGAATAATTTGTTTGAATTTTAGATTTTTCCCAAGGCTTAACTTTTTTCATAGGGATGTTCTCAAAAATTGAGAAAGCCTGAGTAAGTTTGTGGGGTGGTAAATGTGAGGAAAAGACTGACAGACTGTGGGTGAATTGAAGTGGAGACCGGGAGTGTGTGGAGGGCCGGGGAGGAGCTGAAACCAAAACCAGAAGTAGAACAAAGAAACTTGTAAAATCTCTGCTCCCAGGGTCGCTTGCTTTCGTTGCACTGGATAATTGAGAATTTGCTCTAGCTTTATTCCTTCCATGTAGATGTTCATAAGAATGGTTCTGTTTGCAATTACCAGGTTGGTTTGATTGTCTTCACAAAGGTAAGGAGGCCTTTTCCTCTTGCCAACGTGAGGTCAGATTTGGTCACCAACTAATGGAGTGGAGTGGGGAATTTGAGCTCCATTATGGTTTCTTGAGAATTAATACAAGTTACAATTTCTTGAGCTCTTGTTACTGATCAGGCACTCTATGAGGCTTTTGTAGACACTCTTTTTTATCCATATAACCATGCTAAGGGGAAGGTACAGTCATCCCTATTTTGCAATTAAAGAATCAGATTCAGAGGGACTAAATAACTTAGCCAAAGCTATCCTGCTCTTAAGGGCAAAAGTTATCCTGAGACCAGGCCACTTTGTTTTCAAGGCTGGTGGCCCTTTTCCCACAATGTGCAGCAACACAGGGGAGTCTGGAATGCTGAGATGGCCTTCCAAATCTATGGCAGTGTCTGAAATGTTTGTCTTACTCAGCTCTTACTTATGCAAAGGATTTCAGTTCATTCCTGCTCTAGAAAATTTTACCCCTGGGGAAAGGAGTTTGTTATTGTAAATAACTACTTATTTCTTCTAACAGTCTTTGTTCTACTCCCCTCTCTACCTGGGTGGATCAGGAAGGCTTATAAAACGTCAGTGGTTCATTTAGACTGCAGCTAATGTTTCCTGGAATTCTTTTTAATTTCCTTCAGAATACTGTAAGATGGAACCAAATTATTTCTGTCTTCCCCTATTACCATTAAGCTATCTTTTGATATTTCAAATTTGGTCTATTTCTGGAAGAAATGATGGAACTGCTTATATTGTGTCTCTTTTTACCTATTGAAAATTTCAGGAATTTTAGAAAAAGATGAAGAACCATAGTTAATCAGAAAAAGAAATAAAAATATGCCAGCTGTATGTATACCCTCTATTCATGAAAACCTGGCAAGTTACAGTAACTTAAACCTAAAGATGGTATTCGAAATATTAATTATGATTTAAATAACTGCTCACCTAACTTTTGAAAAATCAATGAGAAATAATATCCCAAACACCATCTTTCTTCTTTCTCTTTTTCTTTTCTTTCCTCCACTGACTCAATAAGTATTTATTGAGCCCCTACCCTGTCCTATGCCTATCAAATTTCTGTAGTCTGATGGCGGGCCCCATTTTTTTTCATGTTCCTTGTGTACTCAATAGTGAAATACTAATTAAGAACACAGACAGAATTAAAATTCAACATGATTTTCATTAATTATAGAAGCCAAGTAGATTGATTGATGAAAGAAAGGTTCATCTTTGGAGAAGAGAGATGCTGTCCTTCATCCATCTATATGATATCCATAATGGACATAATAACTATCAACATAAAGATAAGGCTTTGGAGGGAGGAAGTTTGTTTTTTTAAAGTATCTTAGATGTGTTTTCCACATAAACTGACTATTCTAGATATTTTTACACTCCAACGTACTCCCATTGCTACTTCCTTCTATACTCCTTCCTATTCTTCCCTTCCAAATCCTAGATGCTCTTTAAGGTTCACTCTGTTTTCATCAGTATCCATGAATCCTTCCACAACAGCCCATGGCACTCTATTGCTTTTCTAAATTTCCAAAATACTTTTGTGTCCCACAATCTGGCATTTGAATTACACACTAATATTGTTCTTGGATTACTAGGAGTACCCAGTGATCAATTCTTTGAAGTTAAAGTCAATGGTTTCTACTTTTCTTCTTCTGTAGTTCTTAGCTTAATTTTGGGAAACATTTAAACTCTAGTAAATATGACATGAGAGGAGAAAACAAAACCACAGAAACAATTATTTTCTCAACACGCTTCGGGTCCCTCATCTTAAGACTGTGGAGAAAATGAAGGATGCTGAGAAAAGAGATATAAAGGTAGAAAAAATAGTAGAAGATTGGCATAAATTAGGGAGGCTACAACAGTTAGGATTATTTCCCTTAAAGGAATAAAGACTGAAAGGAAATGCTGAATAATATCTTCTAGTCTTTAATGATTCTCATACATTAATGGTAAATAGTTCTCTGACTCTTTCAAACACAACACAAGAGCATGGCTTAGAGTGGTCTAAGAGAGATTTTCGTTAGTCTCTATTCAAAAACTCTAGAGAGCAGAGAGACTTTCCATCTTAATTTTTTTTTACCTGATTCTCTAATTACAAGCTCCAGGTTAGAACAAGAGGAGTCTATTTCATTCGGAATATGTCAGTAATGAGATATAATCCACGTTTTCCAAATGTCCTTGCATGCATCCTTCTCAGACATCTTCTTTCTTTAGAAACTCTTCTATGAAATATACATTAATGAAAAAATTAGATACTCTCTTAATGTGACCTGAGGGAGTGAGCCTACCCTATTCCATACCTACCAATAAGAGTTTCCTCTGCTTCAAACTCTGAGTCAACCTTTTCCTAATATTGTTGGCATGTGGTAGACAGTGCGCTGGAAAGAATTAGAGTGTGTGAGTGTGTTTTCTGGCTTTATAGTGTCTAACTGCATGGGCTATCTTAGGCAAATGATGTCATTTTTCTCAGCCATGCTCATTTTTTTCTTTACATTTTTTAAATTGAAGTATAGCTGACACATGTTGCATTGGTTTTAGGTGCACAACATAGTGATTTAACAAGTCTATATGTTATGCTGTACTCACCACAATGTAGCTACCACCACAGTCTGTCACCATACAATCCTATTACAATACCATTGACTATATTTCCTATGCTTTGCCTTTCATCTCCATGATTTACTCATTCCATAACTGGAAGCCTGTTCCTCCTACTCCCCTTCACTCATTTTGCTCATCCCTCCAGCACCCTTCCCTCTGGCAACTACATTTGTTCTCTGTATTTATAGGTCTGTTTCTGCTTTGTTTCTTCATTTGCTTTGTTTTCTAGATTTCACATATAAATGAAACCATATGATATTTGTCTTTCTTTATCTGATTTATTTCATTTAGCATAATACCCTCTAGGTTCATACATGTTGTTACGAATGGTAATATCTCATTCTTTTTTGTGGCTGGATAATATTACATTCATGTATATACATATATATACACACACATACATATATACACACATATATATACACATATACATATATACACGTACACACGTACATATATCACATCTTCCTATTCCATTCACCTATTGATGGGCACTTAGGTTGCATCCATATCTTGACTATTATAAATAATGCTGCAATAAACATAAGGGTACATATATCTTTCTGAATTCATGTTTTAGTTTTCTTTGGGTAAACACCCAGAAACAGAGTTACTGGATCATATGATATTTCTATTTTTACTTTTTTGAGAAAACTCCGTACTGTTTTCCAGAGTGGTTGCACCAATTTACATTCTCACCAAAAGTGCACATCCTCATCCACACTTTTTCCCCCATATCCTCCTCAACACTTGTTATTTCTTGTCCTTTTAATACTTGCCATTCTGAAAGGTGTAAGGTGATGTCTCATTGTGGTTTTGATGTGCTTTTCCCTGATGATTAGTGATGCTGAGCATCTTTTTGTATCCATTGGCCATCTGTATGTCTGTACTCATTTATTATCAAGCATTCTTACTAGTTATCTACTGTATGGCACTAGGGAATCAGTAGTAAAGAAGATAGATAAGATCTGTGCTCTCACAAACTATACATTCTATTGAGTGAGACTTGGTTATCTTATATGCAAAACAAGTATGGTAACAACCAAGCCACAATATGTACTCCTCCTCCTCTGTCCCCTATCTCACTGACTGGCACCACCATCCAGAAACCACAGAGTCATCATCTATTACATGCAACAGAATGGTCTCCAAGTCCCACTTACTCTGAATTTCATTTATTTCTTAAACCTGTTCACTTCTCTCCACCACACAGACCTGTCTCATCAGTATTCACTGATTTTCCTATGGCAGCTTCCTACTAACACCCCAGCCTGCGTTCTTAGACCCCTTCCATCTAATTGGCTCACTGCTTCCAAAATGAACATTCTAAATTGAAAATCAATCTATTAGTTGGGTTGCTTTTCCTTGAAAAATCAAACAGAAGAAAAGCGAATTTTAAATTCATTTAAAAAGAGTTCGGGAATGAGTAGTTGCACAATACTTGATTTAGTCCACTACCACATCAAGGACCTTGGTTCTTTACATCTTTCCACTTTGCCATCCTCAGCATGTTGACTTTTGTCTTCAGACTAGCCCCCCCACCCCATGTTCCCAAGATAGCTGCAGTTGTTCTAAGCAACAAATTCTCACACACTGTGCAACAGTGGAAGAGAGAATGTCCATAATAGATATCTCTTTTTAATCGTGAGGCAATCTCACCCAGAAGCCACAAAGCAGATTTTTTCCATAGTCTCATTGGCCAAAATTGTAAAACATGCCTGTGGCTAAATTAGGCAGAGGCGATGAACACTGGTTTATTTTGATCAAATTTTGCTTTCTGGGCCTAGAGTGGGGCCCAGTCACCACTGAAAATGTAGCCTCCTGATATACAAGAAAAATTGGGATTCCTTAGGAAGAAGATGAGGATTTCCTCTGGTAAGCAACTAAGAAAAGCTGCAATATCTGTTTGTCTCTGCTTCTTGCTTAAAATCTTTCAACATCTCCCCCGTTGTCTTCAGAGTATAATCTTTACCTAGCATGGAATTCAAGGTGTTTCTTGTTCCACTCTCTGGTGTGCGGCCACCACACCAGCCATGTTTGGTGTCATGGCTCCCCACCCCTTTCTGTTAATCTCCTGTACAAATCTCATTCCCCGAAGTTCCTGGTACACCTGTGCTCTCCCATTTCCTTGCCATTGGACCCAGTTGGTTTTGTCTTCTTCAGCAGATAACTCCTATTCATCTATGGTTCAGCAACTTGTTCTCCTCTCACAAGCCTTCTTTACTCCTACTGATCTGGACAAGTGTACCTTGGGTATGCCCCCATAATGCCTTCTCCTTGCGGTGTTTACTCTTTTCACCGTAAGGTGATTGATGGTGAATTCCTCAGAGTTCCAAGTACCTGAGAAGTGCCTGGCCCTCGACAAAGTGTCCATGAATCAAATGCTGAGTAGGTAGGGTTTAGGTTTGTAGAAAGAGTAGGATAATGTGAAAGAGGTTTATAAACTCTAATGCCATAACTATAAGCTGTGATTACTTTAGGGACAGCTTTGCTTCATTGAGCTTTCCTCTTTCTTCACATATTGTATTGTTTTTAAAATCACAATTTCTTTCATCATTTTATGATTAAAAAGTTCAGACTCCATATTGAAGTACCAAATATGCAGAATACTCAGAATTTCACATATTTTCCATCTTGTTTGTTTCTAATACCTCATATGACATTAAACAGAACTAAACAAAACTTTCCATTTCTACATTTCCAAAGGCCTCTCTTCTAATATGTTCCAAGAAAGGAGAAGGTCAGGACACAAGCAGGAATGGTAATGTAAAATAAATTGAAGGTCCAACCTCTGAACCCAGGACTCGTACGTCTCCTAGTCCCCAGATGGAGTAGTCCAACACTGCATCTCTATGCCCCTTTCTGTTCCTGATTAAGAGATTCCTCCTTTGTGGTGGAAACGCTCTCTGCCAATAATGTCTAGAGAGATCATTCCTGGTTGGTGAGCAGACCTCGCCCCACTGGGTACATGAAAAGAGCAATCTCTGGTTTGTGACTCTAGCCTTCATTTAAACAGGTGGGCAGTTTCATTCCATCCTCAAGCATGTCTCAAGTGTAAACCAGGTGCTCTAGACACATAGGACAGACATGAAAAAGATTTAGTACGTCTCTGCTCTTGTAAAGTTTATATTGTAGGGGGTGGGGGAGGGAAAGAGGAAGGAGAAGAGGCAGACTACAACAAAGAAATCAAGAATGAGAAGAAATATTAGAAAGAGAGAAGGGTAACACAGGAAATTATAGCAGGTGGCTGCCTCTTATCTCCAGCTCAAGTGAGTCAGAGCTCTTGCTTTAATATTCCATGACTGCTATATGCTAGATAGATATGTATACCATCCACATCAATAGTACACTATTGGAAATTGCTCATCAAAATAACTAATAATAGTTTTCCCCCTTGCAGTCGACCTGCTTCAACTCCACAGAAGTCATTGAGTATTTTGAACAAAGCAGACCTGGCTCATGCCTCTGGTATGACTGACTACAGCGTAGGGGCATTTTTTACACTATTGGGCAGTTAGTCACACACTGCTTTATGAAGTCTCTTCTGTTGTTACCTGGAACTGTTTTTAAAGCACATATTTTCACTTTAAAGTTAATATACCTTGTATTTTATCTTCTTAACTGAATCAAGGACCAAGAGAGTATTTCATTCATACTTATATACCCACAATACTCACTATTACCTGGCACATGATAGATATACAGCAAATGGTTACTGATTAGATGTATCGATTTGAAGAGGAACACAAGAAAAGCTACATCACAGTAAAAGGAAGCTTTTGGTATAGCACCAAGATAAATACTACATGCAGAATAACTGTAGGAGCTCATAAGATGGGAGACAGGAAAGACCTGGAAAAGGAGAACTTACGTTGGCTCTTGAAGACTATCTAGTATCAGAATGGACAGAAAGGGTAGAGAAGGGCAGTTCTGGTGACAGAAATAGTATGAACAAAAGCAGGTGTCCCCACTGGGAATGGTTAGGGGAATAACGTCACTGAGCAGAGGATTCATCTTGGAGAGCAGTGGGTGGTAAGAACAGTTGAGTATCTCTGGGCCAGATGAAGAAGAGGAATAAATTTCGGGTGGAAAACTCTTGTAGCTGATGCAAAGTCACCAGAAATCCTCAGCAGAAGAGGGAGTTGACGAGAACTGTGTTTTAGAAGGGAGTCCATAAAGTTCATACCAGTGGATACCCCATCACACTCAGGCAGGAGACTCAGTGAGAGGACTGGGAGTGAGAAGGCAGATTGAGGAATTGCAAAGACAATTGCTGTAGAAAATCAGAGGAAAACATGAAATTATTCCTCCATTTTCTGCATTATAATGACTCTCAAAACACTATGACTTAAACTTCTCTCTCAGTTGTTTCCCATGCCTTCCAACGATGTAGCCTAGAAAAATTTCATTTCTCTAATTGCCCCTATCAGGGTCTCAAGGTTAGTTCTTCTGGATTCCCCATCCTATGCATTTGAATTTCTGTCAGTTTCACCTAATACTTAACAGATACTCAAATTAACTTCTTATGTAACACTTCATTCAACAGGTAGCTATATTATAAATAAATTATGGAGGATACAAAAATAAGAAGAGACCCCTTTTCTCTAGGAGTTCACCAGCAAAGACTATGAGTTAGTTTACTTAATAATCACAAAAATAAGGAGGAAGACTTCATCATGGAAAACTAAATAAAGCTACATTGAAAGTTTCTGAGGAAAAAACCCTTAAAATTATATGAAGGCCAGTAGAGTCAAAGGAAGTAGGACCTCAAAATATGTATCCTCCTTGCCAGCTACATAAACTTTGTATATCCCTACTTTAAGTGTTAGATTGTAAAATTCAGAATGGCCTGGCATACAAGATTATTTTAAATTATGAATTTAAAAATTTATTACAGAAAATTTCAAGTGGATTGGATACAAAAGTAGAATAATTAATGAATCCCCACGTATTCATCACTTCAGGAATTCTTCATTCGTGGGCAATTATATTTCATCCATACCCCAATCACTCTCCTACACAGAGATTATTTTGAAGCAAATGCCCACTTTTATATTATTTCATTTGTAAATATTTTAATTTGTATCTCTAAAAGGTAAGGACTCGTGTGTGTGTGTGTGTGTGTGTGTGTGTGTGTGTAACTACAATCTATTATTCCTCCTAAAAATATTTTACAATCATTTCTTAATATCATATCAAATATAGGGCCAGATTTCAAATGTTTTCAATTGTGTCCAAACTGTTTCCCCCCTCCACAGTTTTCTTTGTTAAACCAGGATTCCAATAAGGTTTAAACTATGTAATCAGTTGATGTGGTTGGTATCTCTTAAGCCTTTTTTAATCCATAGGTTTTACCTTCATCTTTCTTCTTTCTTGCTGCTTGTTTGTTGCAGAAACCAAGTAATTTGTCCCTTGGGATTTCTTTATAGTCTGGATTTAGCTAATTCCATTCCCATGGAACCATTTAACATGTTTTCACTCTCCCATATATTTCCTGTGAATTGGTGGTTGAAGCTAGAGCCTTCATCTGATGCAAGTTTGATTTTTCTTTACTTTTTTTTTTTTTTTTTTTTTTTGGCAAGAATACTTCTTAGGTGCTGCTTTTTACTTCCATCAGGAGTAGTATATACTTGCCTCTCTTTTTTTGATGTTAACAGTCATTGAAGGTTATTTCATTGGGGTTGCAAATGGTAATTTTGATTATTAGTTGAAACAATTCTATAAAAAACAGCTTTCCCCTTATTGACTGTCTGATCACCCTGAGGTATTTTCATTTAATAAAGGTAAGATAAATGTTTCATTCTTTCCCTTTACTTACCTATTTTAAAATGTACTAGTTGGTTCCTTAGTATCCTCCAAAAATAACTAATTGGATTATTTTTTGCTATTGCTGTTTACTATTAGATTTAAAAATATAGATGTGCTTCATTCTGTTGCAGTAAGTATGTTTATTTTATGCTCAAATTATCCTATCTCTGGCCAGTGAGAGCCTTTTAAAGCTGGTCCCTGAGTCCTTTTGACATGACTCTTGTACTTATTGATAGTGTTCTAGCTTTGTGATGTGACAAAATGTTCCAGACCATCTTGTATATTTCCTTCCCAGATCTGGAATTAGCTATTTCTCCAAAGAGCCCAGTTTCTTCTAGTATGTCATGGTATTTAGAGGCCACAGTCTGAACATTAAGTGTGCTTATTGCTAGTGACTTGGTCAATGTTTCTAGGTCATTTCAGTGGATAGAACTAGGAAATATGTATATTTTTTCTCTAAGAAAAAGTATATTATGAAGTATATTATATTTCCAATTAAATCTCAGGATTACAAAGTTGTACCTTACTTCACTGATGTTATATCTGCATTTCCTTTTCCCTTGCCAAAATTCCTGGTTCTTAATGCAACAACATAACCACTCATTTGCCTTATCCCACAACACACACATAGTAGTTTCAGAATAGCAATACCACACAACCAGGAACAGCATGATTACTGAAAGCAGTTTGTTTATTATAGAATTATTTGTCTTTAGTATGTATATTCCTCTAGAGATATACAAATTTCTGTTAACCTACAATACAAATTACCCTTAATGTGATATCATTGCCTTTTTTCATATTTTTGTCTTAAAACCCAAAACTACTAATTTCCAAAATGTTTAAATGACTATTTATAATTTTTCTTTATAAATCAAAAAAGAGGTTACAGATAGGAATGATTATGAGACTTATTAAAATAATTACCTTGAGTGTCATCATTGAATTCTCAGGATATACTACTGCGTACTCTTTCTTCTTAGACCTGACTCAGACAGTTTCACAATTTCATTCATTCATTCATTCATTCATTCATTCATTCAAGAGATACCTAATAAATATTATATGACATTCAGACAAGAGGAATAAAGAGAGAATTTAACATGTATTGAGTGTCTGCTATGTCTCAAGTGTTATTCTAGCTGTTTTACATACATTATCTCAAAATTTTATAAGAATCTTTTGAAGTATACCTTATTATTCTGTAACCAATTTTCAGATGAGACAGTTGGGGCTCAAGGGGCCTCCTTTGTCCAAAGTAACAGAGCTGTTAAGTGGAAAAACCAGAATTAATATATTGGTCCATTTTTTCCCAATGTCATATATAAGGTACACTCCCTATCCTCAAGGAGTTACTGGAGGGTTTAGACACAGGAAGAACAAAGTACAATAGAAGTTCAGGCAAAAGAAGAATTAAATTGTGAGGGGCATCACAGAAGAGGTGACAATTTGCCTGAATCTCAAGAAAAAAATAGAGTTTTGTTGGATAGAGAAGGAGTGCATTCCACATGAAATGATGGAAATAAACAAAATTGCATAGGTTAAAACATGCAATGGGTTCTTGAAAGGATGAATAGTCTGGTTTGGCTGGAGTTTAATATAGGGAAATAAACTAAAGCTGAAAAGGTGCCTAGGACCCCAGCTGGGACCTGAATGCCAGTCTGAGGATTTAGGACAGCCAGAAGTGAGGCATGATAGAGCTCAATCCCAGCCATTGGGTAGGTTCCATCTAACCCACATCTTCCTCCTTTCAGAGACACAAGGCAAAACCTAGCTTCATAGATCACACACCTAACAGATTGGTCTGCCTGTCTTCTAGCAGTTTCTTGCTAAAGCTGAACTTATTTTTTATGTTTTGCTGCTTGAAGTTTTGCCAAATTAAACCTTCTAGTTAGACATAGAGTAGTCCCATGAAACATTGCACAGTGGTCGACACTGGTTGCACTGGAATTCTCAGTATCAACAATGAAGTCTGACTGTAATTGGATATATTTGGAGTCAAATAAGCCTTAGAGTACTGTGATAGCTCATCAATTTCTTATAAAAAATCTGCTAAAGTATATTTATCAATTTGATTACTTTAATAAGTATGGGATTATGGAAGCAATAGAAAAAATACCATAATGCAAGAGATTTGGGTAATGGGACACCTTGGTGGCTGTCAGTTGAGCCTCCAACTCTTGATTTCAACTCTTGACTCCAGGGTCATGGGATTGAGCTCTGTGTCCAACTTCACAATGAGCACGGAGCCTGCTTAGGATTCTCTCTCCCTCTGCCCCTCCCTCACTCTCGTGCACATGCTCTCACTCTCTCTCTCTCTCCCTCTCTAAAATTAAAAAAGAAAGAGAGAGAGATTTGGATAAAATTGAGTTCGGATTTGGATAAAGACTTTTTACTCTAGAAATGAGTTATATTTCAATGATATACATAATAGACTCTTAGTTCAGGTAACTTTGGCTTAAGATCCTTCCTTTGCTCAGTATTAAAGTTAAAAACAAAACAAAACACAACAACCACTTAACCTAATATTCTCATACATTCCCCTCATGGGGATTTCTAACAGTGAATTAAGTCTCCCCATCATCCTGTTTTTATAACAAAGTGTGAGATTGCATAATTCATGGTAACTAAACTTTCTTTTACCATATTACATTTGCTATCTTAATTGTCCTTCCAGTTCATAATGCATAAATCAAATATAGTTGAGCTCTGTAAAATCTATTAGTTATGGATCTTTCGAGATCTGAGTGAGCTATTGCCTATTTAGGACAAGTTATGAAAAATGTCCTTAGTATTCCACCTTCCTTCTTTTCTTTCATTCTTTCTTTCTGTCTTTCTCTTTCTTTTTCTTTCTCTCTCTCTCTCCCTCCCTCTTTCTTCCTTTCTTTCTTTCTTTCTTTCTTTCCTTCTTGTCATAATAATTGAGATAGTCTCCTGGCAGGTGAGAGAAAAGAATCTTATGTAGAGAAAGGGCATGGCCTTCATCAATACCCAAAACTATCCAGTTATGGAAAATATAAACCCACATGAAAATGTTTGCTGGACCCATTTTTACAAAATCTACATTTTTGAAGATGTAGTCTATCAATTTTTGTTGATGTCATATTTAAGAATGAAGATATTTATAGACACCGTTTTAATATTTTTAGCCAACACTGTACTGCAAAGTTCAATACATAAATAGATCTGTTGTCCAGTGATTTCACACTCACTATTCCTGACAGAAGATTTTATCTGAGATATCCCAATAATTGTAGTCACATGGCATATTAGTTTTAATTGCCCCACCATAAGCTTTAAGTTTTCATTTTGTGCTAGTGTAGTCATAGCCCATATAAATCCAAGATCTGTGTTTAGGTTACGGTTGTAGTTCACACCCTTGACTGCACTTTAAAATCACCTGGAGGGCTTTTAAAATCATATCAACCTGGGACCCCACTCCCAAAGATTCAGATTTAATTGGTCTGGCTGCAGTACCACATCAGTTGCACAAGTCCAGGAAGCATCATTTATTGAGAACATATTCATCCCCAGGGCCCCCGAACTTCCCGGAGCACAAGTCCACTGTGTTCTGTGTGAATGGTACCTGCTGTCCTTGTACAAACTTGGAAGCCTAAAGAGGGGCATGAGCACACCTGTTTTTAGAAGCTCCCCAGGTGATTCCACAATGCAGCCAGAACTGAGAACCATGTAAAGGTATAAAATAGCACGAGACAATAACAGCATGTATTTAGGAGCCAAGTAGAAATGGATTCAAATCTTGCTCTACCATTCTTTAGCTGTGGAACCTTAGGAAAGTCATTTAACCTAGTGGAGCCTCAATTTCTTCATAAACAAAATGAGAAGAATAATACCTGCCTCAGGGCTTCTGGGTGGCTCAGTCAGTTGAGCGTTGGACTTCAGCTCAGCCCATGATCACACAGTTTGTGGGTGCGAGCCCCACGTCGGGCTCTGTGCTGACAGCTCAGAGCCTGGAGCCTGCTTCGGATTCTGTGTCTCCCTCTCTCTCTGCCCCTCCCCCACTCATGCTCTGTCTCTGTCTCTGTCTCTCTCTCTCAAAAACAAATAAACGTTAAAAAAATTAAAAAAAAATAATACCTGCCTCATGTGATTATACTGAAAAAAAAAATACAGTCTAAGTGAAATGCTTGCCACAAAGTTCATTCTCAAGAATCCACTATTATTATTTCAGTTATTAAAGTAAAATTTCTGTATTATTCTAGACTTCTTCAGTACTGACAGAGATCAAATGTGGACAACCTGAAACAAAAAATGGGAAATTCAAGCAAGCCACAAGAAGGGTAGGGTTGGATTTGGTCTGTTGGATTCCAGCATTTGAATGCTGTTAGGACACATATTCTCTCTTGTGCTTATTCCAGTTTCTTTCATGGTGCCTTCATTCTCTGAAGCCAGCTGTCCCTGGAGAGGCTAGCCTATAACCATAGGCAACTCAAGCCTTTTATATCTCTATAGCTTCTTATGCACAGAAGAGTAGCTAATTATATTCAACTCAGTTGAGAAGATCACAGTGACCCGGGCTGGCTCTTATATCCACCCCCATGGTCAAGATGTATAGTCCTTAAAATGGAAAGAAGGATAATGTGCAAATGAACACAGTAACCACCTTCATTTTCACCATTCAAATAATTGAATTCAAATAATATAAAATGCACAAAACCTCTGCCATCGTAGGATCTAAGGAAGAGCAGCAGTAAGGTCCCAGAAGCAGTCACAAAGTACCCCCAGTTTAAAACACCTAGTCGCTGGCCGCCTGTGTGGCCCAGTCAGTTAAGCATCCAACTTCTGCTCAGGTTCATGACCTAATGGTTTGTGGGTTCGAGCCCCACATCAGGCACTGTGCTGACAGCCAGAGCCTAAAGCCTGCTTCGGATTCTGTGTCCCCCTCTCTCTCTGCTCCTCCCCCACTCGCGCTCTGTCTGTCTGTCTGTCTCTCTCAAAAATGAGCAAACATTTAAAAAATAAAAATAAAACACCTAGTCTCATCTGCATCGTCTAATACCTGAGTGTTCTCCCCTCCCATCCCCACCCCACAGTCTCTCCTTACCTATGGGAGTGGGGAAATTTGGCAGTTATTAGGAATACACTCTACAGCTACTTTACTGTGCATGTTACCCAAGAACAAGACACTGTACAAGAACAATCACAAAGACCCAAAGACCCCCTTTAACATTTAACTTGTTCTAGCCACTTATCTACCCCTTGTGGTGGTGAAGGGGCAAGTGTCATGACAGAGGAACAAGATTTATCGCTTTATAGCAAGTGTGCTTTGGACAGGTTATTTAACTTCTCAGAGCTTCAGTTTCCTAATTTGTGAAATAAGGGCAATAATATTTCACAGGACTTTTGTAAGAGTTGAATATATTTGCTAAGCAATAAGGTCTTTGAAAGTCAATTACACTCTAGATATTGGATCTCCAATAAGTGGTTTCAGGGTTTGGGGAATAGCTTTATATTTACAAAATTAACTGAAGAGGCCTTGCTATGAACATGCTCTCATGTATTTAGACCCAGTAGAGAGAATGGCTGGGCATATACTTGAATATCCTAGGAAACACTGCAAAAGATGCACAAGTATTATTGATATTCACTGACCTTTGGGTCTTAGCACACTTACTTTGTGGTTACATAAATGAATGATGGAGCTGCTGGCATTCACTATAAGTCACCTTGCTACTTTACTGGTTCAAGGGCATTATTTAGAAAAGCACCCACTCACTTCACTGTAACATAGAATAACACTTTAGATAAGGAAGTAAAGAAGAAAAAAGTCAACTATTAATAGCATTACTAGCTCTTCGATGTCAAATGATGCTTCTGGGGATTTTGAGGCTTCTTTATAGTTCCTGTTCAGCCAAAGTAAATTGATTATGGGTTGATGAGAGTTGGTGAGAGGATTATAGGAATGAAGGTGTAAAAGCCAACTGGCTCATGGCCAAGGACACAGATGGCACTCTGACTCTTATGGGCAAAATCAAGTTCCAGATTATATGCTATGGACCAGCTATGTATTCTCTATTGGCAAGGAACCTCATCCCAGACAGTGATATTAAAATAGTATGCATCAAAAATGTATATTTAGTATGCACCTTTTCTGACCTGAAAATGGAGGAATTACCTGACTAGGCCTTTTATAGTGTCAGTACTCCATAATCAAAATCCCATATATTTCCATAAGTTAAAATTGCTTTCAGTGTAAACAGTGGTGTTTTGAACAAAGGAGCAGTCTACTCATGAACCTTTACCTTTTAGGTAAGCACAGAATTGCCTATATCAAACAAACATGAATAAAGGTCAGCTATGAATTTTAAATTGTTCAAAAGATTGGTAATTCAACATCACTAAAATGTAGGGAGCAAATTGATGAGAATATCTTGGAAGAGAAAGAATATATTTTCCTAATTTTTTTAAACATCTGGTCTTCATACTAATTTTATTTCAATTTTGTTAATATAACCACACAAATGCCTGATTTATACAGTTTAAGTATCCCGTAGCAACGTGATCTTGTGTTTCTCTCTTTCATTTCCTTCCTAGCCCTCCCCTATTTATTTCTTGAGAGAATCAGGAAAAGGTTTTCTGTTTCTTCTCTGTTGAATCTATTTATGAAAATTTGAACTAAACAGCTTAGCACAATTAAGCAGGATGCCTCATTCATCAAACCTTCATTTTTCTAAGACTTCCATCCTATCAGTCACCAAAAAGCATGTGTTAAGTGGCAACTGTTTCTAGTCTGTTGGCATGCCACATCTGTTGACAATTACAGAGGTGCGTAAGACGCCATTCATATCGTGGTATGTGCTTCCCTGTGCCTTGGGTCACAGGCCCTCAGGGACATTTACAAAGTGTGTGCTTTTTCACTGTCCTGGAACTAAAGAGTTTAATTTTGCCTGAGAATGTGTTTATGCACCTTGTAAAGGAACTAGTCATTCTTTTTTGCTTTTCCTTACTACGCGGGGTGTGTGTGTGTGTGTGTGTGTGTGTGTGCGCGCGCGCGCGCGCGCGTACGTGTGCACACGCACCAAAGAAAAACCATGCCAGGTAATAAGCACAAAGACTTTCTTTTACATACCCACCAACCTTCCTTGTAAATTGCTGCTTTGGATTTTTATTCATTCTTTTGTTAGTACCATATTTCTTGGCTTCTCTTGGATTTTGTATTTTTTTTTAATCCTACTTAATTCTGGTTTTATTTCCTCATGTTCTTGGTCAAGATTTGGATCAGATTTTTTCAATGTATGTCTGCAATTACAAGTCACTGGGACCCTCTCTGAAGTTATGCCCTCTTTCTTTTGGGTCTCTTCCTGACCTATAAGCATGTTTCATTCTATAATCCATATTTCTAAGGAAGTATTTAGAACCTCAAAAAGCTGAATCTGTAAGTCATCTACCCAGGTATTTTATCTCCTGGAATGGTTGGCAATATCCAAAATGTTGACATTTTCTCCTGTTTTTACTTAAGTATTTAATATTGGGTATGCATGATCATAGTAACATAGTTTGAGGGTGGTTTTTGTTTGTTTGGTTCTTGTTTTTTGTTTTTCATTTAAAAGAGAGGTACTGGAATGCCTGGGTGGCTCAGTTGGTTGAGCATCTGACTCTTGATTTTGGCTCAGATTGTGATCTCGTGGTTTGTAGGATTGAGCCCCTCCTCAGGCTCCGCGCTGACAGTGTGGAGCCTGCTTGGAATTTTTCTCTCTCTCTCTCCTTCTCTCTCTGCCTCTCTCTCTTTCTCTCAAAATTAATAAATAAACATTTTAAAAAATAAAATAAGAGAGGGGTACTGCTTTTGGACATTGTGAGCATATTTTATTAATATTATGAATAATCAAATGAATTCTAGAAGAGCTACCTTAAGGGAGTTACTTAATGGCTAAAAGAAGAACTAGGAGAGAAAGAAGTTGAGAACGAGGTTAAAGTCAATGGTAGTTTCATCCATGGTGGTTAATGGTGTTTCTTAATATTTAAATATCAAGTGTGTTGTAATGCTTAATTATCCTTAATATCTAAATGAATCACCACCATATTGAAGAAAAGAGGAAGTGACCTACAAATTCTTTAGTTTCTTGAAGAGGAAGGAGCAGCTTGAGGAGCTTGGAGAATTCTACAGGAGAGAGGAAGTTGTTAGATCCTAGGCTCCCATTTCCTTCAAATGAAGAAAACAGGATGCATGAGCGTGCCTCTTCTCCAACATTAAATTTTGCGTTGGTTTGCTATTAAACTCAAGGGTATGTGAAGGAAGCAATTTTAATTGCTTGGCACTTTAAAACCCTGTTCTACTGTTCAGTGGGTTAGAAATATTTTGAAAATTTGATTGCATTTACAGCCATGCAAATTTACCTGTAATAAATTTCTGCTGTAGGCCTAAATAATCTGTCTTCTAGAAATGAACATATAAATGCAACTATAGAATGCTCAGAAGGGCAAGGGAGGCCAGTATTTATTGATGACCTGCATGGTACTAAATGCATTACATTCACTATTTTATCCTCTCTTCTTAATGTCCATATGAGTAGATACTGCTATTTCTATTTTACAGAGGAGGAAACTGAGGCTAAGACCCACTAGGAGCCCCTACCTAACTTGTATGAAGTGCAGTGCAGACCCGCCCCAGCTCTGTTTGACTGCAAGCCTGTTTTCCTTCTCAGCTGTCTTTACATCCCTGGGGTGATGCTGAAAACAGTGAGGAGTGGCAGCTTCTTAGTTCACGGAGGCTTTGCAATCAATGCAGCCTGATTCATCGAAGACACACACCCAGCTTCATACACACAAATCCACTTGGGGCCTGATTTATCTGGATTTGTGTCTAAATTATCCCATATATCAAATAATGCTAGATACTCTCTCCAATTTCTGCCTGGTAGCCAGCTTAAAATGTCTCAAAACTCCCGCTGTTCAGAGCAATACTAAGAATGTTGTCTTATGTTAATCAAGTATACACTGTGCTGTCTTGTATTAATTAAATTTATGGTACCTAAATCAAGAATCCTTCGGGTTGGCTTTTGAAGCATGCTCTGTCTCTGGCATGGGAAGAGCCTATTTTGAGATTTTCCTACACAAAAGTAAAGAGCCACCATCAGGTATTGTTGAGAGCCTTTTCAACTGATCCCCAAACGTAAGAGGAATCTAGCTTCTCTGGAAGTTTTTAATAAATCTCATTATCTGACCATTAGTCAAATGCCTAGAATATGACATTCCTTCATTATTTTTTTTCCACTTATGGTTTTGTTTAAAGGCTCTTTTGATGTTGTTTGCCCCCAGGTAGTGGTAAATGACCATGATTGCTAATAGGCTGGTTTCCACCAGCTAACAACTGCCTCATAAATATTCAACAGGGGCATTCTGTGCGAAGGGCTGGGGAATTAGGTGACCTGCCAAGTCTTTCCACATCTAATATCTATGATAATGGCTGCAAATTACATGGGACAGAAGGAATGGTCTTGCACTGTGAAAAAATGAAGGGAAATCAAGACAGCCTGTGGCTCCTAGCTGCAGTAGTCAGCTTGCCTGGCTGAGAACACCTTTCCCAGGCGCTGTTCACTGAGGTTGCTGCCTTTCAACCCTGCCTTACAGCTGAGGGCTAGGGTGTTCACCCCTGCTTAACCACAGTCCTCACCACCCGGAAGAGTCGAGCAGTCTTTTCTCTTTGTTTTAATCTTTTGTTGTAATGGTAATTAGCATTACACCTTGAGTAGTAAATTAAGAAATCCAAAACAGAATTTTAAATTTAAAAGGCTTTCCCACTAGGAATCCAGTTGCATTAATTCTGTGGACTGAAGGTAAACTGAATTAGCTGAGTGTGTGAATTCATTACCTTATTCTAATCCTCAACATCACAAATGCAAAAGGCTGTCATTAAATTTGAGAACTGACAAGAACTGGGATTTCTCAATATGAGTGTTGAAAGATTAATTTGAAAAGATCTCACTAAAAAATACAAAAGTTTATTGCTAACGTGGGATATTTTATATCCATAGTCTGTACCTGGTTTTAAAAAGTGCCCCTTTGCAGTACCTGGTTTAAAAAGAAGTGATACATCATTTAGAGCACTTGATCAAATTTTAAATTGAAATACCTATAGTTATTATTTTGTCCTGGTGATACGTAAGCACAGTTTATAAGATCATATTGGAAATTTCTTTGTCATCAAAGGATATTTGATTTCCACTTATTAAACATTTTACATCCAAACAGAAGTTAAAAACAAAGAAAAAGAAAGAGAAAATGAGCTCCACCGCCCCCCCATCCATTCTTTTCAAAATAAGATTTCGGAAAAGAAAGTATTTACTCCTTTGACAATATCTCATTACTGTGTATTTGTGGTAAAAATATTAGTGGTAAAAAAGAAATGGTACTAATGAACACAGTGGTAATAAATTTCACACAAGTATAGTTAATTTTCACCAAACTAGTTGCCAAGCTGGTAGTGGGGTAAAAATGGTACATATTTCATTTTTGGTCAGTGGCATTTTAATTTTATAAATAGCCATCTACCTTGATTTACACATCTGTAGCACATTTTAAACATCTGTGTCTAAGACGACCATTTGGGAAAAGGAAGCAAAAGGTTCGCTGGCTTCACTTAATACCTCTTGTCTGGTTCTCTGTACTGCATTCAACTCCCAAATGAGATTTTGTAAAGAGAAATTGTATGCAGTTTGCTTACTTATTATAGAGTGAATAACCTAGGATGGCTTTTTACAAGCCAGCATGTGATTTTACTGACTTTTCAAATGTTATGCAACTGTTGAAGAACTTAAACATCGGTTCCAACAGTGAAAATTAGAATAATTGAGATCAAGCGCTAGAGGCTGATGGTTCTCTTAACTCTGTTACCACAGGAGCCCTTCACTCCCTTGTGTTGCATTTATTAGTTTGCAAGAGATTTTTGCGTTCAGAACATAAGACCTAGTTTTAAAAATGCTACTTGGGGTTGCGGGGGTGCCTGGCTGGCTTAGTCAGTAAAGCAAGTGACTCTTGATCTTCAGTTCTAGCCCCACATTGGGTGTAGAGATTGCTAAAAAAAAAAAAAAAAATCTTTAAAACAATACTACTTTGAGTAACTGACTGGTTTGTAGCATTATTTTCATCCAACTTGATTAATTTTAGCCATAGATCACTTAAAAGAACAGCTTGATTAAAACTATTAGAAAAGGAATATATTGTTTAGCCATAAAATATAAAGTCTAAGCTATACGTGAAATAACTTTTAAAGGTAACCCTTCTATGGAAAAAGATAGTATGGGGTGCCTGGGCAGCTCAGTGGGTTGAATGTCTGACTTCAGCTTGGGTCATGATCTCAAGGTTCATGAGTTTGAGCCCCGCATTGGGCTCTGTGCTGACAGAGCTGGCTTCGGATCTTCTGACCCCCTCTCTCTCTGCCTCTCTCTCTCTCTCTCTCTCAAAAATAAATAAACATTAAAAAATTTTAAAGATAATAATTTATAATATTACCACTCCCAAGATACGTAGACAGCCATTGCTATTAAGAAAATCACATTGATTCTGTCTACCCTTGCTGTATGTCTGCTTCTTTCCTAAAACCACAGTACTAGAAGCAATTTTAATGATCCATGATATAATCCTTAGTTTTCCCCTTAAACAAGACCAGACCTAAAGCCATTGATTCTAACATCAGAATGGTCTACTAGATCCTTTTCATTTGCTATTAGTACAGGGGTATCCCCTCATCCCCCATGAGCATAAGAATAGCAGTTTTGTTGCAAGATCTGGAAAAAAAAAACCCCACATTGAAACCCTTACTGCTGTAGATGTATTTATTTTGTAGTTATTAAAAGCTAAGAGGGCTCCTTCTCAAATTTTTGCATGATGATTCCTGAATGAAACATTTGCCACTTTTTCCTTCTCAACACTACCCTAACCCTTATGTGTATTTAACTCAACATCAATAGGGGTTGGGGGTGTTGATCCTTTCTTTAACTTTGGCCTTTTGCAAACACTTACTTACCCTGGACCAGTGGTATTCAAATAATATAATTAAGAATCTCTTGTAAAGCCTGTTAAACTTAGTACAGATTCCTGAGTCCCATACTAAGAAACACTAATGTAGTAAATCTGGGTTGGGACCCAGAATCTTCATTTTTCTTAAGTTCCCCATAAGTCCCCTTATGACTAAGATGTAGGATGTCCAGGAACCATCCTTTGAGGAAAGGCAGGGGTTCTGGGTCCTTGTTCATGTGTTCAAACAGCATCGACTTACTGTAACTACCTAAGAATTGCATGATCTAGTCAGTGTTTTCCCAGATTTAATAATGTTATCAGATTTCAGAACCAAAGGAATAACAACTGGGCTACTTGGGATGAATAGCAGTTTGGTGATGCTGAGAGCACTCTAGAGTGGGAAGACCTGGGTGAGTTCCAGAGCCCTGTTGATGAAGCTTTTGCAGTGTTGAGAGACTTATTGCCATGACTCAGTTTTCTAGTGTATGAGTAGAGATAATCATCTTTGCCTTCTACCCCCATAATACCAAGACTCTGACAAATACAGAGGCACAACTTGTAAAAATAAACTAATTTCTACATGGTCCTGTAGTTATATAAGTAACAGATTTCCAGAAACCAAACACCCATAGAAAACCCAGCATTTTCCTTATGTTTTATAATAATTTCCCTTGGTTTTAAATGATGGTTTGTAAAACCACCTCCTCAGAGACTTTCTCCTTAACTTTCTACTTTACCTTCATCCCGTCTCAATTCATTTCTATAAAGATATTGAGATGGCATATTACATGTCACATTTCTAAACCACCCTCTAACTGGTACCCTTGGAGATCTTACATTTCCCACACTCAGAACCTAGAAGGTCAACCATATTTGACTCACTGAAAATAACAAACAGCTGCTGAGCTGGCCTAGAATAATGTATGGGATAAAAAGTCAGGTTTAACCACAAAAGTCTTCCCAATCATGAGTCAGTGTGTGGGTGCCTCCATATTAGACTTCATGCAAGAGAAAGGAGCTGAATGCGGGAAAGTTCTCAAGAGATTCTTTGGAATTAGGATTTTTGAAAGGAAACATCCTTGTCCACCCTCACTAGAGTCACCTCTTTCATTTCTTTACCCACCTCATTCTTTTCAAACACTGTGTACACTTCACATCAGACCAGAGTGCCCCAAGAGTCCCTATAACTTCTGCTTTGTCAAAGACCAGGAAGGCATATGCAGTTGAACAAGGCAGGTTTATTACTCATTGCAGTGGGAGAGGACATACACCATGAGAAATCATGGGGCATCTCAGTCAAAGATGTTAAAAAGGACTTGAGACATTTGGGTTTGCATTAGGACAGAGTTTGAGGTGGGGTCCAAGAAAGCAGGGATTTGCTCTAGATTGGGTGTTCTCAGGAAGAGGTACAATTCTGTAGCTGGATATCTTAATCTTATCTGCAGGAAGGGCAAACCAGGAAGAGTATGTTTTTTTGCCATGAACATTTCAGGTTCTCTTTGTAGGTGCTGTGTTGTTTTTTTTTTTAAGATTAATTTTCTGCTTTGCCATTGTTTGTTTATGATTAGTTCATCTGATCTCGAGTTGCATGGCCCTATCACTTATGAACTTGGGAAGTAGGGATTTAGGAACAGTGAGAAGGGTGAGTAGAGACTCCTCTCCATGAAGCAGTGGGTCAGTAGGGGAATTATAAGGAAGAGCAAGGGGAATGAAATGGTTTTCCAAAGTCTACTCAAGTGAGAAATGGGTGGAATGCGTGGATGGATGGATAGATGGATGGATATAAAATATCAGGCCCATCTGAATTTACTACCATCCCAGATAATCTGCAGTTATCCTGAATACCTCTGGAACCAAAATCAACAAAACACATGATTCCTACCATTTTATGATTTGTTTATGTATGTATTGCACCTATATTGACACACAATACTGAAATTATGGGCTGCTAAAATTATGAAGAAAGGCAGTTAATGGTCCAGAAAGTTTTATTCATTCATAACAAAAGGGAATATAGGCAGGCTGAAACTAGTAGAAAACCCATTACCTTTTAAATCTGTCAGAAATCTCTTGTCAGCTGTGGCTATCCTCAGAATCATAAGGTTTTTAAAGCCTATGAAATGTTCATTTTCACATAAACATGAAATGGTGTCAGGGTATGGTGGGGGGAATTCCTGTCCAACAGGCACTTCTGCAGAAATAGTAGAGAGGGATCCTTCCTCAAGACGTGTGGGAAGGAATCCAGTTGTGCCCGATGAGTGGCATAGACAACTATGGAGATTGAACTTATGCTTGATGCTTATTACCCTGGGCAAAGAGGACAGGAGTCCCTCCTCTTATCTGTATTCTTTGTAAGGACTAAGCTTCCTGAGAGGTTAAGCCACCAGTTAGAATATGAAATCTTTAGAGGCACCTGGGTGGCTCAGTTGGTTAAACAACCAGCTTCAGCTCAGATCATGATCTCGCTATTCATGTGTTCGAGCCCTGCATCGGGCTGTCTGCTGTCAGCACAGAGCCCACTTCAGATCCTCTGTCTCCCCCCTCTCTCTCTGCCCCTCCCCTGCTCATTCTCTCACTCTCTCTCTCAAAAATAAAATAAAACATTAAAAAAAACCCACTTTGCTTCTACTGGGTATAGATTTGTACATAATCCTTCAGTGGAACAAGAAAAGGAAAATAACTTAAAAAAATAGAATATGAAATCTTTAAGGGAAGCCATTTGTCTGCTTTTTCTTTGCCTTCTACTTTAAATGTAAAGGCTTGTCATAGCCAGTACCTAGAGTTCCATAAGGTATGAGGCTTCATAAAGGTAGGGAATGCCCCCTCCTTTTCCTCTTAGAAGTATGTGAAAGCCTCCTTGCTCCTTTTTTTTTTTTCTAATTTCTAATTTTTTTCAGAATGAGCATTCTGAGAACAAAACTCTGCTCTGATAACTCTTATAAAACACTTTTGTGCTTGGCCCTCCAAGGATTAAGAATTGGACACATAATTCTCCATTCATTTCTCAAGTGTCAAGAGAGAATTGAGTTTAAAGGCTCCAATTCCCTTGCAGGTTACACTGTCTATCTAGATGAATTAGTATTCAACATGGCTTTGGGAAAATCTCAGATGATTTGCAGTTTTGCAAATTGTTCAGACTCATAATGAAATCTCAGGCTGAGGAAATCACTAAACAGCTCCTGAGCATAAGCTTTTTCCTCTGATGTCCGGACGTCTTGGATCAAGTCATTCATCTGCCTTCTTTGCCTCATCTATACTCGAAAACAAGGCTTCTTGAAAAAGTCACATACACCACTAACTTGGTGCAAATTCATGGCCTCCAACCTTAGCTGGGACCTCAGTGAGGCCCCCTTCTGTATGTCCTCAGTCAGTTCCTCTCCCAAACTACCACCACTGAACTCCTCTGCCACCCTCCATTTCCTTCCTTGCTCAGCAAAAGGCAGTCCATTATCCATCTATTCCCACTCTCCCTTTTGGGTACAATAGGATCTATATTCCTTTTCTTCTCCAGGATTATGTTCTGGGTCCTCTAACTTCTACACTCTCAAGCCCCTCAAACTGGCAATTATTTCTTTTCTATAGTTTCAATTCTCTTCACTAATGTTTTCCCTTTAGAATATAGAATATTCTCAAGTCTTTTCCATTTAAAAAAAATGTGAGCACCTTCACATGACTCCATGGTCCTCCAGGTCTTTTTCTTTGCAGCCAAGCATGTCTCCAACCACTGACTCCTTTTCTCAACTGCAGTCTGAATTCCACCTGAAGCAGTCCACCAAGACTACCCACCAAGGACTCATTTGGTTTTTGGCCAAGTCAAATGGGTCCTTTCCTTACTTGATTTTCCTGAAGCATTGACACAGGTGAGCCCCATGCACATTTTAATACTCTTTACTTCTTTAGCTTTGATGCACTTCTCTTCCCTGATTTTGCACCGCCCTCTTCCCGTTCCTTTTCAGGTTCCTCTCCGTGTGCTAGTCTCTTAAGTGTTAGTATGTGATAGGGTGTCATGCTTGGATTCTTCTCTTCTTAGTTAGCTCAGTGTCCCTAAAAGAGAGCTCTGGAAGTTCCCAAATCTATATCTCTGGGTGTTAAAATCCATGTAGTCAACATTACCATGTGGATGGTCAGTAGGTGCTTAAACTCAACATGACCAGAGCTGAACTTTTATCCCGTTCTCGTTCCAGTCCACCTCTAGGAATAGAAAATTATCATCCTAGTCACACAAACCTAAAAGCTTTGCATTGACTTAGACCTTTCTTCCTCATTCAGCCCTTTCCACTCAATTGATTCCCAAGATATGCTAATTCTACTTTCAGAATGTAGCCTTTTCTCTATTCATTGTGCTATTACTTTAGTTAAGGCACTAAAACTTTCTCATTAGTACACTGCTTCTAGTTATCTTCTTAAAATGTGGCTTCCCATTGCTTTCTAGGCAAACTTCTGAGCATGGCATATAATGTCCTTCATAACCTGCCACCTGCCAAACTCTGCAGCCTGCTCTCCGACCAGATTTCCATGTGGACATTTACTCCAGCATAACACCCTACCAGAAGTTCCTTCAAAACACCAAATTATCTCACAATTCTTCCTTTCATATGCTGTTCCCTCTGCTTCTAACATTACTTCTTTCTAATCCTTATGGCTGACTTCTTATCTTTCAAGGCTTAGTTCATATACTAACATCTTAACGTGCTCATTCAGGAAATGTTAGTAATCATTATGGCTGATTGGCACCCATTCTTTATATTCTCCTAGCAAACCTTTAACATAGTGTTAATCATAGTATCTGTATATATGATATATATACCATATATATTCATAAATATATTGCTATATATTTACTATATATTACTATATATATATAGTAATATAGCATATTACTATATATATATAGTAATATAGCATATTACTATATATTTAGGAATATATATACACCATACATATTCCCATATATTGCTATATACGCCATATATATACTATATATATTATATATACACCATATATATTACTATATATTACTGTGTGTATATATCTTCCTATATATATAGTAATATATAGTAATAGGCCTCTTATTTTTCTTACCACCTAGTTCTGAACTCCACATTTTGCTTTTACTTTATCTCACTTACATTACCAACCTGGACCCTAAAGGCATTTGGGTTTACTATACCTGTTTAAAATAACAAATATTATCAGCAATTTTCTAGTGAAATTATGGTGGGGGTTGTAGTGATGATGATTATATTTATTGAATACTTACTATATGGTAGGCACTTTCTAAATGTTTTACATATATTATCTTACTATAATCTCATTTAATGGATGAGGAAACTGATAATGAGAGAGGTAAGTACCTTAGCCAAGTCATATAGCATATTAGTATTGGAGTCAGGATTTGAACACATAGAGTACTAGCCTAGAGTACAAAAACAACAGGGTAAATATTTTCCACGTACTTCATCAACCTTATTCCATTTATTACTCTTTGAGAGAGAAAGCCTGGGAAATCAATTCAAAATACTTATTATATATCTCCAATTGACCCTTGAACAACACATGTTTGAGCTGTGTGGATCCATTTATACATGAGTTTTTTCCCATAAATACAGTAGATATAAAACACCATAAATATATTTTCCTTATGATTTTCTTAATATCATTTTCTTTTTTCTAGCTTACTTTACTGTAAGAATACTGTACATAATCTGAATAACATACAAATTATGTGTTAGTTGACCATTTACATTATTGGCAAGGCTTCCAGTCAATAGTAGGTTATTAGTGGTAAAATTTTTGAGGAAGCAAAAGTTATATGCAGATTTTCAGCTGCAGGGGGGTTTGGAACCCCAAACCCCACCCCTCATTGTTCAAAAGTGAACTGGACTTTGTGATTGAATTAGGCCTTTGAATAAAATATAGCCCTTCCTTTAAGTTTACCACCTAGAAAGGGAAATAAGGTATGAACATACCTTAATAAGTAGACCAGGTGGGTGGTGGGTATTGAGGAGGGCACCTTTTGGGATGAGCACTGGGTGTTGTATGGAAACAAATTTGATAATAAATTTCATGTTAAAAAATAAGTAGACAAAATATGATAAATGATAAAACTGACAAGTGCTATGGAAATCGAAAATAACTTGCTATTTATTTGATATCTTGCATGTGGAAAATGCTTCATAAATTGCATTTGATTTAGAATTTACATATACAAATGTGCACCCACATTTTCTAGCAATCCCCATTTTCCAGTCCTGCTCTCCTTTAGGAATCAGAGGGTTCAGTGTCCCTATAACTAACACAGAATCGAATGGTTTCTGTATTAGTTAGCATATGTAATGTTGGCAGCTATAACAAACAGCCCCATCACAATGACTTAACAAATAAACATTAGTTCTCGCTCATGACACAGGCCAGTGGGGATCAGTATTTGGGAGGGGATGTTGTATACTACACAGTTATTCAGGTAATCAGACTTTTTCCATCTACTGGCCTTGATGTGCCCTAAGACTTTAGACACTTAATGTCTTCAAATGACACCTCTGTACCTCTGTATTTGGTCAAACAATGAAGCGGGGGAGAGAGAGAGAAGGAGGGAGGGAGGGAGGGAAGGAGGGAGAGAAGGAGAGACTTGGAAGATTACAAGAGAGGTTTTTACAGCCAGGCTTTGAAGTAGCACATGTGACTCCTGCCCAAAAGCCATTGTCCAGGACTAGTTGCGTAGCCCTGTCTAGGTGTAAGGAAGCTAGGAAATGGAGCCTTCTTGTGTCTCCAGGAGAAAAATGGTTTGGTGAACACATAGCATTGACTCTATCACAGCCTTTATCCTCTTCATTATTCCAGTTATTGTATTTTTAAAGTTTCTCTACTCTTCTCTCTCAGATATCACTGGGGCCTCATAATAGATTGGTGGAGAGAACATGGAATACACAAATAATACAGTCTTCCCAACTTTGCACTGCCCACTTTTTTATTTTATCATTTTCTGCAGCTGCTTTCCATTCAATTCGGCTATAAAACGTTAATGAGGCAATCACTGTCCTAGGTCCTAGGGAGTCAGTCATGGACAAGACAGTCTGTGCTCTCAAGATGCTTAGTGTAGTGGGGCCAGTCATAACATCAATTTCAAGAGGCCTTCTCCAATGCCTTTTTCCCTCCCAGACTGCTTCTAGGTTCTTGAGAGAGAAGGTGTATTTCCCTCTCCACACCAGCTCTAGACATTAGCTCTCTATAGAAAATTTTTCTTATTCCTCCAGGGTCATTATGTTTTTTAAGATCTTTGAGAAACATCTCTAGAATTAATTTTGAGAGATAAGTCTAGATAGCATTACCCAGTGTTATACCCCTGCTTAGTACTAAGATTCTCTTTAGATTGTGTCGTAAGGCATGACACAAATTCACTGTGTTCCTTGGCACAAGGTGAGCTCCTATACTATCTGAGTGCATCTGGCTGTCCTCTGGAGGAAGTTTGATCTTAAGTAGCTAGAAGAGTTGGCAAGAGTCTCTTCACCTGTCCTCAAATAGGGAAAAGGGATATTTATGCAAATCGGGTCCTAAAACAGCCATTGGTATCTCATGATTCTTCAAGGGAGACATGCAAACTAACTCTGTAACATGAGGGGTGTGTGTGTGTGTGTGTGTGTGTGTGTGTGTGTGTTTGCAAAATTCAGGGAGAAACTTTATGGAGGAAACTGCCTTAGGCACATTAAATATATAAGTTTAATTTAACACAGAAACCAAGTATTTTTTAAACCAAGTTTTTAAAACACCCGAGACACTAAATTTTCTATGATGAATTCTCTGGAAGAAGTCCTAAAGCTCGTTCTCTGATTACTTCCTATCAGACTTGGAAGGGAACGGTGTTTTGTTTTGGTGAGTTCAACTCCACCCTTGTTCATTTTGGTTATAATAAAAAGTTTTAAAATATGTTTTTCTGAGCAAGTGATTTTTCCTAGTTCTAAATTCTCACCACCCTTGAAATGTTGTAAGTACAGCTCCAGTTGTCCTCAAGGAAAAGATCAAAGGAAGGAAAAAACATATTAATGAGCACAGTAATTCAAAACCTCTTAAAATGTTGTTCCCATGTGTAGTGGGTCTTTCCGGGCATATCTCTGAGAAATGGATATTTTGGATCTTGATTTTAGCATATACAGGAAACCAATCCCCAGGCATTTCCCCCTTACAATTCCTTTACAAGTTCTCACTTAGAGAATTCCAAAAGTACCTTACTCAATGGTAATGTAGATTTCCCAGTGTTAAAAAAATTAGAGGAGAATGGAGTGAGTTGGTATCTCAAGTAAGTTTACCTGTCTAGTCACCTGATATTAGCTACCTATATACTTACACCACCAGGGCACCGTTTATTAATTTAGTGATAAGCTACACAACATTGAAATTACATTGCTCCTCCATAGACAGAGAAATCACAAGTGGAGTTACCATTGCAAAGGATCTTAAAAATCCAGATGTAAATACTAAAAGCAGGAACCCCAGCTGTAACGTAAACTCCACAAGAAGAAGCCTTATTCACTGAGGACCTTCAAGAATTAGTTGTTTAACGAATGGACATCAAACAGCATGGAGGAATATATCAATAAGTATTGAAAATGTAAGCATGGAAGGAGTTCAGCAAGAATAGCAAAAATGTATAAAGATGGCAGAGATGAGGGGAGCCATGAGGAGTTGTAGACCTCAAATAGGTGGAGGTGAAGGGGAGGCAGTCTGAGCTAGGAAAAAAGAAGAGAGAAGTAGTAGAGGGGGGGATTTCTCATGGGGCGATAGGGAAATGGGTTTATCTCAGGCCAGAGAATCACATGGTGATGTAATAGAAACCAGGCAGATCAGGCATGGGAGTATGGACTTAGTCACAGTGTTTGGGGTTTGTGTCCTAGCTCTGCCATTTATTCAGTAACCTCACTTAATATCTATAATTTGGGAATAATGCTGTAGAACATATATTAAATAAAAATCAAGGGGCACTTGGGTGGCTTAGTCGGTTAAGCGTCCTATTCTTGACTTTGGCTCAGGTCATGATCTTGCTGTTGTGAGACTGAGCTCCATGTAGGGGTGCCCTGGGCATGGACCCTGCTTAGGATTCTCTCTTTATCCCTCCCCCTCTTCCCCTCCCCCAGTTGTGTGCTCTCTCTCTCTCTCTCTCTCTCTCAAATAAGAGAATTTAAAAAATTATTTTAAGTCAAGTAGGGGTGCCTGAGTGGCCCAGTCCATTAAGCGTCTGACTCTTGATTTTGGCCCACGTTATGATCTCATGATTCATAAGCTTAAGCCCCCTGTTGGGCTCTGTACTGACAGTGTGGAGTCTACTTGGGGTTCTCTCTCCCTCTGTCTCTCTCTCTCTCTCTCTCTCTCTCTGCCCATCCCCTGCTCATTCACGCTTTTTCTCTCTCTCAAAGTAAATAAACATTTTAAGAAATCAAGTAGATATGATAGATTAAACAGTTGCAAACTTGAGCTATTTAAAAGATGGTATTATTATTATTATTATTATTATTATTGATGAAAACAATATTCTGGGTAGCCTTTTGATTCTGCTGGTTTTCTTATAATGGGAAATTTGGTTGATAGAATGACACCACCATATGTTCCTGGGAAGAATAGGTAAAAAGATAAAACCTAGTGATTGCCTATTGGATAATTTCAAAACAAGTGAGAAAATTCTTTTAACATTCCTAAGTAAGTTTTAGAGGTGATTTTAAAGTTAAATTTGTAATTGATTTAAATTATTATGAATTGTATGCATTCATTTCACAGAATTATTATGTGGGAAGTAAAGGCCCATTCATTCACTGAGCTGATAAAGAAACTTTATTAGAGTAATACCCAACAACACTTGTGTTAAGGAATGTTAGAGCTTTATTGTCTTTAATGATTCTTGGTGCATATAATATTCCTTATCTTCAGAGAACTTGATGGACATTTGATTTGAACTTCTTGTCAAATACATTCTTAAATTAAAGTCATTGTTTTTCAGTATGCTTAGAAGCAAAAAGTAAGATTTGCTGGTTGTCAGTTAGGAAAACTATGGAAGAAGCAGAAGTGAAAACTGCATATTCATAGCATATAGTTTCAGAGATGATGGCATGGTCTTCAATCTGGGCAGTGTGCTCTGCCCACAGTTAATTGTTTTGAAGGTTTCAGCAAATGCACAGCACTCCTACAACTCCCCTATTCTGAGTCCAAAGCTGACATCACTTAATCAATCACACATTCTTTCCAGCTGAGTCTTGATTTGGCCATTAATTCTCTGCCATATAGGGTTCTAGAAGTCAGTTCCAGGAGGTCAGAGATGGCACAGGCAAAATGAAAACTTACTATCCTGGAGTAAAGGTTGGCTTTACAAAGTTTCAAACAAAGAAGCCCCCTTATCACTGCTAATGGCCTGCAAGTATGTAAGTGGGTATTAGTGCACATGATTAAAATACACAGATGCAAGCCTTACGTGAAAGTACTGTCTTAGCCTTCCTTCCCACATATTGCTTTCTTCATTTATTTGGCCCTATTTATTCATTTGACTGGTGATTCTCTCTCTCTCTCTCTCTCTCTCTCTCTCTCTGTCTCTCTCTCTCAGATATTGGATGTTAAACAGGGGGAAAGGTATATAAACCTACTTCCTGCTTTTCTCATCTAGCTGTGTGCATCAGTCAAATCCTGTTCCCTTTTATTTATTTATTTTTTTTACTTTCTTTAGTGTTTTTATTTATTTTTGAGAGAGAGAGAAAGGAAGGGAGAGAGAGAGAGAACACGCACAATCGGAGGAGGGGCAGAGAGACAGGGAGACACAGAATCAGAAACAGGCTCCAGGCTCCGAGCTGTCAGCACAGAGCCCAATGCAGGGCTCAAACTCATGAACTGCGACATCATGACCTGAGCTGAAGTCGGTCGCTTAAGCGACTGAGCCACGCAGGCGCCCCTTAAATCCTGTTCTGTTTTAGAATCAGTGTGACCATTTGAGCTTTTTGTTTGTTTTGAGAATTAAACTGCACTCAAACTGAAAAAAACTAAGAAGGATGTGTTTCTTTCTGGGTTTTCAAAGCCACTCCCAATTTCAAGAAAGCTGCTGGTGGAATTTCTTGTCTCAATTCTGATAGAAGTTAGAAGCTAAGAAGACCTTAAAAGTGAAACACCTAATTCCTAAATTGTCCTCGTCCAACCAGCAGGTCCTGTTAGAGTTAAGTTACCCTTTTCCAGAAGCACGGAGGGGAAGAGGGAAGAGGTTCTGTGATAGGAAAAGTGGGTGAGGCCAAGGTTCAACCTCAGTATCCTGTGTGTGGCTGTTCCCCTCTGTTCAACATATAATTGAGGGACAGCTGCTCTGCGACACTGGTGACACATGTCCTTTCACTTACCTCCTTCCACTCACCATCCCAAGGATTAAGACTCTGGTGTTTTTAGTCGGAACGTGATTTCAGGCCCAGACGGACCCGAGTTCAGGTATTAGCTATGATTTGAAGTTCTAAACCTCTCTAAATCTCAGCTTCCTTGTCCAGAAAATGAGTAGATTAAAAATAGTCCCTTAAGGGACATCTGGGTGGCTCAGTCAGTGAAGTATCCAATTTCAACTTGAGTCATGATCTCAGAGCTCATGGGTTTGACCCCCCGTTGGGCTCTGTGCTGACAGCTCAGAGCCTGGAGCCTGCTTTGGATTTTGTACCTCCCTCTCTCTCTGTCCCTCCCCTACTCTCTCTCTCTCTCTCTCTCTCTCTCTCTTTCTCTCTCTCAAAAATGAACATTTAAAAAATAATGTTAAAATAGTCCCTCAAAAGGACTTCTGGGGAGGATTAGGCTAGAACATCCGATAGAATTCCCAGCACCATGCTTAGACATCGTAAGGGCTGAATGAATACTACCTAATTTACATACTATTATTATCACCAGTACTGCTTAGCTGACTGTTTCCTGTCCCCTCTGTAACATATTACCATAAATTTAGTGGCTTAAAACAACACAGATTTCTTCTCTTACAGTTGTGTACATTACATATCAGAAATCAGTTTTCACTGGGATAAAATTAAGGCATTAGCAGGGATGTTGCCTTCTGGGGGGGGGATCTGAGGAGAAAACCCATTTCCTTACCTTTTGTGGCTCCTATTACCTCATGACCCTTCCTTCATCTGCAAATCGCATCAGTATAATCTCCGCCCTCCCATTACATCACCTTCTTCCCTGACTCCTATATCCTTCTTATAAGGACCTTTGTGCTTACATTAGATCCACCCAGATAATCCAGTATAATTTCCCAATCTCAAGATTCTTAACTTCATCACATCTGCAAAGTTCCCTTTTGCCATATAGAGTTAACATTCATAGGTTCTGGAGACTAGAATGTAGACATCTTTGAGGGCTGTTTTGCAACCTGCCACATTGACTAATCAGATTACTAAACATCATTGGGATAATTTGTTTCATATTGCTATGGTGCAGAGTCGTGAGTATAAACTCTTGAGGACATGAGAGCTTGAGATATTAACCAAACAAACTGTTTAGAAAACTTAAGAGTTTTTTCTGTAATATCCACTCTCTCCTTTTCTCTCTACTTAGGAAAAAAGGAAGATGCAATTCAAATATGTAAAGTAGGAGAACAGTACGACCCTCAAATGCAGATATACCTGGGTTCATTTGTCTAATTCCACAACCTGGTAGCTGGCTGGGTTACTTTGGGGTACATTCCCCCAAAATATTCTCTGAGACAAGGATTTGAGACAGGTAGTTTATTTGAAAGGTGATTCCAAGAAGCGCTGATGGGGACTGAGGAAATGAGTCAGAAAATGGAAGGAAGCTAATAAACAGTATGTTATTGAGCAGGCTACTCCTGTAAGCCTCTGAGTGAACTTTGGGATCTGGGAGACAGTAGAACATGCCTCAGAGGTAGCCAGTTTGGAGGACAAAGCTTTCATCATTAGCCAAGGGCTGATCCAAGGGCCATCATCTCCAGGACTTCTAGCCTGCTCCACTCCCTGAGAGATTGTTTGTAGTAGGATGCCGACATCTAGTGAAGAATGCTGAGTGTCATGGGGCCACAAATGGGGCACTGACCACATCTGCTGACATGACTTCTCTGAACTTTAGCCCCTCCTCTGAAAACTGGGGACAATGCTACTGACTCTGCAAGGATTCTGTGAAAATTAGCAATCCTGCGTTAAAGTACCTAGTAGTGTGTCACACATGATAATGGCTCAACAACCGGTAACTCTTAAATAATGATAATAACAAAGGTTTCCCTTTAGTTTCTGCTTATAAAATTCATTTGCACTTGGAAAGATCCTCAATGACTTCTGAGCCTCAGATTTTTATCTCTAAAATCAGAGAGGAAGGTAAATGTTATAGTTTACCATCCATTGCATATTCCCAGGATTAGTAATCTGATTCTGGTTTGGTTTTCCTTGTCCTTTGACACTAGAATTTCCCTCTGGCCTCTGTGTTTGTGATTGTCAACTGACCTGGACTGATTTGGTCATGGATGACCCTCAGTTTCTTCTTGGTAAATCTTGGTAGGCTCTGAAGAAGTTTTGAGGTAAAGGTTTCCTACTTAGCTGATAACTTCACTACTAGGTCACAACGAACAGAAATCTCAGGCAAATATATAAACACATATAAAACATCTACTCAGTAAACACTTATTAACAAATAAACCCACACACAGAGTTCATGTGACCATTTCTATAGACTTGAGTCTGTTCTAGAACTCTATAGTTTTGGTGTTCTGACCCCAAATTTGCACAGATTATTCACTGAGGCCATCGTGAAGATTCCAGGGGCAGGATCTGGACACCCTTGTGGCCAGTATCATCAGAAATCCAGGATCTTCCGGTGCTCCTCGCTGGGCATAGGACTATTGAGAGATTTAGCCAAGACCATCATCCCTGAGGCTAAAGGCCACAGGCATAATTGAATTCTTATGCCTTTGTGGAGCAAGTGTGGGGAGTGTCCCTAAAATATTTCTGCCAATCCACATATAAATAAAATGAAGAGTTTCAATTTCACTAATGAGAGCCCATTTCTAACATTCACCAAGCTACATGACAGACTATTAATTTCATCAATGAAAAAACCCATTAGTGACTTTCAGTTATGTTAATTAGCAAAGCATTGCTTATGGATTGAAATAAAGAAAAGACAAACCTGTGTAGCTAACTGGAAAGACCACCCCTATGTTGTGCTTTCTTGATTAGAATGAACCCAGCACCTGGTTATAGCCTAACCTAAGTAACAGCCACATAGGATCACACTGCACATATTGACCTATTCTTTTATTGTAGTAAAATATACATAATGTAAAACTTACCCTTTTAACCATTTTTAAGTATGCTATTCTTTAGAATTTATGTTGTTATCCATCACCACCACCCATCTCCACAACGTTTTCATCTTCCCAAACTAGGAACCCATAAAAGAATAACAATAACTCCCCATTCTATTTTCTCTGTGAAGTTGACTACTCCAGGTCCTTCATGTAAGTGGAGTCATGTAATGTTTTTCTTTTTGTGTCTGCCTTATTTTACTTGGCATAATGTCTTCAAGCTTCATGTATCTTGTAGTATGTGTAAGAATTTCATTTCTTTTGAAGGCTGAATAATACCCCATTGTATGTATATACCACACTTTGTTTATCTATTTATCCCTCAATGGACATTTGAGTTGGTTCCACCTTTTGGCTATTATGAATATGCTGCTATGAACATTGATGGACAAACCTATTCTGAAGTATTTTAAAGGAAAGTACAGACATAACAATCTGCTACTTTTGTTAGGAACCTAAGAAATTAAGCATATAACATGAGCAGAGTATTGGCTAATCCTTAGTTTTATTGCAGTTTAGTAAAGCACTTGTAACTTCTTCACTACCCTAGTACAACAGAAAACATTGGTTTTATGAATCTTCAAAATAAGATTTTGGAAGAAAACACTTTGAAACTCCTGATTTGGTATCATAAGACTGATTTTATATTTCATTTCCAAAATAGCTTTTAAAATATCATTCACTCTATGGTTATTTAATTTCCTATATTGTACTTTTATTCTGCCAAAACCACATGAATTTCCACAGCTATTCGGTAATTTTGTTCAGTTTCCAGGATGCAGTTGCATAAAACCTTATATTTTGTGACCTCAACCTTTTCATCTGTGAATGATAAAACGTTCCCTCATCTTCCTCACCATTGGAACAGTGAAATAGTTGATAGATTTATATTAGCCTTCTTCTGCAAGACCATGAGGGTGGAGAGTGTCTGTCCTGAATTCTGATGATAGCCACAAATGAACTGAGTTGGTTACGTATTGGCAGGGACTGGAGGTTTAGATTTTATGCAGGAAAGATTGCTTATTTCCCCAATTTATATGCATGTGTATATGCATTTATAAAATCAAGGATGCCAAGGATTAGGCATTGTGCTTCTTTACAGGGTACACCTGCCAGAAGGCACCTGTCCAGACTTCTGGATCTTTCCTTGGTATGCTGGGAAAGAGGTGGTTTTCCTAAGTGATGAGTTCCTGGGTTCTGCCCCTATCTCTTCCAGTGATAAACTGCAAGGCCTTGGAAAAGTTGGCCTTGGACTTTTGATCATGCATTCATTAACATATTTATATTGAGCACCTGTACATCAGGCACTCTGCCTGGTGTTTAGGAGATCTTGGTGAATGAGACAAAGTTCCCTGCTCTCATGGCACTCAGATTCTAGAGCTGTTCTTGATATGATAGCCACTAGCTGCATGTGGTTATTTAAATTAAAATATAAATTAAAATTAATTAAAATTAAAAATTCAGTTCTTTAGTTTCACTAGCCACATTTTTTTTTATAATTTATTGTCAAATTAGCTAACATGCAGTGTATACAAGGTGCTCTTGGCTTCGGGAGTAGATTCCCATGATTCATCACTTACATACAACACCCAGTGCTCATCCCAACAAGTGTGCACTAGCCACATTTAAATTGCTCAACAGCTCAAGTGCTACTATATTAGACAATGCAGATATAGAACATTGCCATCATTGAGGAAAGTTCTATTGGATGATGATAGGGGAATGACAAATAATAAATAAGCAAACTATAAAATATTAGAAGGTGGCAAGTGCTATGGAAAAGAAAAAAGTAGAGAAGAGTAAGGGGAATTAGGAGTGCCAGAGGTAGTTAGAGATAGGCTGTGGTATTAAACAGGGTGGTCAGATGAGAAGATGAGATTTAAACAGATTTGAAAGAAGTCAGGATATTAAACATATAACTAGGAAAGGAGCATTCTAGTGGACTGAACAGTCAGCACAACGTGCCAACTCAGGAACATGCTTGACATATTCCAGGTACTACATGGAGACCAGTGTGGCTGGAGCTGAGGGAGTGTGGGAGAGAATGTGAGTAAGATCAAGGACTAGAGAATATAGGGCTAGATACGACTTTGGCTTTGACTCTGAGTGAAATAGGGAAACCACTGCAGAGTCTTGAGCAGAATGACATGGTCTGTCATACTTTTTTTAATTTTTTTTAACGTTTATTTATTTTTGAGACAGAGAGAGACAGAGCATGAACGGGGGAGGGGCAGAGAGAGAGGGAGACACAGAATTGGAAGCAAGCTCCAGGCTCTGAGCCATCAGCCCAGAGCCCGACACAGGGCTCGAACTCACAGACGGCGAGATCGTGACCTGAGCTGAAGTCGGACGCTTAACTGACTGAGCCACCCAGGCACCCCTGGTCTGTCATATTTGAATGGTGTCACACTGGTATTGAGAATAGTCCAAAAGCGAGAGCCATGAGAAGGCTATTGGAGTATTCCAGGCAAGAGGTGATTGGAGCTTGGACCAGGGTGCATTAGCAATGGAAGTAGTGAGTAACGGTCATGTTTAGGATATATTTTGAATGTAGAGCCAATATGATTTCTTGATAGGTTACAAGAATAAAATATCATTCCAATGAACTTTCAAGTTTTTTGGTTTAAGAAGTTGGGAGTTGGAGTTGACATAAACTGCGATGTGGAAGCCTGTGATCAGAGCAGCTTTGGAAAAGAAGGAGTTCCTCTGGGGACATGTGAAATCTGAGATACCTACTAGACATCCAAGTGGAAATGTCAGGTAGAGAGTACAAAGCTAAAGAAGAGGTACAGGCTGGAGAAATCATTTGGAAATCACCAGCAACATAGCCATGCACTGGATGGATCATAAGGACTGAGCCCTGGCAATTCTAGCATTAGGAGGTTGGTGATAAGATAAAAGGAGGAATCAGCAAAGAGGTGAAAAAGAAGACATTGAGATTTAACCAGAGAGAGTGGAATCTTTGAATACAATGAAAGAAAGTATGTTGAGGAGGAGGAGGGAATGATCCCTATGTCACATGCTGCTGGAACACCAAGTAAGAGGAATGAGAACCAATTGGTAGATTTAACAAGGTGAAGTATTGGTGACCTTGACAAGAGCAGTTTTATTAGATGGTGAAAGCAAATACATGGTGCAATAGATATTGATGACACAAATGTGTTTAAGAGAGAACAGGAGGAGAGAAATTGAGCTCTTGACTATAGACCATTCTTTAGTGGAATTTTGCCACAAAGGGAAATATTTTTTTAAGTAATCCTTTCTTGGTTATAAGGGTGCACCCTTAATATTTATGGGGGAAAAGAATAAATGGAGATGTAATTTAATATTTTCAGCATGTAAAATGTATAAATTAAGCTAAAAAAAACTATTAAATAAAATGTGTTCCTTCCATTACACTGACAAATATGCTTTCATAAGGACCTGGAAAATCAAGTTCAGATATAGAATTCATGGACTTTGGAGTTCATGTCATAACTTGGTGGCACAAGGAAAGGGACTGTGGTCTAAACCCCTTCCCTTCCCAGCTCCATCCCATACTATGAGGAGCTTTGTCTGCTTGGGTGGAGACACCTCAGCCTTCATGTCCAAGCTCTGGCCACACACCCATAAGTGGCCGTCCCTTGAATATCAGTCAAGCCTAGGAGTGAGTAAATTAGCAACATGGTCCACTCTAGGGAAGACAGACCCAGTTCAGAGGACTGTGAGCACCCTGTAAGGGTCTAAGGGCCAGGTGGACAGAGAACTCTGGGGTATGAGGTATCCAGAGAATGGTCTACAATGCAGGGACCATCAGCTCTGGGTAAGCACTTCTTGTCCCAATGGATGCCTTACCCCATAGGAAACTTCATGGCTGGAGAATAACTAGAATGTGGCCTTTGAAGGCACGGAGCCAAGGGCAAGGATCCTCTCACTGGCTCTCTGATCTTGTGGAGAAATGGAGTAGAGAAAAAGATTTTTCAGATAGAGAAATAATGTGTTTATTTGCTTGTGAGAACAGTCCAGTGAAGAGGGGAAAAATTGATGATGTGGAAGAGAAAAGAATGACCAAAGCAATTCTCCCAGTAGGCAAAAGGGGAAAGGATCTAATGCATAAGTATGGAAATAGGCTTTGGGATAAGCTTGAAAAGTTCTTCTATGGTCATAGTTAGGAAGGCAGCGTATGTGGATGCTGATGAAGAAGTTAGATGTGGTGGGAAGGTGTGGAAGTTCTCATCTCATTGATCAGTGCTCATTTCTAGAAGATGCCTGATTAGGAATACCTTGCCAGCATCTATTTCAGGTCAAAGTTGTCTTTCTTTTGTTAATTTAAAATTTTTTAAGTTTAATTAATTTATTTTGAAAGAGAGAGCACGAGTGGGGAGAGGGACAAAGAGAGAGGGAAAGAGAGAATCCTAAGCAGGCTCTGCAGCAGCAGCACAGAGCCCAATTCAGGGCTCAAACTCACAAACTGTGAGATCATGAGCTGAGCTGAAGCCAAGAGTCAGACACTTAACCAATTGAGCCACCCAGCCACCTCTGTTAATTTAATTTCTATTTAAAATCTCGCTAGCGGGGCGCCTGGGTGGCGCAGTCCGTTAAGCGTCCGACTTCAGCCAGGTCACAATCTCGCGGTCCGTGAGTTCGAGCCTTGCGTCAGGCTCTGGGCTGATGGCTCAGAGCCTGGAGCCTGTTTCCGATTCTGTGTCTCCCTCTCTCTCTGCCTCCCCCGTTCATGCTCTGTCTCTCTCTGCCCCCAAAATAAATAAACGTTGGGAAAAAAAATTAAAAAAAAAATCTCGCTAGCAATTCACTGTTTTTTAGTACAATTAGTACTTACATTCCATATTGCATAGCTCTTCACTTGCATAATTTCTTTTTCATGAGGAAATCGAGGCACAGATAGGCAGTATTTTGCCAAGAGACACACAATCAATAAGTGGTAGAAACAGTTCTGCTGACATTTCCTTCTGATTCATGATACACCAAAATGCTCCCCTGGCCTTTTGAATATATTTTTTGATATAGGAATCTGGGAGTCCTAAAATAAGAATTTTGATTTTTAAAATCTTGAAGAAATTATTCCAATAAAAAAAATCAATGAAAGAAGTAAAAAGATGAATAAGAACAAAAACTTCCTTTCTTCTCATAAATTGAGGTTTTTTTGGTTTTTGGTTTTTGGTTTTTTTTTTTAGGGGAGTGGGGGTGGGCAGAGGGAGAGGGAAAGAGAGAATTTTAAGCAGACCCCATGCCAAACAGAGCCCCACACAGGGCTTGATCTCACTACTGTGAGATCATGACCTGAGCCAAAATCAAGAGCTGGACATTTAACTGACTGAGCCACCCAGGCACTTCTAAATTTCATTTTTTAAGTGTCAAAACGTGCAACTTCTTTTCAGATATTGAAACTTATAACATGTTGTGCCCTCTGTCTAATGCAATCATTTTCTGAATAGTCAAGTGATTTCAGCAATTACTTTTGTGCACCAAATCCTACCCCAATTGGAAGGAAGGCTGTGGGAGGGCACTGATGTAAAGCTACTTGTTTGTAAAATGAAGATGAAACCACTTATGTGTTACTCATAAAGATTTGATTAAGATCAACTTTAAAATACACCCTCAAGCATTTTTACCTTCATAGAATAAAAGAAGTTAAATACAGTAAATAATATAGTATTTAAAATAGTACTTTGTAACAAAAGTTCAGATCAACTTCCTGTTCACCTAGGGAGAAAGAGAAATTTGTCAGTGGGGACACTCTGCCACATTTTCTCCAGGACTTCAGCCTTTTCCTCAGTCCCTTTCTACACGTCTTCTGCCATCATCTATAGTGAATCCAACTTCCATTGCTGAATGTCATCACCATTCAACCCATCCATCAGCATAACTTGGAACTCATTATCGTTGGGAACTGCTCTCCTTCAAACATCTTGAGTAGTGAAACAACCTTCACTGATGAACACTACCTTAAACTTACCAAAGTTCTTATGCCTCCTGAACCTTTTCCTCTTCTTCCTGACTTCCAGACCCTTGACCTTTTTGTAATCCCCATGGGTCCTGCCCTATCTAACCTACACTTCTAGCCATGACCCATTTCAAGCATGTTCTCAGTAGCCACCATATGCTTTCATTCTCCATGCTTTCCAGTCCCAAGCCTGGGCAGTTATCTCCGTTATCAATCCATGCTGTATAATTCTCAGAATTTTCCATTCATCCCAGGAATATTCTCTATAGCACCCTAAGCTCCCCAAGCTCCAGCCCTACCTCTGTCACTTCCAGTGAAGATCTCTCCTCCCACCATATTAAGACATTAGAGACAACATCGTGAGCTCTCATGATTTTCTTCTCCCCAGCCCTTCACAGTTTTACTCAGTCCTTCACCTTCCCTCCTGACAGAGAGTCCACAGGTTCCTCCATCTTTCTAAGTGTGAACCATCCATGTCTACCAGAACCTTGCTCTATAAATTATCTCCTCTTTTCAATGTTTCCTCCTCAGTGATTCTGCCCTTTGGCCTACAAACAAGCTACAAACAAATTAAAAAAAAAAAAAAAAGTTCCTTAGGCATTTTAATCCCTTCAAGTTATTATTCTTCCTGCCTTCTCTTTCTTGGTGAATCTTATAGAATATATAACCAGTGTTTTCTGCTCCAACCTCCCCACTCACTGTAACGACCTCAGCCTACCTTTCGTGGCCAACATAGCCCTTCCTGAGACCCACAATACACTTTCCCACCTCCTGACCTTTTATCTGTTTTATCCACCTGAATCACCTTTCCCCTAGCCTCTCTATGAAGCCTGCTCAAGACAGCATTTCCCTGAAGCTGTTCTTTACCCAACTCCTATATTTTTTTCATGGTTTTACTGAAATAGAATTGACATACAATGAATTGCCACCCAGTTTGGTAAGTTTTGGTAATCATTTACACCTGTGTAACCACCACCCACATGAAGATATAATATTTCCATCATCCCAGTTTCCTTATTCTTCTTTCCAGTCAACTCCCAAACTCACCCCCATCTCCAGAGACATCCACTATTCTGATTTCTATCACCAGAGGTTAGTTTTGCCTCTGTGCTTGAACTTTTATGTAAATGGAATAAAACACAGGATATCATATTTCTTTAGTACTACATCCTCTCTTTGAGATTCATCAATGTTGTCTCCCTTATCAGTTCCTTCTTTTTTATTGCTGAGTATTTTCCATTATGTGAATATACCATGATTTGTTTAGTCATTTTCCTATTAAATACTCATTTAGCTTATTTTTGGTTTTTTTTTTCATATTTATGTCTAAAGCTACTGTGTACTTTCTGATACAAGTTTTTGTGGATTTTTTTCTCTTGGGAAAATATCTAGGAGTAGAATTGCTGGGTTATAGGGTAGAGGTATGTTTAACTTTTAAAGAACTGCCAAACTATTTTCCAAAATGGTTTTACTGTTTTTCACTGTCTACATTCCCACCCAGCAGAGTATGAGAGTTCCAGTTGCTCTGCATCTATCTCTTACTTTTGTGTCCTCATTCATGCTTTTCTTTGACATGTTGCCCTACATTATTGGAGCATCTTATTTTTCTCCTCCTCCATATGAACTTCTTAAAGACTGTAGTTGTGCTTCCATCTTCTCTGCACACCCATAGTCTAGCCTTCCCTAGAGCTGGCTCTCTCTAAATCTACACAGAACAATAAAATGGAACCCAGTGAAGGAGCTTGAGCTCTGGGAATACTGTAAAGACAGGCTAGTGGCCCAATGAAATCAATATGATCTGACTCTCCTGGGGTGTATTATAATATTACAGCTGAATACAGGGTTCCTGTGGCCATATGTTACAGTCATCAGGAAAAGCTTTTTATCAGATTCATAGCAGCAAGTGATACAAATTATTGGATTTCTTTTTCAACATAAAAAATAGTTATTTGCAGCCTTTTGAAGCTGGGTAAATGAGCCCCATTGATCTTACCTGTAGAACACTGCAGGGTATTTTTGTTCTGTCTTAACTTCCAATATTCTATGACCAGAGCCTGCCCCTCCAGCCAAGCTTGTCTAATCGTTATTCCCTGGGCATACCCTGCTCAAATCCTCCTCTATGCCTTTCCCCTACAGTATGCGGAAAATTCTTACTTGGAATGTCTCCCCTTTTTCCTTCCTAGAAGCTAGAACTTCAAGGCCTGGCACAAATGCCAATATGTCTATGAAGCTTTCCCAACTGCTTCATCCTTCAGTACCTATTCTCTCCTATGAATTATTATAACCTTCCTAGAATAGAGTAATGGCCCCCATCCTAGTTTCCAGGGCTTCTAGATTAATAGGGGTACCCCAGGGCAGAAGAGAGCCCCTAAATGGCAAGTGTATCCCCAGATGTCTGTGGCCATGTTCCAAAGGGCCAGCTGCTATGCAGAGCCTCTGTTTTGACATCCCTTGCTCAAAATGAGCCACGCTACTTCTAACCAGATCTACCTCCTGCCATCATCTTGAAGCAATAAATTGCTTCAGACCATGTTTCACCACTCACCAGTCAGTTGAGAGCTTGAGTTGCATTCAAGAGCCCATGTTAAAGTATTCAGTCCTCTGGGTGTGTGGGAAAGCACTGAGAAACATGGCTCTCCCTCATGCCATCTGTACAGCCTGCTCATTTTCCATGGGAGACAAAGAAACGGTCAGCTTAAATTTGACAAATATCTTGAACAAGACAAAAAGGGGGGGGACTAACAACCCTATAGGTTTCCTTCACTCTGTTTTCTCTTGCTCTGTATCAAAACAAACCAACATCTTGTCTGTTTCATCATATACTCTGGGCAATTATCCCAGGTGTCTTCCTGAAAGACATCCTGGAAAGCATAGTCTTCTCTTTCAATTTTCATTGTCTTCATTGGACTCCAGAAGAATCCTTCATCTACAATACTGGAAAATGTGAGCTAGAGTACCTAAGAATGTTACCATCCCATGCTTCTTTATTTTGCCTTCTGGTCATCCCTTCACCTGGTTATGCTACTCCACTTTCTCCTCACTTCCTAGCCCCTAGAAGATATTAATTCAAAAATATTTAACACCTTTTATATTTATTTTTATATGTATTTTATAAATTATTTTTTTAATTTATTCACTAGACACTATGGTAGGAATTAGAAGTCCAACTATAGTCAAGATAGAGTCAGTGCTTACTTCCAGAGCCTATGTTTACTAGAAGATATAGGTACACAAAGAGACAACCACCAAACAGTGTCCTGACTGCCATCTTATTAGAAGTACAGGGGACTGTAGGAACACATGTAAGGAGCACCAAGTCCAGGCTCTGGAGGTCTGGGAAGGCTTCAAAGAAGAAGTGACATTTGAGCTAGTGGGAGTTACCCAGCAGTCAGCTGAAAGACATGATGGTGGGGGGTGGGTGGTTCCTATAAAGGATGTATGTGGGAACACCCAGAAACCAGGAGCCTGGCACAGTAAGGAATTGAAAGAAGTTTGGTGTGTTTGGGAATTAGGAGGCAAGAGAGTGGTGAAAACTGAAAATGAAAAGATAAGCAGGGCATTATCACAACACACCTTTCATGTAAGTTCTGATAAGGAGTAGGGACCTCTCACAGCAAAGGGGAGCTCAAGTAAAGAGTAGGAGAGCTTTGTATTTGGAAAGGTCACTCTGGCAATAGTTTTGATAGCATGGATCATGGGGACAAAGTTGGGACAGGTAAGACCAGACAAGGGGTGCTGATGTCCCCAGCAAGAGCAGTGGTAGAGTGGATGGAGAAGGTGGGTGGACTGGCAATGCTGTGGCCTGGTGATATAATATGAGAGGTGAAGGAGAAGAAAAGGTAAAGGATGAGGCCAGGTTTTAGGCTTGGAGAACAGTGGTGCATTTTCAGAAGCAGGGAACAAAGAGCTTTAGGTTAGAAGGCGGGGGCAGGAAGTCCTTTACATAGTTTGATATGTGTCTGGTCTCAGGAAAGGGCTGGGTCAGTGGGGAGGTAAGTCATTAGTACTCAATGGTCATGCTGCTACGGGAGTAGGGTAGGCAGCCCGGGCAAAGAGGAGGGCTGAGAACACTAAAGAATGGGCAGAGAAAGAGAAATGTATAGAGAAAACTGAAAAGAGACATCCAGGGATGGGGCAAACCAAGAGAAGGTGTCCCCCTGACAGAAGCCAAGGGAAGAGTCTCAAGAAGAACAGATGGTCAATCAGGTCCAATGTCCTAGAAAAACACTTTTATACCCATTGGATTTAACAACCAGAAGGGTGGGGTTGGCAAGTGAAACTTCAGGGGAACAGTGAGGGTGAAATAGATTGGGAAGGGAGTGGGAGATGAAGGAATACAGATGGCAAGAAAGGAAACTCTCCCAAGAGGTTTAGCTATAAAGGGAGGAGATAGAAAAAGCAGTAGCTAGAGAGGGTATGGGGTAAAAGAACATTGCTGTTGTTGTTTTTCAGTGGGAGAAACATAAACAGGACTTTAATATACTTTTAGAGGGAGATAGGAAGATGAATGAATGAAATCTGTAGTGAGAAGCAGCTGTAGGATATAAAGCAAATAACAGATGGGAGAATATCAGCAGTGTCTTCTCGTGATAATGACAAAATTCTACCCGTTCCGTGTGGTAGAAGTAGCAAAGTGGGCAGATCTTGGAGCAAACCCCTGTGGTCCATTCCCAGCTGCGAGTGGCCTTGGGTAAGTTTTCTAATATCTCCACCTAAAGTAGTAGAACGGTGCTTAGAACAGCGCCTGGTGCACCCTAGGCAAGTACTCAATAAATACTAGCTACAATCATTTGCTGATGCCCAAATTCCTGGGAAAAGAATTTATCCAGTGGCTTCTCACCCAGGCTGCTAACGAGTAAAAAACGTGTCCTTGTGCCATTGTTTTCTCAATTGTTGAAAGTCAGACCTGTCCTCCAGAGCCAGGCCCATTTCGTCTGCAGAAACACTTAATGTTTGTGTTGCTTGGCCCCAGTAGGGACAGCAGAAGCATCCATCACCAAGGCAGTGCATGCACAGTTGAGAAATCTCTTGTGCGTTCCTACCCTGTTTCTTTCCAAAGCCTTTCTTCTGGCTTTCAAATGAGATTTCCCTGTTCAGGAGGGGTGCCAAATGCTGGGGATTTCATAATATTCCCAACCCTAGGCACCAGATTTATGTAATTGCAGTGGTGGAGACTTGAATGATCTTTTGAAGAGGCTGCACACTGTTTGTCTGTCAAATCGTCTGCATGTCGGTAGAGCTGAAATTATAGGAGATGAAGAATGTGCAAGTATGTTCCAAAGTAGCTAGCACATGGTTGGTGATCCCTAAGGTTTGTTTCCTTTCTGGAAGGTACTTAGTACTTAGTACCTATGATTTGTTCTCATAAGGCAGCATGACAGGGTGGAAGCCATATGGGATTTGCCCTCAAATTTTGGCTCTACCATTGACCAGCTGTATGAACTTAGGTTATTTACATACCTTCTTGAGCCTTTTTTCCTCATCTGTAAATGAAGCCTGATAATACCCACTGTACCAGTATCTTTTGGGGATTAAATGAGACAACATATATGGAAACATCTAGCACACAGTTGGGATTCTGTGTTTTTTCTCCTCCCTTCTCTGTGTCCCTGTTTTGACTAGTAGGTAACCATGTTTGCTCTCACAAATCTGATATAATTCTTCACATCAAGTCAATATATCAAGTATTTAATAAACCTTACCCTGATGCATTAAACTCATTTTGTGGAATTCACACCACTACCTAGAGTCTCCACTGTCTTATTAGACACCAATAGATCTTTCTGTGGCTGCAAGAGAGATATTATTGCCAGTTGCCAGTATGAGATGATGTACTTCTTTACTCTTCAATGAAGTGTGTGCAGGCATTTTGTTTTCCCTGGTTGAACATTTTGCAGTCTCCCTTAAAAATACTGACCTCATCTTGTTTCCTCTCTCTGACCTGCCTCTTCTCCTTCCCAGGCTCCTAAACCCCATTATGCTTCCCTGTATTGTTGGCTTAATGGGCACTTTAATAAGGGTATCATTTCCATTTTGAAATACGCAGAGCACAAGACAGAAATTGGATTTCTTCCTGAACAGTTTCCATCCTCCCTCCTCACGTACAGCTTTCTCCCTTCTTTTCCATTCTGCAACACAACTGAAATTTGCTGAGCCAGAAAGGGGAGGAAGAAGGTATGAAAGGGAAGCAATCTGCCTTCTCATTGTTTCAGGAAGAGCTTATTATCAACCTGCTCACTGGAAGAGAGCACGTGCTCTAAAGATATTCTGGGTGCCTCTTGTGTTTCCACAAAAGCCCAAGGCCCTGGGTATACGATGCATAACAGAATATAATTACTGAGATAATTATTGTTACCTGCACTGCCCAACTGTTGTGTTTTGTAATCAAAAGCTAGATTAGCAGGTGTGACTCCAAGCCTTCTGAAAACTCAGGGAGGCTATTGAAGGCCCAACATTTAGGGAAACTAAATTGTGTTTTAGCTAGTGGGTCTGTGTTACTCAGATTTTATATTAGCAGAATGTTTGGGTATCTAGAGAGTATACCTGAGTGTTTCAGCCAATGCACAGACATCACGGTCCCTGTAGGACTATCTTCAGCTGACTTAACTACTCATATTTCTGAAACAGGACTTCATAGCAATTGCAAAAAGCTCCGTACCATTTTTGAATTTGTTCTCCTTAAATAGTTTATCAGATCTTAAGAAAGAACAAAGCTGGAAGCAGATGCCCCCTGATTTTAAACTATATTGCAAAGCTGTAGTAATCAAAACAGTATGATTTGGCATAAAAATAGACATACGTCAGTGACACAGAATAGAGAACCGAAAGATAAGTCCTTGCATATATGATCAATTAACTTATGAAAAAAGAGGTAAGAATATACAGTGGGGAAAAGATGGTCTCTAATAAACAGTGTTGAGAAAACCACATGGCCACATGCAAAAGAATGAAATTAGACCACTATCTTATGCCATACACAAAAATTAACTCAAAATAGATTAAAGACTTGAATGTAAGACCTGAACCATAACATTTCTAGAAGAAAACATGGGCAGCAAGCTACTTAATATTGGTCATGGTGATAAATTTTTGGATCTGACTCCAAAAGCAAAGGCAACAAAAGCAAAAAATAAATAAGTGGGACTACATCAAACTGAAAAAACCGCACAGCAAAGGAAACCATTAACAAAATGAAAAGACACCCTTGAATGGGAGAAAATATTTGCAAATCACACATCCAATAAGGGGTTAAGGGTTTCTATGTTTTTATAGAAAGAACTCATTTAAAAAAAAACAACCTGACTTTTAAAATGAGAAGAGGATCTGAATAGACACTTTTCCAAAGAAGACATACAGGTAGATGGCCAACAGGCACGTGAAAAGATGCTCTATACCACTAATCGTCAGGGAAATGCAAATCAAAACCGTGAGATATCACCTCACTACCTGTTAGAATGGCTGTTATCAAAAAGACAAGAAATAACAAGTGTTGGTGAGGATGTGGAAAAAAGAGGACCCTCATGCCTTGTTGCTGGGAGTATAAATTGGTGCATTCATTATGGAAGACAGTATCGAGATTCCTCAAAAATTTAAAAATAGAACTACCATGTAATCTAGCAATTCCACTTCTGATATTTATCCGAAGAAAATGAAAACACTAATTTTAAAAGATATATGTACCCTTATGTTCATTGTAGCATTATTTTCAACAGCCAATATGAAAACAACCTACTTGTCCACTGAAGGATGAATGAATAAAGAAGATATGAGATACATATATATTTATACAAAATATGTGAGATATATATATATTTATCTGTATATTTATGTATATTTATATACATATATATGTATATTTATATTTATATATATATATATTTATATGTAATGAATACTACTCACCCATAAAAAAGAATGAAATACCACCATTTGTGACAACATAGATGAACCTTGAGGGACTTATACTAAGCAAAATAAGTCAGACAGGGAAAGACAAGTACCATATGGTTTCGCTTATATGTGGAATCTAAAAAACAAAGCAAAGAAACAAGACAAAACAAAACTGATAGATAGAGAGATCAGAATGGTGGTTGCCAGAGGGAAGGAGGTTTGGGGAGTAGGTGAAATGGGTAAAGGGGATCAAGAGGTACAGACTTCCACTTATAAAATAAATAAGTCATGGGCATGTAGTATACAGCATTGTAGCTATAATCAATAATACTGTAGAGCAGACTTCAAAGTTGCCAGGAGAGTAAATCCTAAAAGTTAACTTCATATGGTGACAGATGGTAACTAGACTTATTGCAGTGATCATTTTGCAATGTATACAAATATTGAATCATTATGTTGTAAACATGAAACCAATGTAATGTTATATGTCAATTAGACCTCAATAAAAAAATTTTAGAAAAACGGTTCACCAGGACCTGACTTAACAGCCTTCATTTGGCATTCAATGAAGAGAAACTTATTTTTCTCTGGGCACAGACAGGCTGTATATATTTGGTGAGTATAGTGTGTGCTAAACTGGATATAGGTATGTGTTCATACTCCTTGCCACCTGCTTCATATTCATTCTGGCACAGAACTCAGACTGGCTTTCTGTTCCCCATCTCAGCCAGCTCTAATTAATTTATGTCTACCTCTCTGCCATAGCACACTAAGGAAATGGAGTTTCCACTTTAAAAATCAAGTTTATTAAAAATGAAGCAACATGGTGATAATTGGTTTTTAAAATGCTTAAAGAAGTTCCAAGTGGAAAAAAGGAAACAAGTTGCAAAAGAGGAAAAGAAATTAGGCAATTAAGACAAGGACAATTAAAAGGAGAATAACAAAGAAAAGTGGGTGAGGTTGACAGAAGATAAATTGGAAAGGGAGAAAGGGTCAAGGAAGAAGCAGAAGGGAAGAAAGGAGAAAGGAAAAGCAATGACATGTACTTGAGTAATGGACTCAACCAAGGAAATAGAATAAGTGAAGGCCAGAGTAAGAATTATGGAGAAAAAGAGAGACATCAACGTCTCCAGAATTGCAGATTATTGGTGACCTAGGGGAGTGTAGACAGGGGTAGATCTATCCCTAAGGAAGTTGGGTGTTGAATTCCTTAGGATGATCTGACAATTAGGGAAACTGTCCCCTGCATATGCTAATTCAGACTTTAAAATAAAAGCCAGCCAGACTCATTACTGGGTTTGGCCAGCCTGTAATGGCAACAGAATTCACTGATGCATATTTAAACTGAATTTTCTAACCAAGGTCTTAAATAAACAGTCACCAGATGTAACTGAAAATTAGAATAAGGCTTTCAGTCGTGAGTGTTCCTGTAGGAAAAGTCTGAAAACCCTTCATGTTGCTTTTTCCAAAGTTTTTAGTCATTTGCGGTTTTTAGCCCTGGCTAGTGTATTAGCAACTGTTCCATTGCTGGACTATGTGAATCCTTCTAGTATTTACTTTTTAACATTCCGCAGGGCAGGGAGAGTGGCTGACACCTGTGATGTAAGCGAAGCCCCTGGCAGGAATGTTAATTCTATGGGTAACAAAAGAACCTTTGAGGGACTTGGATTCTTAATGGGACCACCAGAAACTCCTTCCCCCCAAAGCTGGGAAATCCAGAGCAGGTCTTCTCAGTCAGCCCAAATTTGCAAAACCAGAGTTGTCAGAGGAAGGTAGAAATGGCAGGAGGCCTAAGAAATCTCGGGAAGGTGTCATTTGGCTTATGGTCCAGATCCAGAGTCTGGAAACATGGCAGTACCTCGCAGGCTTGGATCCCCTGCTGGCAACTGGATGCTCTGTTGAGTCTAGGAACTGATGATCACTGGTAGCTTGTGGATACTTTTCTGTGTTGAGCAGATGCCTTCTGTTACACTGGAAGCTAAAAGCCCTCTTTACTCATATGTGTCTTAGGTTAATGGATAGATTACACTATTGTCACTAATGAGTAGAAATAATAATCCAGACTGATTTATTTTTGTCAAGGGAAAGAGAGAATCCCAAACAGGCTCTGCACTGTCTCTCTCTCTCCATATATATATATTTCTCAAAATAAAATAAATAAATAAGCATTAAAAAATAGTCAAAAACATAAAGTGAATCAAAAAATATTATTCAGTGTCTGGATGCTATTTGGTACATCAAAGAAATTGTTTATAAAATAGTTTCATTTCAGGAAGTTTAAAAAAATAAAATACAATGGACATACCATCATTCTCTCTAGTTAAACCTTTTTTTCCTGGAAAATGTTCACAATAATGTTCAAAATAATGTAAATGTTCACAAATGAAGACTAGTCCGGAAGCCAACAGATGGTGTGTCTAGTCTTGGCACAGTTACTAACAGGTCATTGACCCCAAACAAGTCATTCAACCTCCCCAGATCCTAGAATTTCCTCACCTGAAAATGCAGGTAGAGGCAAGAATTTCCCATGGGACAGCTAGCAGAAGAGAAAGATTAGAAGTCAGGAGACTCATGCTATAGTCTTCATGCTTCATTTACAACCATGCAGCCTCGGATAAATGAGTTAGCCTCTCAGTTTCCTCGTATATAAAATGGAGAGTTGTTTACAGCCTGTAGAGCATGCATCTTGTGATGATCAAGATTCGTCTTGTGAAGATACTGGAGGAAGCATGTACAAATGTCACTTTCTGCTGTCATATACAGTGGCCCCTAAGCTTGAGGCAGTATTTAACATGGGCCATGATTTAGTATTGGTGTTAATAAACTATGGCCTATACCTAAATCTGGCACACCACCTACTTTTGTAAAATACACACACACACAGACACATAACACACACACATAGTCATCATAACCAGTCATGCTCATTCATTTACATTTACACACTGTCTATGATTGCTTTTATGCTACAACAGCAGAGTTGAATAGTTAAGTTGCAACAGAGACTATATGACCTGCCAAATCTACAATGTTTAGTCTCTAGCCCCTTACAAAAATACTTTACCAACCCTGATGCCGCAGAAAGGTTACAGATTGGTGCTCCAATATCTAAGGCTTCTGTTAAGTTCTGTATTAGTATATGATCCCGAGCACATGATTTACTCTGTCTGGTTCTCTGTTTCTCATACTCTAAAAACAGGGGAATACAAATCCATCCCCTTCTTTCCTCACAGAAATGCTGTTAAGATAGATAAGAAAACAAAGGCTTTGATCTTTTATGAAAGGAAGATTATTTAAATTCAAAGTATTATTCATAAGGTGGATGCTGTTAGATAATTCAGAAATGATGACTGATGTGTTGTTATTCTCTGATATTAGATCTCTCATGTACATCAGTGGGGGATTATTTAGATCAGTGATAGCATACAGACCCCTGCACCGTGGTACTACATCAAACTAAAATAATGCACCAGAATTGAATTTAATCACAGTATCCAGTCAGGAGTGTGAGTTTTAATTGCTTCTTTATCCCTTTATCCTCTGAAGACTACCATTAAATATTTATAAGACATGAACTTCAGATGATGCCAACATCTCTGCTGAGGTCACCTGACAACTGGCCATTTTAATCCAGGACCAAGAAGGGGGGGGGGGGGCCTTCAGGCACATAAGGAAGGACTATTCCCAAGGCAGAAGAACAGTCATGGTGGTAGCACATGGACTGGTTTGCAGAGCAAATACCAAGGATATTTGTTTATGTTAAAACTTTAATTTGTATTTGATTCTCGGACGTATGACTGATATCCAGGCTAGTTAAGCATACACACAAGTGATTTTCAAATCTTTGCCTAGCAAGTGTAAATACTGGGACCTCCTCTTTCCTAAGAACCCCATCAAAGCTCCAGGGAGAATCTCCCCAAAGGAATAGCTCTTAATGTGTCTGAAAGCAGCTGTCTAAAGAGGCCAAGCCTGATCTTTGAAAGTAACGCTGGCCAAGGTACAGCCCTTTTACAGACCCTACATCCGAAACTCCAGATTTATGGCATAGATAAATCAGTGGGCCATCATTTGCTCTATAAAAGGAGTCTTCACTTTACAATCCAATTCACTGCCATGTTCTTTTACTGATCTATTGCCACTAGTGCAGTTCCAGTAAAATCTAATTGTTAGAAATGCAGAACACATATGCCTTTTCATTGCTAATCTGGATGGAAAGATGAAAAGCAACGTGCATTTATAATCCCCTTGTATCCTAAGATGTGGCTTTTGTGAACATCTTTTGTTCTCAGCCTAGGAACTTAATGTTACTTACTTACGATTGGCTGGGAGGAATGGGGTGCATAATTCCTTATTATAACAATGAAACGATATCATGTGATTTCGTTGACTAACTCACTCTGATTATCTGCATGAAATTTCAAAGCAACGAAGGATCAGTTGTACAGGAATATGCTAACTGGCCTTTTGGCAATGACTCATAGTAATATTAATAATAGCAACTGTACTGAGCGTTACCATATGCCAAGCAGCATTCTACCTCATTAGCTCATTGAAGCTCAAACAAGCCAAAAAGATAGTTACAATTATTATTAATCCTATATTACAGATGGGTATATCAAAGCACAGAGAGGTAAAATGTCCTTCCATATACTACAAGCTGATACATGCAAGATCAGGATTCAAACTTAGTGCAGTTGGCTCTATAATTTGTGCTACTAACTTGCCTGCCATATATAATACTTGTCTGCTATATTGAGAAGTAAAGCAACTATCGGGTGCTGAAATGTAGGAGCAACAGCAGCACCTGACATATTTTCTACCTTCAAGAAGCTGGTAAGTATGCCAATTATATCTCAATTTAAAAAACAAAAAATAAATGACTTGTGTTTAATTTTTGAAAAGAAGCTAATATCTGCCTCAGTCCATTAGAGAGAAACTGGTATTAGACTTGTCCTTTGCTGTTAAAACAAACAAACAAACTAGAAAACTGTGCACGATATATTAAACAGCTAATTTCAGACATTGGACAAAGGAAAATGAGGTCTATGATCCCTGAGGTAAAGAAAACAAAAGATGACTCCTATGATTGCCCCAGTTTTCTGACTGGAGGCACGTTTCAGGCCATGGAGCAGGGAGAGGAAACCCAAGCATAACACAGTAGTCTTGCTAAATTGCAAAGGCAGAGACTAGAGTTCAGGGAGTCTGAGGCAGCTATGTTTACGGGATGGAGTACCAGAGAAGAGGGAGATAAACAGAAAAAGAGATCCAGAAATCTTCATGAGGTTCTCTTTGAGTCTTTTATTACATACTGAGCTGAGCATGTATAGGGTAAAATTCTGTAACACTCAGCAAAGAACAGCTATCAGGGAGCTGGAGGTTGAACAATTCCCAGAGCCCACAGGGCTGGGGAAATTTTTAATTCCAGTCAGCCAAAATGAGGCAAACTTGTTGGGTGTGTGGCTCATTTGACTGTTGGACTAGAGAAGTTCCATCCCAGCCCTGATTTATGTGAAAAGAAAGCTTTCAATGAGATGAGGTATTTCTCCACAGACAGAAGTGATCTTAAAAGCTAAGAGGGATGAACAGTAGCTATTCCACTGACAATCCACTGACCACAGACAGAGTGGGTTGCACCCTAAATAAGTAAAATGGGATTAGAGGTCTGTTACCACACATGCAAGGTTGAATTAGAAGCAAGGGAAGGATATAATTTTAGAGATGTACGAGTCAGACATTCTATTATTGAATCTAATAGAAGGAATTTCAAAAAACACATGTTCATAGTAGACGTTCCCTGGGGAAAAAAGATGGGTGGTCGTGTGGGCATGGGTACTCTGAGGGAGGCACATTCATAGACTTGCCCTATCACATCACTCCATGCAGCCAAGACTCCCCGACCTGTGGTCTTCATCTTTAAGATGAAGGGATGGGGGCGCCTGGGTGGCTCAGTCGGTTAAGCGTCCGACTTCAGCTCAGGTCATGATCTCACGGTCCGTGAGTTCGAGCCCCGCGTTGGGCTCTGTGCTGACAGCTCAGAGCCTGGAGCCTGTTTCGGATTCTGTGTCTCCCTCTCTCTCTGCCCCTCCCCCGTTCATGCTCTGTCTCTCTCTGTCTCAAAAATAAATAAAACGTTAAAAAAAATTAAAAAAAAAAAAGATGAAGGGATGAATTCAGCACAAGGTACAAAAGTCTACAGATCCTTTCACCAGACTCTTACACTTCTAATCATCATCATAACCTTTAAGCCCAAGTTTTTTCATCTATAAAATGAGGATAATAATAATTACAGAAGCATTACGATGATTTGATAAGATAATGAATGTCAAATGTTTAGTTAAGGCCATGGCACTTAGTAAATCCTGGCTACAATTATGGTTATGATTTTTTTTTACCTTTTTCATCATTAAATGATACATCATTGTAAAGAACCAATATCCCAGAGACAATAAGGAAGAATACCATTTCCCAGTCTGCACCATGCCCGTAGTGAAAGAGCCTCTGTCACCCTCCAACATGCTTCTAAATAGTCTTTACCACATTAAAATCAGTAACTTGGGGAGAATGAGGCTTTTTCCTTTTTAAGCTTCATCTGTGGAATCCCAAGCAGTTTGGGATGTAATCTTATGTTCGTTAATCTCATTTCTGCAGATGTACTCTGCTAGATTGAAGGTTCCATGAAATTCCATGAGAGCAGACACATTTAAGTTATGCCCAACATCATTTGCCCGGGGCTTAGCAAGGTACTTGGACCTCAGTAGGAGCTCAGGAGATATCAGATGAGTGAATATGATCTCCTTTTCAAAACCTTATATCCAAGTCATGTTTGGCAGAATCCCTAGTGTCTGCCTTGCTCTGCAGCGCTGAGTGCACTGTAAATGTTGTTGTGATCACCTCGAGTAGTCACTCCACTAGTTACAATAACTGGACGATTGTTACCTCTTCTGTATGAAAGTAAGCAAGAAAAAATTCATGCTTCATGTTCCATATCCTTCAGAATCCGTCTTCTTACCAGTTTAATTAGTTAGTAAAGGACAGCATACTTACACCTTTGTCAAGAATTCTAGCTGCTTTCGGAAAAATGACTCAGATGAAACAGCAGGACTCCTGGTGTTATTTATAAAGTTTGTGCTGGGAACTGTTTCAGGGTCTGTAGCAGCAAATCTCAAGCACCATTTACCTTACCCGATAATTCTGGAGTTTGAGTATGAATGATGGAACAGCTAATAACATGTTACCCCACAAAGTAGCATTAGCTTCCTTTATCATCATCAGCCTTTTTTTTTAAAGAACACAGAAATGTGTAAATTGCAGTTTATCTCACCACAGAAGCATTTAATCAAATGTGCTGTAATTATATTTTGGGTGGCTACTGAGAATAATCACTATTTCTTCATTATGAGGATTGTCCTAAAAATTACATTAATGAGGGTCAACCATAATAGCATTGGAAATTTAGCTACATTTAAATGTAAAATTTGTACCTCAGCCTTGTAGATTCCCTATTAGTGGATTGCCATGGGCCAGGATCTTATCATGAGTGTTGGCATTTAATGGATGTGCCTTGAACTGATGTTTTACTTTAAGTGAAATGTGTTTGCATTAAAAGCATATTCATTTCCAGGCTCCTTCTTAAACATTTGTTTCTTTTGTTTTGGAATTCAGAAAGCTTTTCATGTTTGGCCTATTTTTTCTTATTCACTGAATAATAATTTTTAGAAGGTTATATTTTAGAAGGTTTTATGTAAAAAAAAATCGTCCTTTTAGCAGATAGTCAACTAAAGAGACTGCATTTAGCTGCCAAATGTGAACCTCTCAGGTGACCAAGAATGAAAAAGCCTATTTGCATAAATAAAATAAAAGCTCAATAACTGAGCCAATATTCACCAAAATTTTTACCAACATCTAATTTTGCTGTGTTTTCAAGGATTATGGCTTAAGGCCAGAATTATTCACCATATGCCTGTTCTCCTTGTCCTTCCCTCAGAAGCTAAGGTGGAAGAAGCTTCACTGATATTTTGCAGCGTTAGCCAAGTCGTTTGTCGTCTTTTTGTAACCACATGCCTTACACAAAATCATGGACACACCTATTTTGGATAAATTTGTGCTGTCTGATGTATAAATGAATATGAAGAATAGAAAGAAATCAAAAGACTCTCATTCCCAGATCAATTTTCTTCATTGGCCTAAGCTACCTCCAAACCTGCCCCCTGGTTTCTGGACATGATGCATGTTATTCATTAGTACTTAAATTTTATTATATTTTTAATATAGCCTGTTTTCAGATGGGATTGCTTTTAGTAGTAACACTTTCTTTTATGTATTTATTTCCTGTTTTCCATCGCATAGCTTCTTGTGACTTTGACACTATGGTTATCTGGAAATGGAAAAAGCCCATCTCAGTGTAGACTCTTGGTCCATCCAGCCCATAATTCTGCTTCTGACAAAGGCCCCCAGAGGAATTTTGTGGAGGCCTTGGCTGCCCACCCTGACATGACCTAAAATTAATAGGTGTGCCCTCTCAAGTAGTCTGATTTCTGTATATCAGTATGGCTTAATCAGCTGTGAATGTATATTAGATAACCTAAAAGGGACAATTTTAGCCTGTCCTCCTTATTGGGAGGAAGGGGTGGATAATGGAGATCCACAGTGTAGCTGGAAGGTCTTTGCAGGTTTTCAAGACTGATTCCAATTCCAAATAATGATACCAATTCTCAGGTGGGCTTCCTTGTATAGAAATACCTGTTGCTTCTGGTCTTTGTCTCATAGCCAGTTAGTTCTCTATGCACAGCAAAACATTGTCTTCAATTCTACAGCAACTCAACCTTTTTGGTTGTAGCATAGTTTAATCAAAGTTTCTTTGAATAGGTAAAATACCTCCTTTTCCTTTGCTTACAACCTTTTTTTTTTTTTGGTACCTTTTTAAAGATTGTAAAGATTGTAAAAGCAGGCCAAGGCTTCCTCTTACAAAAGCCATCATTTCTTTTTCAACCTATCAACTATGTGTTTAAGTCCTTAATAATAAACCTTGGATTTTATAAATGCGTTATCCTGGCCATGCAGAAGTGAGAATCATTGGTCAGAGGTTCATAGAGTCTTCCTTATGATCTTTCTCATGAATGGACATATTTTTATCAACCAGTTGGCTTTCAATGTCATGATCATTGAATAGTGGGTGACAGAATTGTGGCTCTAGCTCCCCCATGTCACCCAGGCCTTCCTGCAGTACTCCTGTCAACCAGCCTTACGGAATTATCAATATGCAGTAAAGGGAAGTAGGTCTACAACAGCATGTCCAGGTAATACTTCCAATTTGTCTCATTCCTTTGCCAACAGAATGGGAGGTGATGAGCAGAAACACAGGTTTATATCTCAACACCTGCCTTCTACTGCACAGTGGATTTGTAACCTCTTTGTATTTGTAGCCAGAAATCATAATCCGTGAGCACATAGAAAACCTGTGATGATTTTAAGACCTTCGTTATAAACACCACACTGGAAACAATCTTCAGAGTCTTTTCAAGTCAAAGACCCATATACATTGAATGTTCTCACAGTGTGCTCTGTCAGAAACAATTTTTACTGATGTTTTCTTAGTGAGCATCATTCCCCAAGTGTGGAGAGAACTGCAGAAAAGCAATTACATGGAGTCACATTAGCTCACATAGGTGGGAATTTTACTGACATCAGGCCATGAAAGAAGAGTGGACGATAAGTTCTGTATGGACAAAGGGAGAATAATAAATTGGGACCAATATGTAAAAATGAGTAAGATTCAAAATTACCCCTCTCCAAAGAGGTGTCAATGTCATTTTGTGTTCCAAAACCAGACAGAAGGACGGTGGTGTGGGTTTTTCTTTATAGCTATATATGAAGATATAAATACACATGCACACACCTAAAATCATAAACTCAAAGATAAGGACCTTATCACATGTGAATGTGATTGTTCTTTGAAGGTTTTTAGATAGATGGTATTAAATTATAATTTTCTAAATGGTAAAATCATGACTGTCATGTGAAAGTTGGAAGGCAGTTCAAGAAAGAAATAAGGATATTAAGGGGTCAGGAAGTGTTAAGGACAAGCCCAATATTATACACACAGATAGATACGTAGATATAGATAGATATAGATACAGATACAAATGCAGATATAGATACAGATATAGATATAGATATAGACTCTCTATATATTTTATATATGTATACATCTATATATACACCTATGTTTATATATATGTTTGTGTGTTTATGTGTGTAAAATTTATACTTATTCTCCTCATGATCTCCTCATACCCGGAGACCATCTGCTACCACACGGGGAGAAGACAGAAGGCCAGGTCTTGTGTTGGTAACCATTTTGCTCAATGCTCTTGCATATTAAAGTACTCATGGATAAAATTACAGATGATGACTTTGTGAGAAACTTATCCTTTGAGACATGAGAATGCAATTGTTCTTTTAAGATTTATAGATGGGTGGTATTAAGCTATAATTTTCTAAAAGGTAAAAACTATAATTTTCATGCAAATACAAAATAAACACATGTCAAAGATTTGATTCAATTAGTTAATGAGGAAATCAGTAAGATATTAATACCAATTTACAGAGCATATGAGAAACTAAATGTGTGCAATTTAATAAAGAAATATTAGGATAAGATTGCTAGGTTAGATTTTTAAAACTGGTTAATATCCTAGCGGCCAATAAATTGTAATGTTTGGGATTATCTATTCTTTGGGACAGAAATCATTTTCATCTCTACTAGACAAAAATATACAATTTAAAATATAAATTCACTAAGTCTGTGACCTTTAATCAATAGTAAACAGTGAGTCAAACTAAGAACATTTTCCTAGACAGTTCTTAGGTGGACTTTGCTCCTGAATGACATTGAAAAGATGTGCTGCCCATCTTTTTGCCTTATTTTCAAGTTGTGGTTAATTTCTGTAACAGTGGTGAAAGGTATAGGAACATATTGTGTAGTCCATAAGAGGACATTTAGATCTCAGCCTGTGTATGAAATATCATATGTCTTTGACAATGAAAACCTGCTTGGAAAGAGCTGATAGTAGAATCCCCAGAAAGTAGGATTGCCTTACCAAAAGTTGCTGTAGAAAAGGAGGATGAAGCCAGTATTCGTCTCAGCTTTTGTCCAATTTGATATTTAATAATTCTTTCATTTATCCATTTAGTGAGTCAACAAATATTTAATGAGCATCTACTATATGCCAGGCATTGGGAATTGGAACAAAAAGACAAAGGTTCTGCTCTTGGGGAACTTATATTCCAATGGAAAAGATAGGCAGCAAATAATAAAACCATTATAAGAATAATATACTTTCAGATAATAGAAAGGAGGATAATGAGTGATCAGAGGGAAGGTGTGAGTTTTAGGCAGAATGGTCGAGGAACTCTCAGGAGGATTGGCCAGCTGTGAGAGTATCGTCCAGATACAGCAGGGGACTTGGTGACAGACAGGGCTCTGCTGTTCATCTTCTGGTAGATAGTCGCTGCCACTGTATTAACATAATTCAAGTCTTCACTCTGTTTCATGGTCAAGGATACCTCCAGTTTGAATTTCTATCTCCATGTCATGAGGTAGAAATGAGTACTGGGGGGACCAGAGCAGTGAATGGAGTAAATTGTGCAAATAGTTTCCCACTGGGGAGAAAGTAGTTACAGACACCTGGGATAGGGCAGTGAGAGAAGGTACAGAAAACTGGTTAGGAGCATGGGTTTTAGAACAGAGACACCCGGATTTGAATCCGGACTCTAATGACATATGATGATCATTCCCTCCCGGGGTCACTGGGAGAATTAAATGAAATAATCTCCATAAAGCCTAAGGCACACAGGAAGCACTCAACAAAATGGTATCCTTATTATTCCCACTTTGGGAAAGCCTGTAGTATCAGCTTAATGCAGCAGTGATTAATTAGTCTTGCTATTGCTATATAGTTCTTCAACTTGATGGAAAGATGAATCGTTATCACAGAGTTTAGGTATATGTGAACTGGGGGTTCACCAGGTCTGTTGGTATTGACTTAAGCTATGTGGTCAAAGTTGTTCCAGCAGCCAGTCCAAGTTTTACAAAGAGATGGAAGGTGCAGGCTTATACCTGTAATTTTTTAGCACAGACTTGGCGATTCTTGGATAAATTAAGAATGTAGAAACTAAAATTATAATACTTTTGATGGGGTTTTGATTGGAGACGTTTTTCCCTTCTCTTTCTTGCCTTGCTCAGTCCTTTCCTTTCTTTTACTGTTTTTTTTTTCCTTTCCTGTTTATAAGTTGCTTTCTCTTCTGGAGAGCTATGAGTTAGGAAGCTATTAATTAGCTGCTTCTCACCCTAATTTTCAATGAGATTTAATACGGTAGAGATAAAGCTGCCCCTTTTGAAAACAAAAATTAAATGTCTGCAAATTCCATGAACTGATTTTTTAATTGTTTGGCAATAATGTTTTTTCATTGATAATGTTGCTCAAAGAAATAATTTTAATTAAATTTTAAATCTATTTTTAGATTTTATAGATTCTAGGGAGACCATTTTCTTGCAGGGAATAAGTTTAAGACCATAATATTCTTTTCTAACCCCACAATTATGATCAGAGGAATGTCTGTAATACATTCCATTGCAATTAAATTGCATACCCCAGACTGTTCAAGATCTGTTTATAAAGGAGGAATGGATTTTCCACAGCTGCTTGCCTGTTAGTGCATCCTTCATGCAACATTGCGGCAGCCAGCGTATGCACTGAAATAACAGACTTGAACTTCCAAAGCTTTCAAATGTCTTTTAAAAACTTCCCATTACATGAATTGCTTAATTTGTGTACATGAAAATCCACTGATTACATATGAATGAGAGTCAACCTAAAATAAGAGGGGGCTTTGAGAATCTGTGTGTATTTGCCCACCCATCTTTTCAGGAATTAGCAGGTATTCAATCTTGTTCCAATATCCTGCACAGACCACAGTCATTACTGAGATCTCTGTGAAGACTGGAATCTGCTGAGAACAGTATGGGGCAGGTTGGGTATTTCTTACAATATTCATTGGACCATCTTCACCCAGTCACACAGCTGGAAAATATTTTCTGAGATGAATGTTTATAGAAAAGATTCAGAGAGGAGTAGAAAGAAGGGGATAGGAGGGAGGAGAAGGAAAAATAATCCAAACCAAGTTAAGGTAGGGTCATATAGAATAGACATCAGAGTCCAGCAATTTCATCTTTAAGAACAATTGCCAGAACTTTAATTTATTAAATTAGAATTTTAATCGCTCCAAGCTGCATTTAATTGATCAAACTGCTGTGTATATATTGGGTCATCCTTATGATGGGTATATAACATCTATAATAAAGTATTAATTTAATGCTTACTAATTTTCACCAGAATTTCTCATATCTCAGTAGCCCCATTTCATGAGTGAGAAAACTAAGGCTGAAAAGCCTTATGTGATTCACCCAAAGTCACCCATTTGTTAAGCAGAAGAGTTTGAATTTGAACCCAGGCCTGTCTGACTCTAATCCTTATGTTCTCGGCTATATCTCCCTACATAGGTCCAGTTGCTTGGCTGGCATACTCCAGGATATGTCTTCGCATCCTTAAATTCCAAACCTCCCTTAGAAATAATTTCCTAACAGTGAACTGGCCTAATAATGCTGTGGTTTATTTCCAGGGGGTGAATGTTGGCCTTCAGAGCAGGCTCCTTCCTACCAGCTTTCTATTTCTAAAAAGCATTTGATGATTCCCTGTTCAGAGCTCATATACCTGTCAAAAGAGACTGCAATTTATCCCTGGGGATAGTTAACATTCCCTCCACCCATGAGAATATGTCAGGTGCTCTCAGAAATTGAAATCCAGGCTCTCCCTCAGTGCTGGTCTTTTAGATTAGTAGCTGTCACTGTAAAATGTCTCCTTGGAATTGCAGAGACAAGGCTGCAAGGCAGCCAACAGGCCCACCTCATATCTCCTTGTGGTTATCAGCATTCTTATTGGTAATATCGGATTTTCTGGTGCTGTTTTAGTTTTATAAAATGTTCGTGGGAACTTCGATGATCTCTGAGGAAATGCCTTCCCTAATGCTCTAGCTCTAAGAGGAGGCAGCCAAATTCCCACCCATCTGGCAGGCAAGTTCTTTCAGTCTGAGACTGAGAGGGAATTTCAGAGGCCTGGAGAGGGCATCCATAAGTATATCTTGCTTCTATTTTTGCAATGTGGAATTTGGAATCTTTCCTGTCAGGCATCATGTAGTGTCTTTAAGAAGCCCTGGATTTGAGGAAAACAGCCCCAAGTGAGCCATACTCTGTCTGCTGGAACTAAATGTCCTTTCCTGTTTCTTAATGTACACAACTCTAATTCATCTTCCATCCACCATTGGTGACTTTAATTCTTTCAACTCCTTGATTTTATCCTTAATCCATGAGTTTCACATCCACCTGGTGCTCTCAAAGCATGTGCTCCTCACCAGCTTCAGCTGGTTCTAAAATGTCATGGTTTCTGTTAACATGCTTCTCGCTCCTACCAAAGTAAACACACAGATTTGTCTCCCCTGGGTATGCTGTGAGATCATGACATAAAGAATCTTCTGGTTTTAAAATGGACCTCTGGCCTTTTCACTGGGAATTTTGCTTGTCTTCATCCACCATATGCTTTCCAGAGACTTTCAGAGACTGGGATATCATCATGTGGCCATGATCTTTGTCACCTGTCCCCGGGACTACACCTCTTCCCCAGCCTTCTCTTCACCACAGTGGTTTTTATACAAGTCCACCTCTACATTTTTCTGGAGCATCTCCCTAAGGTGCAACTCCAGTCTCCCTGCTTTCCTGCCCATTGGTTCCCAAGGCATCCCCATTTATGAACTACATTCAGTCTCTTTTCGGCCTTATATTTAGGACCTTCCCCAGTTGGTTGCCAACTTTATCTGCCAATAATTAACTTAAATTACACACACACACACACACACACACACACACACACACACGCCACCCAAACTGGAGTGCTCACATCCTCTTTCACCTGGAATGTCTACACTGCATCTCTGCCTGTTGACATCTTGAGTACTTACATTAAAATTCTCTTTTACCAGTCCACATAAATCTTCACCTTTCTCTACCCTATACTGTGGCCCTGAAGGCTGTTATGGACTACATTAACAAATCATACCTTCCCTCTAGCCTATGATTGGGTTTGGCCATAGGGAGGCCCAATAGGATATGAGAGGCACCAGCAAGAAGCTGATTCCCTGGCTTCCACAAATAGCCACAGCTCTTCCAGTGACCCTTTCAGGCAGCTATAGCTGCTTTCTTCTTTGCCTTTTAGGCCTAGGAGTGGTAATGGCTCTCTTTGTTGCCAGTCCTAGGTCAGCATCCCTTATGGGTTTTATTTAACCCTGACCACTCTTTGTAAATAATCCTTTCACCAAATTCTCCAAGCTACCTTCTTAGAGCATCCCATCTGTTTCCTATGGGGACTCTGACTGGTACAGCGTCCTCAAGGCCCAGTTCAGTCATAAAATTTACCAATTTCATTGAATCGCTCAACAAATATACATTCATCTTCTATTTGATGCTATGTTACAGGTATTGGTGACAGAGTAGAGAACAAAACAGAGGACTTGCCTTCAGAGACCTTACAAAATAGTGGGGAAATTAGATGTGAAACAAGCAATTATGACAAAAGAAAGTGGAGATAATGATAATACAAGTATGGAGTTCACACAACCAGGGGACCAAGTCTAGGGGTCAAAAAAGGTCATTCAGCTATATGAGCCATCCACTATTTCTTTGTCCTTTCCTTGTGGAACTCTGCCTCAAAAGCTGTCTTTTGAGAGGAGAGGCTGTGTCTTTTTCACCTTTATTTCTGTCTTAGTCCTTAGACCACTGCCTAGAATATTGTAGGAACTCAAGTATTCATCTAATTGAATTGGATTGAGCCTTCTGAATATTTATGGACCCCCACTCCAGCCCACCCACTGAAGGTTTTACATTATTAGGCTGGATGATGGTGAGATTCCCACTTTTTCAGAGCCACTGGGCTAATAGAAAACATGATTTACTAGTTTTAGAAAGAAAAACCACTGTATTGGAAGAACGCCTCCTCAACTCAGGTGAAGGGTTTTAGAGGCATTGTCAACTTAATACACCCTGTTTTGGATATTTCCTGGCAGGCACTGGAGTCATTAGTTGGTGAGTCATCAAAGGTGAGAGTTGAGTTTTCTTTTATACTTATTTTTTCCCTAACTGGCTTGTGTTATGTTTAATAGCATCATAGCTAAACTCAAAGTGAAATATGCATGGAGATAAATCCAAATCCTACTTTGGAGCAAGGAGTTAGGGGAGATAGGTAGAGGAAAACCTTGGCACAAAGTTTTAATGTTTACTTATTTTGAGAGAGAGAGCGAGAGAGAGTGTACAAGCAGGATGGGAGCACAAAGAGTGGGAGAGAGAATCCCAAGCAGGCCCTAAGCTGTCGGCATAGAACCTGACATGGAGCTCAATCTTCTGAATGAGCCTTGAGATCATGACCTGAGCCAAAATCAAGAGTCAGAGGCTGAACCAACTAAGCCACCCAGGCGCTCCTCAGGAAAAAGCTTTTAAAACTTGGGTTGGGATAGAGAAAATCTAAACAGCAACCTGAGGCCAGAAAGTTCTCAGGAACAAGAACAGGGTCCAGTTCACAGGGTAGGAAGTAGAGGACTGGGGGAAGACAACTCTGTGCCAACATGTAGATCAGAAGTTTGTAGACAGATTTCTTCCCCCAAAAAATAATTGTTGGGTACAACAATAATTGTCTTTCTATAATGCATGGCTTAGTAAGGCAAAGTAAGGGAATTTCTCAGAGGAGAAAAATTATAAGTGAGAATCTATAGAAAAAAAACTCTGGAGCCTGGCATTTGTTTGAGGGTATCTGGCAATGTCTGTTTTTTTGAATCATGATTATTAATGAGCAGTGGGTACATCTGGGACAGGAGACAAAAGAGGCCCTAGTGTCCTCTTATAAGATATTGATTGACTTTAATTAAATATGTGAGCTATGATTTCTAAGGTCTCCACTGACAGAATTGAAATAAAGTGTGTAATCTCCAAACTAGTAGAGTGGAAGGGATAAAAGGAATAATAAAAGGGAAAAAAATCAACACAAAGGAAGGCAAGAAAGAAAGTGGGGGGGGTGGGGAGGGGAACAAACATAGAAAACAAAATTAACAGATAGAAAGCAAAAACTTAGATGGTATAAGGGCACCTGGGTGGCTCAGTCAGTTAAGTGTCCAACTTTGGCTCAGGTCATGATTTCAGTTTGTAGATTCAAGCCCAGCGTGAGGCTCTGTGCTGACAGCTCAGAGCCTGGAGCCTGCTTCAGATTTTGTGTCTCCCTCTCCCTCTGCCCCTCCCCTGTTCTCTTTTTCTCTCTCTCTCAAAAATAAATAAACATTCAAAAAAATAAAAAAAAAACTAAGATGGTATAAATGAATTCAATTTAACAATATTCACAATCTACACAAGTGAGTTATACTGTCCAGTTAAAATTCAGATTGTTAGACTACATTTTTAAAATTCAACTTTAGGGACGCCTGAGTGGCTCAGTCGGTTAAGCGTCCGACTTCAGCTCAGGTCATGATCTTGCGGTCCTTGAGTTCGAGCCCTGCCTCGGGCTCTGTGATGACCTCTCAGAGCCTGGAGCCTGTTTTGGATTCTGTGTCTCCCTCTCTCTCTGCCCCTCCCCCGTTCATGCTCTGTCTCTCTCTGTCTCAAAAATAAATAAACGTTTAAAAAAATTTTTTTAATTCAACTTTAAAGTCTTTATAAGAGAAACCTCTAAAAACAAGAAGCAAGGAAGAATGCAAGTAAAATGATGAAAGAAGACATATTAGGGTAAATAAAGAAGATATGGCTATATTAAATATTAAGAAAAACTAACTTCAAGACAAAAAGCATTACTAAAAATAAAGAGGATGACTACACATTAATAAAGATGTTCAATTTATCAGGATGCTGTAATTCTAAATTTGTATGCCCCTAATAGTATAAGTTTGAAATATATAACAAAGAAATTGCTAGAACTACAAGAAAAAAAAAACATCTAAAATCACAGAGGGACATTTCCACATAAACCTCTCAAAATTGATAGACTGAATAGATAATAAATCAGTTAGGTGTTAAAAGATTTAAAGAACACAACTAACAAGCTTGATCTCATGCATATATACCACACACTGGAAGCATACTCTTTTCCACACATGGAACATTTATAAAAATGGATCATACATTAGACTACAGAGAAAATCTCAATAGAATTACAAGAATCTGTATCATACAGCCTGCATTCTCTATAAGCTGGATTAGAAATCAATAATGAAAAAATAACTAGGGAAGTCCTCATACTTTTAATAATTACAAAACACATTCTAACTCATGAGTCAAAGAGAAAACTCAAACTAGAAATTGGTAAATATTTAGAACTGAGCAATGGTGAAAATACGCATCAGAACTGGTGGGATATAGATCGCCAAGGCAACAATAGGAAGGATGGTAGCCTTACTGTATGTGCTGGAGACAGAGAAAGCAGCGAAGCAATGAACATAACACTCAACTCAAGATGTAAGAAAAAGAAAAGTGAATAAAGCCAAAGAAGGAAGGAGGAAAATAATAAATAGAAATCGAAATCAATGGAAGAAAAACCACTATATGGTAGAGAGTGTTAAAAAAAAATGTCTCTTCTATAGATGCTGGAGAGGATGTGGAGAAACGGGAACCCTCTTGCACTGTTGGTGGGAATGCAAATTGGTGCAGCCACTCTGGAAAACTGTGGAGGTTCCTCAAAAAATTAAAAATAGACCTACCCTATGACCCAGCAGTAGCACTGCTAGGAATTTACCCAAGGGATACAGGAGTACTGATGCGTAGGGGCACTTGTACCCCAATGTTTATAGCAGCACTCTCAACAATAGCCAAATTGTGGAAAAAGCCTAAACGTCCATCAACTGATGAATGGATAAAGAAATTGTGATTTATATACACAATGGAGTACTACGTGGCAATGAGAAAGAATGAAATATGGCCCTTTGTAGCAACATGGATGGAACTGGAGAGTGTGATGCTAAGTGAAATAAGCCATACAGAGAAAGACAGATACCATATGTGTTCACTCTTATGTGGATCCTGAGAAACTTAACAGAAACCCATGGGGGAAGGGAAGGAAAAAAACAAAAAAGACGTTAGAGTGGAAGAGAGCCAAAGCATAAGAGACTCTTAAAAACTGAGAACAAACTGAGGGTTGATGGGGGATGGGAGGGAGGGGAGGGTAGGTGATGGGCATTGAAGAGGGCATCCTTTGGGATGAGCACTGGGTGTTGTATGGAAACCAATTTGACAATAAATTTCATATATTAAAAAAATGTCTCTTTTTTTTCCAAAAGACGAATACAACTGATAAACTGCTGGCAAGACTGATGAACAAAAGAGAGAGAAGTCATTAAATAACTAATATGGAGAATGAAAAAAAGTGCATTCCTATACATGCAGACATAAACAGAGATAAAAACAGGATATAACTGATAGTTGTATGCAGATTATTTTGAATATTTGGGCAAAACTCACACATAAAAAATAATTTCCAAAGTTAATTCAAGAAGAAATACAAAACCTGAATAGCCCAATAACCAGGAGAGAAATTTAATCATTAGTTAAAATTTTTACCATAAACAAAGGACCAGACTTAGTTTTGTAAGGAGTTCTACTACAAAATAACCAGGAAATGAATCATTTCTGATCTTACACAAACTATTCCAATGTGTACAAAAAGAAGGAACACCTGCCTTTTTATGAATCAGATATATGTTTGATGCTAAAAATGGATAGCCACAAACAGAAAATGCAGAATTTTTAAATGTATAATTTATAATTTGCAACAAAAAATATAAGTCTTGGAGACAAGAAAACTAACAAAAGGTATGCAAACAGTATTACAAAACTTTAAAGATGTTACAGAAGACTTCAATAAATAGAAATATGTCAATACACCATTTTCATGGATAAGAACACAATATCCTAATATAAACATCTGAGCTCTCCCCAAACTGATATGTAGATTATCACACTATCTGTCAAAATCCAAAAATATTCTTTGTACAATTTAAAAATGACTCTAAATGTTATCTGAAAGAGCAAACAGTTGAGAATAGTAAGGCATTTCTGAAGGGGAAGGAAGAGAAGGTGAGAGAATTTGCTCTGCCAGATAACAAAGAATAGAAAGCAGAAGTAATTAAGACACTGTAGTATTGCCACAGGGATACACAAATAGACCATTGGAACAGATTTAGAAAGCCCCAAAACAAACCCACTTGTATAAGAAAATTTGATATATGGAAAATTGATACTGCAGATCTGTGGGAAAAAAGGATGTACTAGTCAATAAATTTGTTGGGACATCTGAAAAATAAAAATATAAGCCTACCATATACAAAATCAATTCCAATTCTAAATGGATGAAGAAGTCAAAAATAAAATCAAAACTTTTCAGCTTTTAGAATAGAACACCAGAGAATATTTTTATGATATTAGAGTAGGACAAAACTTCTTAAACAAGAGTCAGAAAGTGAAAATCATAAGAAAAAATTAATAAATTAAATTACATTAAAAGAGCATCTATTCAGCAAAGTACATGAAAAACAGAGTGAAAAGAGTCACAAGCTGGGAAATGATTTGTATAAACTTCTACCAAGAAAATATTAGTATCTACAATATTTCAAGAATTCCTACAAATCAATAGGAAAACACAAATCAATTTATAATGGGCAAAAGGCATGAACAAGCATTTCACAAAAGAGAAAACATAAATAACAAAAAAATATATGAAAACTTGCTTAGTCTCATTAATAATTTTAAAAAATAAAGTTAAAATCATAATGAGATAATATTTCATACCCACCAGATTAGCAAATGTTAGTTTAATATTACCAAATGCTAGAGAGGATATGAAACAAGAGGAAGACTCATATACTGACAGTGGCAGTGCACACTGAAAAAGGCAACATTTTGGAATTACACAATACAATTAAACACACATCTGCTCTATAGCCCAGCAATTTCATTCCTCTATTTAGACACTAGAGAATGTTGATGGCAACATTTAATAATGAAAACTGGAAACAACCTAAATGTCCATCATCAGGAAAATGGATAAATAAATGCAATGCAATAAATGGAATGTACAGCAATAAAAAATGAAAATACTGCAGCTATACACAATGAGCAGAAAAAACAAGTCACAGAAACATATCTGGTGTATATGTTTCAAAGGCAGACAGTGTTAAACAATAAATACTTTATTCATTCATTCATTCATTCATTTGTAATGCCATATAAGTATATGGTAAAACTGTTTTTTTAAAAAAGCAAAGAGTGATTAACATACAAGCAGAACAGGAAAGTGGGTACCTCTGGAGGGAGAAAAGGATCTGCAAGGGGCAGGGAGCTCATAAAATGGGCTTCAAAGGTACTTGTAATGTCTTTCTTGCATTGGATTGTGAACATATTCCTACTTCTTATATTGTCATCCATCATGATATGCATTTCTGTTCTTTGAAATCTTATGTATGTATAGTTAACAATAAGTACATACATACAAACATACATACATACATACATACATACATAAGACCAGAGGCTAAAAAACTGCAGTTGGAATCTACAAACTGGGTCCAAGATCTTCTGAAGGATGATAAAGGGACAGTGAAGCCTCACCAAAGCTGTGGTTCATGGCTGAAGCTAGACAAAAGCCTCTCTAGAGAGAGAAGAAAGCTCTTAACTGGGTAGAGACACCTGCTGGTGCCCTTGGAGGTTGCTGGGAAATCTCATGGGAAGTATATGGATCATTGGAGAAGAAAAACTTGAGCAAAAAAGTGTGGGCTTTCTTTGCATCTAGGAAGGTACATAATTTTCACGCTTGAAGATACAGAAGAAGATATCTTTTCATAAATAAGTAGGACATTTGTATCAGTTACTTAAACAAGTGAAGGTTCGTTTATTTATTTATTTATTTATTTATTTATTTATTTATTTATTTGATGTAGCAGATAGTCCAGAAGTAGGCAATGTTCAATGGGCTACCAGTATTTTCTAACTCCTAGCTCCTTTTCTCTTTCAACTCTGACATTTTTAGTGTGTGGGCTTTTTGCCCCATTCATCTCCAAACTTCTCATCTTCTTTAATGCAGCACTAGGGCATTTTCCTGACTCTTGTCACCAAAGTAAAGGCTTTCCTAGAACTCTCCATAGCCTGCCACTCATATCCTAGTAGTAAGAATGGTGCCACATGGCCATTTCTTACTGCAAGAGAAGCTGGGAAAGTAATGATTTTGCCACTGTGGCCTGCATCGTAGGAGCAGGAAGAGTGAGTAGCAATGGTTTCTGAACAGCTAATCAGAAATCTCTGTCAAAATATTTCACTAAGAATTCTTCCTCTTTTCTCCCCAGGAGCCAGTCTACTTGATGACCTATATAAATATTTCTCCTTCCATCACTCCCGTGGAGACACCATGACTATCATGGATCCAAAGCAGATGAATGTTGCTGCCACTGTTTGGGCTGTTGTCTCTTACGTCATTGCAGACATGGAGGAAATGCTGCCCAGGTCTTAGCAAGAGCAAGAAAGAAAGCATGCTTGTCCTTTCTGGCCAGGAATCCTGAGTCTGCAGCTCCAGGAAGTCCTTCTTCAACTAACAGTTTCATCTGACCTAGTCCATTTTCAAAGCACAGTACTTTTTCATACTTTCTATTACCGTCTCTCTTGATACTTTCCAAATTGTGTTTCTAGAGGAATAAATGACCCCCACCCAACATAGAATCCACATATGGTAGAGATCACAGTGGGGACATTTCATTATACCACCTGTAAAAAATATTGTTTCTACTTTGAAAGTAAATACTGGATAAATATTTGGAAGATCTCTGGTTTTCATGTGTGTATTGATGAACATTAAGTCAAATACAAGGACACCAGTTTTTTATGCTATTTATCGAAGGAGTAGAGGAATACACAATTGTAATATGGTCTTCATTGAATGTATGGAGACATTTGGCTTTCTAATTTCTACATTTTTATGTCATTAGAATTTTTTAATGAAATATGATTTTTTAATTAAAAGAAAAAAAGTCACCATTTGGAGATAAAAACTAAGTATGTATAATCTAGTTGCCTTACTCAAGATACAAAATAAGGTCTATCACCAGGTAAACAATAATATAAATATACTGTTGATGTTTTATATATTTCACAAAAGATTTCTATGAAGTTGGGGCATATTCCCATTTTGCTGTTGACAAGGTTGAGACTCAGCAAGGCCAAATAATACTCATAGGCTCTAACAGAGAAAAAACATTGATCCTCATCCACTCTGGGAACAATATCTACTGTTCTTCTACACACAATGTCCAGTATTCAATTTAAAAAAATAATTTAATGGAGTTCCTGGATGCTCAGTTGGTTAAGCAACCAACTCTTGGTTTCAGCTCAGGTTGTGATCTCACGGTTCATGGGTTTGAGCTCCACACTGGGCTCCGTGCTAGCAGTACAGGGCCTGCTCGAGATTCTCTCTCTCTGCCCATCCCTTGCTCGCTCTGTCACTCTCTCTCTCTCACAAAATAAATAAACTTTAAAAATTATTTTAAAAATTTTTTTAATAATTTTAAAAACTACAAGAAAAAGTAAATGCATTGTCAAGAGTTAAAGCAAATGAGAGAGCCAGACTAAAAGATAGCCTAGATGCTGGAACTATCAGAGAGGGATCTGACATAACTTTGGTGGATACATTAAAGATCTAGGACTACATACATGAACAGAAGGAGAATTTTAACAGAGAGATGAAAACTATAAAACAGAGTCAAATGCCAATGCTAAAATAAAAAATATAATATCAGAGATGAAGAATTTCCTTATTGGGTACCTCAGCAGACTGAACAAGGCTGAGGAAAGAATGAACTTGAAATTAGGCCAATAAAAAGTACCCAAACTGAAATACTAAGGAAAGAAATAGTGAAGGAAAACAAACAAACACCGAAATGATCTTCCAAGAGTTGTAATCTAATACATATGTGATTTAATATACATGTAATTGGATAGCAAATGGTCTAACATACATGTAATTGAATTTCCAGAAGGAAAAGACAAAGTAACAGTTTTATTAATGGTAATAATTAAAAAGATTGATAGATAGAGTAGGTCTTTCATTTCTGGCAAGGCAGCAAAGAGATACTTTGACCCTTACACTAAAAATTCTGGATACCATCTGAGAAACACTTAAATATATAAATACTGGTTAAAAGTTAAAAAAATATTAAACAAAAAACTAAGTGAAGGCATGAACCAAAAGAGATACATAGCACATTAAATCAGCTTTCTCTATGAGAAAATTTGCAGCAGGTGGTAAACTTCAATTCCATTTCACTGCTTTTCAGGGCTCAGGGAACTGTAGACAAATCTCAAAGACATATTAGGGATACTAGAGAACCCCCAATAAAACTGAGATCTCAAAGGATTATACCTCAATACAATGGTGAACTAAAAATAAATTTCAATACTGCAAGGAAAATTACCATTATTGAATAAGTGCTGAGTAGAAGGCCCAAAGAAATTCCCATCGATAATGTTACAATAAATATTAACCCACAGTCAAATGCAAAAAAATTTAAAAAACAAAAGCAAATAAAGAACTGTAGCATTCTGAGCAAGAACAAACTAAGAATACAAAACATAATTGAACCACAATGTCTTCTGATATTGGAATTATTAGACTGAGAATTTTCTAAACTATATCTATTGTGTTTAAAGAATCAAAAGAAGAGATTGAAAATTGAATATGAGAGTACAAGTGACCAGGCATATTGTAAAAAAAAAAAAAAAATAGAACTTAAAGAAATGTAAACAATTATAAGTAAAAATTTAAACTTAGGGGACCAGTTTAATTGCAGATAGGAGAATTCATGAACTGAAAGAATAGTGAAAAAATTAATGAGAATTTAGCACAGAAAGAAAAAACACAGAAAATATGAACGAGAGGTTAAGAAATATGAAGGATAGAGTTATCATCTAACACATATTTAATCAGGGTTGCATAAAAGAGAAAATAAGACAAACAATAATAAAAGAAATAAGACTACAAGAATAAGAATAAATAATAAATGAAAAACTTCCAGAAATAATGAAATATATCAGTTGACACAGTCAAGAAGCCCAGTGAATCCCAAACAGAATAAATGCAAAGAAATCTACACTAGGACATGTTATAGAGAAACTACAGACCACAGAAAAGATCTTTGAAACAAGAGAGAAGGGATTATTTTAAAAGGAGCAAAAATCAATAATAGCTAACTTCTTAATAACAGCAACAATGCAAGCCAGAAGACACTGGAAAGATACCTTCAACATGCTAAGAGACAATTACCAACCTAAAAATTCTATGCTCAGCAAAAATAGCATACAAGAACGAGAACAAAATAAGGATGTTTTCAGGTAAACAGAAATTGAGAGAGTTTACCAGCAACAGACCTTTGATAAAGGAAATATGAAAATGTCTACTCCTGGAAAAATTAAATGGCCCTAGAGTGAAGACCAATAGACAAGAAGTGAAAAGTCTGGCTCCACACCAAAAATCTATGTGTGATCATTTAGACTCATCTATAGGCAATTACAAGGGGGCAGGGCAGACCAGCCCAGCAGGCCTCATGGAGGAAAGCTATCCTCACACAAGACTTAGTACACAACTGGTACGTTATATTTTTCTGAAGAGAGTTGCAGTCAAGCACTTAGGACCTACTGGCCAGCCAGATTCATACATAATCTGCATTTCAAGCCCAACAACTCCATTCAGAGGCCTCCCTATTGAGGATCTTGACTAAGACACTTTTGTCTACTCTGACTTGGTTCTTTTCACTTCTAGCCATTTCCCCTCCCTTCTCCCTAGCCCCATCCCAATCCATAAAATGGCAGGAGTCTTTTGTTCAGAACTCTTTGGCAGTAAGATTCCCCTCCATCTGTGCTGATTCACCTGACCCTTGCCTGGTGCGAGGAAAATGGAATATTGGGGAACTGGTGCCTATTCTTACATCTTGCATATGTTATCTGCATAAGTAATGAAAGCATGATTGTTAATTTCATTTTGGTTCCTTGTCCTAATTGATCACCTCAGTCTGGCAGCTCACTAGAAATTAAGAGCAAAGAAGATGGTAAATATTTTAAACAAACATGAACTAAATAAAATAATATCTATAATTTGAAAAGAAAGAAGATAATTGGCTAAAATAGCATATAAATGAAAAGAGAAGTTACAGGAATTGGTGTCCTAAGGTCCTTGTATTGCTCTAGAAGATAATAGAGGTACTGTCTAAATTTAGGCTTTACCAAGTTAAATATAAATGTTAAATTTTCTAGGGTAACCACAAAAAAAAAATAGAGGTAGAGTGTAAAACAACAGAACAACATCTCCAAAAATGGAATAAGAAGAAAAAACTCAATAAATTTACTACCACAATGGACTAATCAACTAAAAAAATATAAGTTTGGAAAATAAGTGACTTAATGAAATGAAGAAGTGACCCATGTGCCACAGAAGAAATCATAATTGAAATTAAAACACTTCCACAACTGAATAATAACACACACGCACACATGCACACACACGCACACACACACACACACACACACCTCCATATCAAAACTTTCAGAACTCAGATTTAGGGGAGGGGTGAGGAGACCCTCTGCAGGTCTCTAACATTCTCACTCTGTGAAACTCTCCCCTCTCTGAGAGTGTATCTTATGAACTCTAGCTGCCTTGGCCTCCTCTGTGAACACTCAGATCCCTCTCCTTAACTCGGTTGGCTGCTCTCTGTTTGGGTTTTCCTTCTCTGAACTGCAACTGCAACTCTCAAGGCAGTAATCTAGGGCCAGCATAGAGCTCACCCTATTTGTTTCTGTCTCTTGGGCACCTATGTCCTTCATTTCCTGATGTCCACTGTCTTGTTTCATACATTTTATTTGGATTTTTGTTTAATATTGAAAGACAAGTCTGGTCCTTTTTACTTCTGCTTGGCCAGAAGTGAGTGTCAAGTCACTAATTTTTGTCCAGTGTATACAACCATATTCATTTTATGTTTTGTACATTTTGGTTCATTCTTTTCTCACTACTTGATTCTAATTTGGGAATGTGGATCTCAGGGATTTCATGAACTGCCCAAAGACTGAGATTAAAAATAAGCAGCATCTATGAATTATCAGAACCCATTGCCTATATCCTGGAAATGGCTCTTAGGAAATGGATCTTATTTCATCTCTTTGCCTTTCCCCAGAGAGTTGTTTATTTCCCTGGGGGCGGGGGGAAAGAATTGTACAGGGCCAAACGATAGCAGAATTGGCCCATTTCCTAACTGACCCCCTTACTGCTGCTTTAATGGAGAAGTATTAGAGGAGCTAGGTTGGGGGACATTGTGAATATTGTGTGTTGGTGAATGTGGTTATCAGTAGCACTAGTAATATAGGAGATATGGAGAAGTACATGGGAGTTGGAAAAATAGAAGGGTGAAAGAAGGAATATGAAAAAAAACTCACAAGAACATGCACATCCTAACTGCTTAGGTCTACTAGATAGTTGTGGAGCCTGGCACATGCTATTGAATAACTATAGCTATAGACATTTTTAGGTAGAATTCTCTTATTTTCCATAAATTGTTGTAAAAGGAACTGTTCATCTGCTAAGAAATGGTGTATCATTTGAGTGGTGGCCTATTTCCTCTGCATACAGCAGCTTTCCAATTTGACTTCAGGGTCAAGTTGCTTTTCTGATTCATTTGGTTGAGTAGACTTAAGTGCAAATTGAGAAGAGAAGCCATTTAAATACTGTATAATGTGAAGAAGGTGAATTCTGCAACAGAAAAAGGAGGGGATTCAGGGAAAGGAGGTCGATTGCTGATTTTGCCCTTGACGTCGTTAAGATGTGGCTTTGAGGGTTCTGATGTGTCTGCGAATGATTTGGAGTTTAGGTTCCCCAGAGTGTTCCACCTTCCTCACAATAATTACACTGATGACACCAAGAGTGTTTTGAAAATCCTCATGCTTCTACACCACATCCATTTCATTGCCACGCAGTTCTATTTGCTCAGTATGCTTCCTTCATAATAATTCGAGATGCTTCCCATTTACCTTGAGTAAATATCAAACAGATCTTGATATCTATATCTGTCTCATGAAATATACATTCTCTCTAACTGTGCCCAAATGATTAATTTACTGCTATGTGATGATTAGCATAAAAATCTCATCACGACACCAGATAGAAATGTTATCACTAATTGCCGTTTGAAGTGAAGAATGTTTTTTGCATAGAAATAAATGATGCATGCTTACTTCTCAATTCTGTGTTAAACCAGAAAAACCAAGACCATTTTTGGAGCTGAAAGAAATTACCTTTGAAGTTTTTTTCTTCTCTCTCCCTTAAATGGTCCATAGTTCAGCAAAGGAATGGTGGAAAGCAATTGTTAATGGAGTTCTGTACACAAAACGAGATAAGTCAACTCAGTTCTCATCAAAGCAGGTCTTCCAATCAATCAGTTACTCAAATCAGGCAAAGACCTTTTCCCTGGATATTAAGGCCTCCCTGAGATCCTGAAACTTGGCAGGTAACCACTCATATATTTGCAGCATATCCTAAGAGCACTCAAGCTCTTCAGAGAACCTGACATTCTTAATATCACTGGTGGTTATTCTGGGTCTCCTCAAGCAGTATCTCTGGGTTGGACGGTACCTCAGAGAGCCTTGTTCTGTTTTCCAGATTGAAAGAACATTAGCTGTGCCTTACATCTTCATGATGTAAAAGTCACACCCTAGTCTAATTAGTTCTCTTAACTCTAAGTACCAGCCAGTCTATCCCAGAAATTGTAATGGAACGTGAATTTCCACCAAGCTCTGACTTGCCATCCAGATCATTATCACCATTATCACTAACACCCACCCTGGGCCAGTTATACTGCTAAGAACTTTATATGCATCTTCTCATTTAATCTTCACTCGATGCATCGATGCTAGTCCTATTTTAACCCCCATTTTAGAGATGAGAAAACCTGGGTATACAACTCATAAATAACTTTTTCAAGATCATGGAGCTGATAAAAAGTAGCTGAAATCTAGAAAATTCAAGCCAAATATCTACCTCAGACAAACAAATTCTCTGAACAGCAAACCATTCTAGCTTTCACCGTGTGGATGGATTGAGTCTAACTGGCGCATTTTCATTTCAACGAATAGCAGGTGGGGCTTCAACAGTGCCATGCTTTGGCCCGAGAAAGAGGGGCCTTGTGCTTTTAGAGGGCTACACATATCACAAACACACACCAACAGCAAATTTCGTGAGGGATATATGGTTGCTTCTGTCACCAGGGATCTGGTGCTCAGGGCTTGCACAGCGTGACCGATGACTCTAAGCCTCCACTCCCAGGCTCCAAGGACGCGCTGCTCCTCAGGTCTTGCCTTTGAGAGAAGACTATATCTGAATGTTGTGAACATAGACACTACCTAAGAGCATGAAGACTTGAGGAACAGAAGTACTCAAGAAAAAAAGACAAATTCATTAACTTGTCAAATCTTTCCTCTCAGAGATCGAGAATGCAATAGATTCTTGCATTAATGAGCTATTATTCCCCAGAAGTGTTGAGCATTTTTTTCTTGATTCTCATCGTGTCCCAGTTTGTGGCCCTGAACGTACCTGTGAATAAAGCATGGCATTTGCAAGAGTTGTACATGGTGACACGCTACATTATTTTATATCTGCGATACTAAATAATATGTATTCCTCATAAATTTGAGTATCTATTGATTTAGGCATACACTTTTGAAATCTAATATCCATAATTTAAATTGGCAACTAGATGGACACTCAATGTTAAATGCAAATTGTTTTATTTTTGTAAAAATATTTAACATTTTTAAATTTAAATTTTAAGTTCGCTTTATTTAAATATTTTTATTTAAATATTTATTCATTAATTATAGTTTGTGTTTCTTTTATTAACTTTTTTTAAATTTACATCCAAATTAGTTAGCATATAGTGCAACAGTGATATCAGGAGTAGATTCCTTAATGCCCCTTACCCATTTAGCCCATCCCCCTTCCCACAATCCCTCCAGGAACCTTCAGTTTGTTCTCCATATTTCTGAGTCTCTTCTGTTTTGTCCCCTTCCTGGTATTTATATTATTTTTGTTTCCTTTCCCTTATGTTCATCTGTTTTGTCTCTTGAAGTCCTCAAATGAGTGAGGTCATATGATTTTTGTCTTTCTCTGACTAATTTCGCTTCACATAATACCCTCCAGTTCCATCCATGCAGTTGCAAATGGCAAGATTTCATTCTTTTTGATTGCCGAGTAAAACTCCATTGTATATATATATGCCACATCTTCTTTACCTATTCATCCATCGATGAACATTTGGGCTCTTTCCATACTTTGGCTATTGTTTTTGGTGCTGCTATAAACATGGTGGTGCATGTGTCCTTTCGAAAGAGCACACCTGTATCCCGTGGGTAAATGCCTAGTAGTGCAATTGCTGGGTTGTAGGGTAGTTCTATTTTTAGTTTTTTGAGGAATCTCCATACTGTTTTCCAGAGTGGCTGCACCATCTTGCATTGCCACCAACAATGCAAAAGAGATCCTCTCTCTGCATCCTCACCAACATCTGTTGTTGCCTGAGTTGTTAATGTTAGCCATTCTGACAGATGTAAGGTGGTATCTCATTGTGGTTTTGATTTGTATTTCCCTGATGATAAGCAATGTTGAGCATTTTTTCATGTGTCAGTTGGCCATCTGGATGTCTTCTTTGGAGAAGTGTCTATTCATGTCTTTTGCCCATTTCTTCACTGGATAATTTATTTTTTGGGTGTTGAGTTTGATAAGTTCTTTATAGATTTTGGATACTAGCCCTTTATCTGATAATGTCATTTGTAAATATCTTCTCCCATTCTGTCAGTTGCCTTTTAGTTTTGTTGATTGTTTCCTTTGCTGTGCAGAAGCTTTTTATTTTGATGAGGTCCCAGTAGTTCATTTTTGCTTTTGTTTCCCTGGCCTCCAGAGACGTGTTGAGTAAGAAGTTTCTGCGGGCAAGATCAAAGAGATTTTTGCCTGCTTTCTCCTCAAGGATTTTGGTGGCTTCCTGTCCTACATTTAGGTCTTTCATCCATTTTGAGTTTATTTTGTGAATGGTGTAAGAAAGTGGTCCAGACTCATTCTTCATGTCGCCGTCCAGTTTTCCCAGCACCACTTGCTGAAGAGACTGTCTTTATTCCATTGGATATTCTTTCCTGCTTTGTCAAAGATTAGTTGGCGATATTTCTGGCTATATTTCTCTATTCTGTTCCATTGATCTGAGTGCCTGTGCTTGTGCCAGTACCATACTGTCTTGATGATTACAACTTTGTAGTATAGCTTGAAGTCTGGTATTGTGATGCCTCCTGCTTTGGTTTTCTTTTTCAAGATTGCTTTGGCTATTCGGGGTTTTTGTGGTTCCATACAAATTTTAGGATTATTTGTTCTAGCTCTGTGAAGAATGCTGGTGTTATTTTGATAGGGATTTCATTGAATATGTAGATGGCTTTGGGTAGTATCAACATTTTAATAATATTTGTTCTTCCTATCCAGGAGCATGGAATCTTTTTCCATTGTGTGTGTGTGTGTGTGTGTGTGTGTGTGTGTGTGTGTCTTCTTCAATTTCTTTCATAAGCTTTCTATAGTTTTCAGTGTATAGATTTTTCACCTCTTCAGTTAGTTTTATTCCTAGATATTTTATGGGTTTTGGTGAAACTGTAAATGGGATCAATTCCTTGATTTCTCTTTCTGTCACTTCATCGTTGGTGTATAGGAATGCAACTGATTTCTGTGCGTTGAATTTACATCCTGCAACTTTACTGAATTCATGAATCAATTCTAGCAGTTTTTTGGTAGATCTTTTGGGTTTTCCATATAGAGTATCATGTCATCCGTGAAGAATGAAAGTCTGACCTCCTCCTGGCCAATTTGGATGCCTTTTATTTCTTTGTGTTGTCTGATTGCTGAGGCTAAGACTTCCAATACTATGTTGAATAACAGTGGCGAGAGCGGACATCCCTGTCTTGTTCCTGACCTTAGGAGGAAAGCTGTCAGTTTTTCCCCATTGAGGATGATATTAGCGTTGTGTTGTTCATATATGGCGTTTATGATCTCGAGGTATGCTCCTTCTATCCCTACTTTCTTGAGGGTTTTTATCAAGAAAGGATGCTGTATTTTTGTCAAGTGCTTTCTCTGCATCTATTAAGAGGATCATATGGTTCTTGTCCTTTCTTTTATTGATGTGATGAATCATGCTAATTGTTTTGCAGGTATTGAACCAGCCCTGCATCCCAGGTATAAATCCCACATGGTCGTGGTGAATTTTTTAATGTATTGTTGGATCCGGTTGGCTAATATCTTGTTGAGGATTTTTGCATCCATGTTCATCAGGGAAATTGGTCTATAGTTCTCCTTTTTAGTGTGGTCTCTGTCTGGTTTTGGAATCAAGGTAATGCTGGCTTCGTAGAAAGAGTTTGGAAGTTTTCCTTCCATTTCTATTTTTTGGAATAACTTCAAGAGAATAAATAGGTGTTAACTCTTCCTTAAATGCTTGGTAGAATTCCCCTGGAAATCCATCTGGCCCTGGACTCTTGTTTTTTGGGAGATTTTTGATTACTAATTTGATTTCCTTACTGGTTATGGGTCTGTTCAAATTTTCTATTTCCTCCTGTTTCAGTTTTGGTAGTGCATATGTTTCTAGGAATTTGTCCATTTCTTCCAAATTGCCCATTTAATTGGCATATAATTGCTCTTAATATTATCTTATTAGTGTTTTTATTTCTGCTGTGTTGGTTGTGATCTCTCCTCTTTAATTCTTGATTTTCTTTATTTGGGTCTTTTCCTTTTTCTTTTTGATCAAACTGGCTAGTGGCTTATCAATTTTGTTAATTCTTTCAAAGAACCAGCTTCTGGTTTCATTGATCTGTTCTACTGGGGTTTTTTTTGTTTGTTTCAATACATTAATTTCTGCTCTAATCTTTATTATTTCCTGTCTTCTGCTGGTTTTGGGTTTTATTTGCTGTTCTTTTTCCAGCTCCTTAAGGAGTAAGGTTAGGTTGTGTATCTGAGATCTTTCTTCCTTCTTTAGAAAGGCTTGGATTGCTATATACTTTCCTCTTATGACCGCCTTTGCTGCGTCCCAGAGGTTTTGGGTTATGGTGTTATCATTTTCATTGGCTTCCATGAATTTTTTAATTTCCTCTTTAACTTCTTGGTTAGCCCGTTCATTCTTTAGTAGGATGTTCTTCAGTCTCCAAGTATTTGTTACCTTTCCAAATTTTTTCTTGTGGTTGATTTCAAGTCTCATAGCATTGTGGTCTGAAAATATGCACAGTATGATCTCAGTCTTTTTCTATTTACTTAAGGCTGATTTGTGTCCCAGTATATGGTCTATACTGGAGAACATTCCATGTGTACTGGAGAAGAATGTATATTCTGCTGCTTTAGGATGAAATGTTCTGAATATATCTGTGAAGTCCATCTGGTCCAGTGTGTCATTCAAAGCCATTGTTTCCTTGTTGATTTTTGATTAGATGATCTGTCCATTGCTGTGAGTGGGATGTTGCAGTCTCCAACTATTATAGTATTACTGCCGATGAGTTACTTTATGTTTGTGATTAATTGATTTATATATTTTGGTGCTCTCACATTTTGGTGCATAAATGTGTACAATTGTTAGGTCTTCTTTGTGGATAGACCCCTTGATTATGCTATAATGCCCTTCTGCATCTCTTGATACAGTCTATCTTAAAGTCTAGATTGTCTGATATAAGTAGGGCTACTCCAGCTTTCTTTTGTTGACCATTAGCATGAGAGATGGTTCTCCATCCCCTTACTGTCAATCTGAGGGTGTCTTTAGGTCTAAAGTGGATCTCTTGTAAACACCATATAGATGGATCTTGTTTTCTTATCCATTCTGTTACCCTATGTCTTTTGATTGGAGCATTGAGTCCATTGACGTTTAGAGTGAGTACTGAAAGATATGAATTTATTGTCATTATGTTTCTTGTAGAGTTGGAATTTCTGGTGGTGTTCTCTGGTCCTTTTTAATCCTTTGTTGCTTTTGGTATTTATATATATATATTTTTTTTTCATCTTTTCTTCCCTCAGAAAGTCCCCCTTAAAATTTCTTGCAGGGCTGGTTTAGTGCTTACAAACTCCTTTAATTTTTATTTGTCTGGGAACCTTTTAATCTTTCCCATTTTGAATGACAGCCTTGCTGGATAAAGAATTCTTGGCTGCATAGTTTTCTGATTCAGCACACTGAATATATCCCGCCACTGCTTTCTGGCCTGCCAAGTTTCTGTGGATAGGTCTGCTGCCAACCTGATCTGTCTTCCCTTGTAGGTTAGGGACTTTTTTTCCCTTGCTGCTTTCGTGATTCTCTCCTTGCCTAAGTATTTTGTGAATTTGACTATGATATGCCTTGTTGATGGTCGGTTTTTGTTGAATCTAATGGGGGTCCTCTGTGCTTCCTGGATTTTGATGTCTGTGTCTTTCCCCAGGTTAGGAAAGTTTTCTGCTATGATTTGCTCACATAACCCTTCTACCCCTATTTCTCTCTCATCCTCCTCTGGGACCCCTATGATTCTGATAGTTTCTTTTTAATGAGTAACTGATTTCTCTCATTCTTAAATCGTGTACTTTTGCCTTAATCTCCCTCTTTTTTTTCTGCTTTGTTATTCTCTATAAGTTTGTTCTCTATATCCCTGATTCTCTGTTCTGCCTCGTCCATCCTTGCCACCACTGCATCCATCCGTGACTGCAGCTCAGTTATGGCATTTTTAATTTCATTCTGGCTATTTTTTACTTCCTTTATCTCTGCAGAAAAGGATTCTAGTCTATTTTTGACTCCAGTTAGTATTCTTCTTATTGTGATTTTAAATTCTGGTTCAGACATCTTGCTTGTATGTGTTGGTTACATCCCTGGCTGTCGTTTCTTCATGCTCATTCTTTTGGGGTGAATTCCTTCCTTTTGTCATTTTCAAGGTAGAAAAAAAATTAATGAGGTAGAAAAATTAAAATTAAAAAACTAAAATTAAAAAATATTAAAATTAAAAAATTAAAAATACACACACATACAAAAAGTGAATAAATGATGCTCAATCCTAGTTGTGTTTTGGTCTGAGTGTTGAAAGTGGTTTGCCAGATTAGAGAAAAAAAGGATGGGGAAGGAAATTGTTCAAGAATTTGAAAAAATGAATACACTGAAGTAGACTAAAATGAGATGATGGGAGTAACATAGAATTTGAAAAATTTACACAAAAGTAAAGAATATAGTAGAAAAAAAATAAAGAAAAATATTTTTAATAAAAATTAAAAATAAAAATGAATTTTTTCTCTTTCTGTTTTCAAGAATAAGAAAAGAAACAAAAAAGAGAAAAAAGAGAAGAAAAAAAGGAAATTTTTTGAAAATTTGAGAAAGTGAATACACTGTAGTAGACTAGAATAAAATGATGGAAGTAAAATAGAATTTGAAAAAATTTACATAAATGTAAAAAAATAGTAAAAAAATTAAAAATATTTTAATAGAAATTTAAAGTAAAAATGAAGTTGTTCTCTTTTTGCATTCAAGAAAAAGAAATGAAAAAGTTAAAAAATATTTTTAAAAAGAAATCATTTGAAAAGTTGAAAAAGTGAATACACTGAAGTAGACTAAAATAAAATGATGGAAGTAAAATAGAATTTGAAAAAAATTACACAAAAGTAAAAAATATAGTAAAAATATAAAGAAAAATATTTTTAATAAAAATTGACAATAAAAATGAATTTTTTCTCTTTCTGTATTCAAGAAAAAGAAAAGAAGTGAAAAAGAGAAAGAAAAGAAAGAAAATTGAATAGATGGACCTACTAACAGATTGAAATAGGACTGAAATTACTTCAGTTTTTCTTAGAAGTCAGACTATGAAGTGCTTTATAGTCTATAAACTAAGCAGGTAGTGAGACTTGTGTTCTTGAAGAGCAAGGTTGGTCCAGTTGGACGGGGCTCAGTGTAATGGTTCTGTTCTCCCCTAGATGGCGCTGCTAGCCTACTGGGGTGGAGTATTGTGGCACGCTAGGTGTGTATGCGCATGCGCATGCACGGGAGCAGTGAAAATGGCGTCGCCCAGCTACCAGTCTCTAGTATCAGAACTCTGTTCTCCCCGATCAGCAATCGCGCACCCGTCCTCTGTCTTCAGCTCTCGTCCACTCCCTGCTTTTTCACTGTCTGTGACCAGGCCCCGGGCAATACCTCTCTCCTGAGTTTTGTCTCAAATACAGCTGTTTTCCCTGGCTCCTTACTTCCGAAGGACTGCAGCTTTGACTCACTCCGCCCTTCTGCGGGAGGGTCTCACCAAGCAATGGCCAAATGAGCAATGGCCAAATAAGCAACAGCTGAATGTTGGCTGCACCCAGGAACGCTTGCTGCTGGACCCTGCTGCTGCCGGTGTCCCGAGACTGCAGCCAGGTGCCAGCCCACCCCAGAAAAAGTTCGCGAAATAGTGTAGCAGCAGCTTTTCAGGGATTATGAAAAATCACAACACACATCTGGCACCAGGCTTCACCCTTAATGACCTTGTTCCAGCACCAGAGAATGTGGTCATTCTCTGGGGTCTGCTGGGACCAGGTGGCTTCAACAGTCTCTACCAAATGTCCTTCCAGCAGTGGAACCGCTTTTCCCTATGTGGCCCAAGAACCTCCCAGACCCCACTCTGCTCCTGGGGATTCGCCCTTCCCACCAGAGCACCACCAGGTATGGAGCTATGGAGTTGCAGACTTTGCGCTCCCCTTGTTTACAGTCTTAATGGAATTTAAACCCTCTCCTTTCTCCTTTCTCCCTTTTTAGTTTAGTCCCTGTAGCTGTTTCCAATTTTCCACTTTATCTCCGGCTCCTTTTGGGGAGGGGTGCTTTTCCCGTATTCTCCCTCCTTCCCCCGTCTCCATCCTCTCTCCACCCACAAAAGCACCTCCCTGCCTGCTGCAGCTTCTCACTCCCCATGTTCAGCTCTTTGTGCCATGTACCTGCTGAATTCTGTGGTTCAGGTTGTGCAGATTGTTGTGTTAATCCCCCAATCAGTTTTCTAGGTGTGTAGCATGGTTTAGTGTTGGTCTGGCTGTATATCATGGATGCGAGACACACAAAAAACTTCCATGCTGTTCTGCCATCTTGGCTTCTCCCAATTTGTTTATTTTTAATTCAATAGTTGTTTGTTATTTCTAATTGTAAAACACACATAAGCTAAAATTTACCATGTTAACCATTTTTTAAGAATACAGTTCAGTGGCATTAAGTACACCCACATTTTTGTGCAACCATCAGCACCATCTATCTCCAGAATTCTTTTCCTCTTACAAAACTGAAACCCTGTCCCAATTAAACAGTAACACCCCATTGTCCCTAGGGTCCCCAGCCTCTCGCAACCACCTGTCTACTTTCTGTCTCTGAATCTGACTACTCCAAGTACCTTATATAAGTGAAATCATACAATAGTTTTCCAGTGACTGGCATTTCACTTAATGTAACATCCTCAAGGTTCATCGATGTTGTAGGATGTATCAGAATTTCCTCCCTTTCTAAAACTGAATAATACTACATTGTATGCTTAAAGCACATTGTGTTTATTCATCAATATTGACTTGGGTTTTTTACACTTTGGGACCATTGTGAGTAATGCTGCCATGAACATTAGTATATAAATATCTCTTCTAGATCCTGCTTAACCCCAGCAGTAGAATTGCTGGATCACATTGTAATTCCATTTCTAATTTTTTGAGGAACCACTGTACTGTTTTCCACAGTGGCTGCACCATTCCCAGCAACAGTGCACAAGGGCTCTGATTTCTCCACATCCTCACCAACACTTGTTATTTTCCCTTTTCTTTCCCCATGCTTTTGTTTTTCTGTTTTGTGTTTGTTTTTGTTTTGTAGCCATTCTAATGGGTGTGAGATGGTATCTCATTGTAGTTTTGAATTCAGTTCCTTAATGATTAGTAATGCTGAGCTTATTGGTCATTTGCATATGTCTTTGAAGAAATATCTGTTTAAGTCTTTTGCCCAATTTTTAATCAAGGTGTTTATGTGCTTATTGGTCATTTGCATATGTCTTTGAAGAAATATCTGTTTAAGTCTTTTGCCCAATTTTTAATCAAGGTGTTTGGGTTTATTGTTGTTGTTGTTGTTGTTGTTGTAATTGAGTTGTAAGAGTTCTTTATATATTCTGTGTATAACCTTATCAGAGAGATGATTTGCAAATATTTTCTCTCATTCTGGGGGTTACCTTTTCACTCTGATGACTGTTATCAGTTGATGCAGAGAATTTTTAAATTTTGATATAGTCCAGTTTATTATTTTCTTTTGTTGCCTGTTCCTTTGATGTCTTATCCAAGAAACCATTGCCACATGTGTTGTCATAAAGCTTTTCCCCTATGGTTTTTTCAAAAAAAGTTTTATAGTGTTAGCTTTCACATTTAGGTCTTTGATCCATTTTGGGTCAATTTTATATATGGTATAATATAAGGGTTCAACTTTATTCTTTTATATATAGCATAATGTAAGGGTCCAACTTTATTCTTTTGAGTATGAATATCCAGTTTTCCCAACAACAATTGTTGAATAGACTATCTTTTCTTCATTGAATGGTCTGGGCACCCTGGTCAAAAATCATTCAACCATCTCTAACAGAAGGTTTGCTTCTGGATTCTTTATTCTATTCCAGTGTTCTAAGTGTTTGTCTTTATGCCAGTACCACACTGTTTTATTTACTGTAACTTTATACATTTTGAAAACAGTAAGTGTAAGACCTCAAACTTTGTTCTTTTTCAAAATTGTTTTGACTATTTGGGGCCCCTTGTGATTCTATATGAATTTTAAGATGGATTTTTTATTTCCATAAAAAAACACTATTGAAATTTTGATGGGAATTGCACTGAATCTATAGATCACTTTGGGTAACATCGATATCCTAACAGCATTAAGTCTTCTAATCCACAAGTAAGGGATGTTGTTTTAGCTCAGGCTACTCTAACAAAATACCATAGACTGATATCTTACACAACAGACATTTATTTCTCACAGTTCTGGATGCTGGGAAGTCCAAGATCAAGGTGCTGATTAAGTTCTTAGTGAAGACCCTCTTCCTGACTTGTATACAATCACCTTCACTGTGTGCATGCACATGATTTTTTGTTAGTGTGTGTTCATTGGAGAGCTCATGTCTCTTCCACTTTTTAAAGAGCAATAATCCCATAATTTACATTACAAATCTGATTATGCACTCCTGCTTGGAGCCCTTCAGTAGCTTCTCTTTGCACTTGGGATAAAGTTCATAATACAAAGTCCTGAATGTTCTAACCTTGTCTTCCTTTCTGGCCTCAGTTTACATGCCACTCTTCCTGTCTTCACTCTGCCCACATTGACTTTTTTTCCAGTTCTAACATCACTTCCTGCCCCCAAGACCTGTGCACATGTAGTTTCTTCCTAGAATGTTCTCCCCTTACTCTTTTTCTTTGTCTGTTCAACTCCTGCCTATCCCCTGGGCTCATCTCTAAAGTCTCTTCCTCTGGCATGCCTCCTTTAAATCTTGGGACTAGAGAGATCCCAATAATAACAAAAACTATAATTATTTTTGTGGTCATGTATAAAGATTAACATTTGTTTTTACCTATCCAGCAGGCAACGAGATAAGCATTTCACATGTGTTCACTCATGTCATTCTCCCAAAACCCTCCTCTCCATTTTTACAAATGAAGAAGTCAAGATTTAGACAGCTTAAGTCACTGCCCCTGGTCACATTACTAATAAGAGGTGGAGTCAAGATTTTAATTAAGGTTATCTAATCCCAGAGCTTATGTATTTAGTCCTAATACCTCATTGATTTTCTCTGTTAAGGGCCCTCATTCATGATTTGTTCATTTATTCCACATGTTTATCAAGTTTCTACCATGTGGCAGGCACTGTAAGGTACTGGGGTATGGAGGTGAGCAGCAAGACAGATAAGGTCCCTACACTTAAAGAACTTTGTCGTAGTGGAGGAGCAAGAACATAAAATGTAGAAGTAAGCAAATAAACAAAGATCACTTCTATGGAACTGAGCTGATTATGTGGTGAATAATAAGTATGGAAGGCCTGCTATTGACAGGATGGGCTCTGATGGTCTCTAAAAAGGGGACATTTGAGCTAAGTCCTGAAGGATGATGGGGCAGAACTAGCTAATTGTCCCTAAGAATGCATTCTACTTTTTTTATGGTAACAGACCCCCTAAATTTTAGCTAGGTTGTAGTCTCTACCTTACTTTATAATTAGGTGTAACCATGAGACTAAGTTCTGGCTAATGGGTTATAACTGGAAGTGGCCCAAGAAACTTCCAGTAAGTCTCTTTAAAGGGAGCAAGGGAGATGGGCATGCTCTTCTCCTCCCATCCTCTTTCCTTTCGGAAGGTTGAAGCATCAACAGCCAACTTGCACCATGAAGTGAACTTGAGAATGCAAGTCACACACAGCAGAGAAGCAAACAGGAAGGAGTATGGGTCCCTAATGATGGGGAGTACCATATCGCCCTGGACTGACTCCCTCAGATAAACTTTATTGAAGTAGTTCTTCCTGCAAAGCATGACTGCACTTCTTTATGATTTTGAAGACTTAATACTGCTGCTTGTGAAGTGTAGACTACAAGCTTCATGCACCAGCTGTCAGCCACTGTAGTGACCAACTAAACATCCTCAGGAAGTCATCATAGGCCCTTTGGTTGACTCTAACTCCCAATCACAGGAAATGACTGGTTTTCTTTTCTCTCTGGTATGCCTTTGGAAGGAGTTTGGAAGGCATTTGGTGTGCCGGAAGGGCCACTCACTTGATCAGATGGCACCTGCCAAACTGACACAGATAAAGAGTGCCACAATGCAGATCTCTGAAAAATGCCTCCATGACATATTAGCAATTTCACAAACACATTCAAAAGTTCAGATAACACTTTTGATGTCCTTGATCTTTGCACTTCCAAATGGTGGCTGAACAAACAGAAATCAGTCTTCTTTGAAACCTTCAAAGCAGTGAAATTGCTTAAATCAGTTTGTTGACTATTCTCTGACTTCCAAAGGTCAGGGAAGGTTTTCTGTGTGTGTTCGTCCCTTCTGATTCACTTTCACATTCTCTTGTAAGTACTTTGGTTCTAAAAAAAAAATTAAGTCAATCATTTATTTGTTTTTTATGCAACTTTGAATTTCCAATAAAGACTTGGCCAACTTTTCTAAGGACCAAAAATGGCTATTTTTGAAATAGTTGTATAAACATCCTATTAGGAAATGGTAAATAGAACTTACCAGCATGGAAGTAAATGAGTAAGTGCAGAACTGATTCTTTTACCAACATATTTAAACCTCATGAAATCAGAAACGTGTTATTACACCAGAAGATTCCACATAAAATCCAGTGTGCTCAAGTTTTTTGTGTTATCATTTGTGTGAACTGGGGCTTGATCATGGCAGTAGAAGAGATACATGATTTTGTACTTGTTTCTCAACAATTTCCAACTCAGTAATCAGCACCTGAGGGTGACTCTCCCTGTGAGGAAGACAGCATGGAAGTTGCCATGTATGGAGATGAGCTAAGGGGCTGAGCAGTGGCGTCTTCACTATCATTATGACCTCAATCAGGATTCTAAAGGGAAGTCACAAGAATACATGTAAACTAACTGCAGAAAAAAATGAGAGAGAGATAGAATGGAAAAATACTGAAGTATCCTATGAACTCCACTTGGGTATTTCCAGGCTTTAGAAATTAAACCAGAGACTGATTCCTGCTTAACAGTCCTTCCCAAACCCTTTCACCTCACAAATATTACATAAAATGATGATATTTTCATGGCCCATGGGGATAAAATAATGAGGCTGCTTCGTGAAATCGAAAGCAACTTACTCCTTGGCATACTGATCAGCCATCCAGATAAAGACCTTTCTTTAGTTTCCCAATTCCCAAGTTCTTAGGAAACAATCATGACCAACATTTCTTGAGCCCCTGTTGTATGGCAGACACTGCTCTAAGCATTACACATGCATTTTATTCACTCACTAAATCTTCACACAAGTTAGGTATTATATTTTCATCTTTCACATATAAGAAAACCCAGGTATTTGGAGTCTAAGCTATATACTCAAGGTCACATGGTTCACGGTGCAGGCAGGGTTTAAATCTACTTTGGCCCTTAATCTAGTTTGGCGTTAACCCTCAGTTATACTGTCTCTATCAGACACTAAAGCCTTCTAAAAAGGAAGTGAACTGATTGACCAGGTTTGAGTCAGGTACCCATCTGAGGACCAATCGATGATGAGAAGGGGGTGGGATCACACTGGAGAAAGCAACTTGGTCCTCATGCTACACCCTGTGGAAGGAGAGAGGGGGGGCAAATCCTGGCAAAGAAATGTTTGACCAACACTAATAAGGATCCTCTTCCTCCCCACCCTCCTCTTCTCTCAGGGACTCAGGGTTAACTGATGTATTCTTCTCCTTTCACAGTACACTACAATCACGATGCTTCTCTTTATTTAATCTTATTCCTCCCCACACTAGAATTCCATCTCAATCCCAAAAGGCCACCATTCTACTTTGTTTGATACGAATCATTTTACCTATATATGTTCTTATATATGTATATTGTTGTTTCGTGTGTATGCATTTTTAAGGAACATATATGACATGGTGCTACAAGCCCCATTCTTGTCTCCCTTTTGCCACTCACTCTTACGTTCATAAGATATATCCACGTTGCCATGTTGCCAGCCCATTGCTTCTGACCACAGCATATACTCTAGGGTATGCCTGCACCACTCAACCCATGTCTTGTACCAGTCATGTACTACTGGGTTGTATAGACCACCCCACTCAACTTGGGATCCCCTCATCTGGGAAGACCCCCCTCTGCCTGGGGGAGTGTTCCTCCTCTGTGCTTGCACTTTCCTCTGAGCTTGCTTCCATCAGGACAGAGGCCATAGAGCAGCTTGGTTTAAAGTACAGGATTGGGGCCACACTGCCTGGACTCAGAATCCCATCTCTTCCATTTATAGCTAAGTCATATAGCCTGTAGGTACCTCCTCTTCCTCATATGCAAAATGTTAGCCACAGCTACCCATGGGATTATTGTGAAGATTAAATGAGAAAAATCTATGAAATGTGCTAAGAACAGTGCCTGATACAAATGAAGTGCTATTATAACTACTGTAATATTTGTTGCATGTATCAGAATGGTCTATTTACTTGTCTATTCCACCACCAGATTATGAAACCCTTGGCTTTTCCATCTCTGTGTCTCAGAACCCCACACGTTGCAAGGACCCAATGCAGGTTCATTGGATGTTGCTCTCTCTTACTCACTCTGTGGTTTGACATGGCTGCAGTATTGGTATCTAGAAACGAACTGGGTTGAGAAGAGGCTCAGATAGAGTAGGCTGGAGATGTGGCTTTAGAAGGGAGAACTTTCCTGGAGCTATAATGCTGGGCAATAGAAAATATAGTGTCAGCTGCTACATACAGCCAGGAAGGTCAGCAGGTCACCCAAGAGCAGCTCTCAGAGGACATCTTTACATAGGCAGCTTTATGAACTTGGCCAGAGCGTGGCTAAGAGCCAGCTCATGGCCATGTGCCAACACTTTCTGGCCTCCTGTGTGTTCGCCTCAGTGACCTCGTCTGTACAATAGGACTAATACCATCTACCCTATACGATTGTCCCAAGGATTATGTGAGGGAACAATTATAAAGTGCTTAGAACAGTGTCTGGAATGACCTAAATCAGTCATAAATGTTAGCTTTCCTTAGAATGACCACCACACAACTGATTACTCTTACTTACAAATAGAGTCGGAAGATGCCACTCGTTTTCTTTCTTGTTTCAGGATCTTGGAGTTTTTGTTTCTTCATCTGTATATTTGTTTTTTGGTTTTATTTACTTACTTGGTATTCTGGTGGGAACTATTTGTTAGCAGGTTATCTGATAGAAGGTTCTAGTCTTTTTAGCCTCAACAAATGTGCCCTTGAACTCACAGGTGGGCAGTACAGCTTGTCTATCTTTGAAGGCTTCCTAAGGACAATATCATTCTCAGGTTAGAAGTTCTCTGAAGTGCCAGCCAGCAGCAACCCATAGTCAGATATTCCCAGGAATACCAGGGGGCACCATTTATAATCACAGAACATGCCTAAATGGGAATGAATTTGATCTTCTTTATTGAAAAAAAAAAGTGAAGGGGAAGAAGAACAAGGAAATCAAACACAGGTCCAGTGGGGCTACCCTCAGAATGATGAAGGCCTTTCCTATTAGCTTTCTAAGCAACTTTTAGACAGCTGCTGTGCATAGAAAGACTCTTTTTTAAAATGCTTTGGTTTCATACAGGGAAAGAAACCCTCAGGGTGAATTACTGGCTGCTCTACATTAGAGGCCTCGCTGTAAGAACCATTAGCTATAAAAAGAGAGGTTAATTATGAGGAGAACTGTGTGGCCAAAGCTGAGGGAGTTATAGTGACTTGCAGGGAGGGGGCTGATCAGGAGGCCACGTTTGATGGCAACGCCCTCTCCTGGACAAAGGCTGAATCTGGAGGCTGATACCAGGCACAATGCTTGGGCCGGTTTGTGTTGGGTTCATTAGCTGTGGGGGTTATTGCCTATGGGATCATTAACTTGTGGCAGGAGAAGGGGGAAGGAGCAAGAGGAGTGGGGAGACTTAGCAAAATTTCTCAGTCTATAAAATTAGGATCTTGTGAAACTTCAAAAAGACTTTGTCAGGTTTAGTAGTCCTACTCCCTACTCTCATCCATTCTAGAAGATCCGGCTTCCCACTATGCCTTAAGACATGCTCATGTAAAGAAGCACTTGGTTTCCAAGAAACCGCATGAATTTTTTTTTTCCTTTTAGAAGGACTCAAAGATAAAATGTTGTGTTTTGTCATGAAAATTTTATTTCAAGTGAGGAATCCAATTCCCAGTCTGGCCCCTGCCAACATTCTGAGGACAAATAGAAATCCAGGCTGGGCAAAATTTCGGAGCTCATCTCCAAAAGGGATATTTTGACAAAATGTATACATGCTTCAGACCTTGCTGTCGTTAACTGAGTACCTACTGTATGCCAGGCACCAACAGTACATTTTTCTCGCCTCGTTTCACTATACCACAGAATTTGTGACTCCTCAGCACAGGTGTGTGGTCACTAGTTCTGCAAATGCACACACCAAGAGTTAGGCTCACAGGTCCACCAAGGGCCACACAAAGAGAGCAGAGCAAGCATCAGTATTCAAATCCTTTGACAGACTGCTGTCATTTTCCACTCTTTAGCCCTGCCTCCACAAAATAACCCAAACAGTTACTGTTTGCAACCCTTGTCATAACCATTCAAAAGTATGTAGCTTAAAGGAAGAAATGTTAAAATGTCTACTCCTGAGTGTGACACCCTCTGATCTCACCCACCCTGTGTATGCTTCTGGACCCCCTTTTTTGTTAGCCTTCCCAACTCTGGAGTATGCAAGTAGGCAGGTGAACTTTGTGACAAATACCCGGTAGATCTGAAGTGGGTGTGGATGTTGATTTTCCATTTTTATGATACATTTTCAATATGTATATAGGTAAGTAATTTCTTTGCCCATAACGCTTCCAAGTCGAATTCTCTCTTATGAATATCTACTTCCCTGTGCCAGCCCTGGGCGAAATTTTACCATATTGAACTTCTGTTCTTCGCGGCCATCTTTCGAAGAAGGAAGTTATAAGAGCTCCTTCTGAAAGATGGTCTTGTCACAGGTTAATATAAATTAATGTGCCTCCACCTTCACTCACTCTAATTTCTTATGAACATTCAGCCTAAGCATTTTCAAATATTTTACATTCGGCAATGTTTACAAGGCCTGAACTTGAGCTCAGCCGGGGCACTGTTCTGGAAGTGAGCGGAATACGGTGTCTGGGAGCATAGTTTCTGGAGCCAGCTCTCCTGTGACTCCTGGCTCCACCATCACTTCTGCCATTGATTTTGAGCAAATCTCTTCACTCGCCTGTGTCTTATGTTCTCTTCTGTGAAAATGAGATTAGAATGTCCTCTACCTCATAGGGTTCCTATGAAGCATTACTTTATATAAAGTACTTAGAAAAATGCCTGGAACATAGTAGTAGCTCTGAATATGTGAGTTCCGCTGTCATCACTATTATCATTATTCCATAAGAAATACTTGAAGGACTAAAGATTCAGTGATATGCTTGTGACTCTCCTCCCCTATCTCACTTAGCAGGTTGTGTCCTGTGATGTGCATGGTTTTGAGAATACTCAATTCTAGTAAGTGAGTAAGCTTGTGGTTTACAAACATAGGCAAACTATCTGAAGGTGTGTAAGTCTAAATGAGTAGCTAGTAAGCAAAAAGTGTGGTTATCATAGGCAGAACCTAGGGGATGTGTTAAGTATAAATATAAGATAAGTAGTTGGCAAGTGGAACATGTGCATGTTAATCACATGGAGAGAAGGATGAAAGGACCAAGAAACACCTGATATTTATGATGCATCTGAGCACCAAATATTCAGAGTGTACTAAATATATGTAAGGCTAAATATCAAGAAGCATTAAATATATGTGAGCATTTGATATTCGTGATCTCCTAATTGGGCAACCAGTTGGTTATATCCTTCAGGGCCCATCTGTGCTGTGCCCAAGTTCAAATAGAACTCGTAGGTGCTCAGCTAGCTAATCAGCAAGCTATAGCATACTTGTTCCTACATCTCTGTAGTAGCACATGTATGTGACGTTGGCCTAGGGCACCTTCCATCTGGGGGTCCTGTGTCAGGGATACCCAAGATCACCCTCAGTTTCAATGATTTGCTAAGAATCACAGAACTCAGAAAAGCAGTTAAATTCATGGTTACAATTTATTACAGCGAAAGGATACAGATAGAAGTCAGCAAAAGAAAAAGGTGCATATCACAGAGTTTAGGAGAGACTAGGTACAGGCTCTTAGTTGTCCTCTCCAAGTAGAATTATATGGATGACACTTAATTCTCCCAGCAATGATGCATGACACCACTTGCAAAGCATTGCCAAACAGGAAGTTCAAACAAGCCTTAGTGTCCAGAATTTTTATTGGAATGCCTATGTGACTGACCTTAACTACTCAGACCCAGTTCCCTAGGGGTCCAACTGATAACATGTGGCCCAAGTCTCTTACCATAAATCACATTGTTAGCATAATAAACTATCTGGCAGGGCCCAAGGCCCTTGGTAAACAAAGATACTCTTATTAGACCATCTGTTTCAAGGGCTCAAGGATTATCTCCCAAGAGGTAGTCAAGGACCATCCTTTCTTTGGAATGTACAGAGTTTGAGCACCCTAAGCCTACTAAGCTAATTCTTTCCTATACAGTCCTCTTTCACAAACCTCAACTCTGGTCCTAGTAACCACACTATGAGCAGGGAGAGCTGAAGTGGCAGAGAGAGACGGGGCATATAGACATTGTGTACCTCAGGATTCATGTAGTAGAGTCCTCCAATTGCTCCCTATCCCAAGTGCATGAACTGACCCCATCTTTCCCCCCCTTGCTTACTGTTGTGTGTTTTAAATATATTTAATAAGCCTTGTGATTTAAGTATTTTAATTTGTTCTGTGAGTCTTTCTGGAACAACTTGTTCAATAGTGTATTTAGAGGCAACTGTTTTACTTGGAGACAGTTTCCCACATGGCATGTCCTCACTTCATCATTTGTTGGGGCGGGTGGACAGGTGATCGGTCAGTCAGCTGCTGCAGATATACTACAGGAGCAAACAACACCAGTGCTTACAACAACCATGGTGTTATGAATTAGGAACAATAATGCAATCTATACAGGTGGGATAGAGAGGAGGAACAAGGTAACAAAGGAGATTCGTGAGAATATTGGTATGGCTGTTACCTTGTTGATTGGTTCTAGCCACAATTTGCCTCTAGCTCGTACTTATCGAATGCTCACTACAGATCAGACACCATACTAAACACTCTAGATGAATTAGTTTATCTTCACAATAGCCTGTGAGATAGGTACTCTGTTTACCTTCACTATTTTCTAGATGAGTAAACCGAGGCACAAAGGAACTTGTGTGAAGTCACGTACTTTGTCAGTAGCGAAGCCAGAATTCATACGCAGATGACAGAGTTCACACCCTTAAGCACTCCACTAGGCTGCTTGGGTTCTGAAATGGGTTTGTCTTGGTCTCAGGACCTGGCACAGAATAGATAGAACTCTTCATTTGCAAGTGACAGAAACCCAACTCAAAATGACCTAAGCAAAATGGATACTTATTCACGCACAAGACTGAAAACTTCAGGGAACAGAACTGCAGCAGTCGGATCGAGAGGCTCCACTGGGCTATCAGAACGTGGCTGCTCATTCACTCACCATCTCTTGTTTCTGTTTCTTCTCTGCTGGCCTCACTCTTCCTTCCCTCATAGCTATTGGGAACTCCACATTGACATTCCTATGGCTTGGCAATCTAGCTGAACAAGAGATTGTCTTTCCCAAGAGTTCCAGTCACAGACCAAGGAGTCAGACTGACTCTGACTTGCCCAATTAATCCAGTCGCTGAGGCAGGGCAGTGGCCAAGCCTGGGTGATGTATGCACTCTTACTGCTGACTGCTGGGGTCAGTTTCACCTGAACCACATGGATTAAAAATGAATGAAGGCAGCACGCCTGGGTGGCTTAGTCAGTTAAGCATCTGACTCTTGGTTTTGCCTCAGGTCATGATCTTATGGTTCGTGAGTTCGAGCCCCGGGTGAGTGACATGCTGACAGCACAGAACCTGCCTGGGATTCTCTCTCTCCCTCTCTCTCTGCCCCTCTTCCACTGTCTTTGTCCCTCAAAATAAATAAGCTTAAAAAAATTTAAAAAACCAAAAAAGGAAAATGAATGAAGGCATTTTCCCAAAGGAAAATGGAGTTGTTGCCAAGAAGAAGAGAGAACAGTTTTGGGCAGGCCAAAACAAACAACATTCTCACAAGGTTCAGTAAATGCATGACTATGGGGTGGGTGGATGGATGGATAGATGGATGGATACAAAAATCAATGCCCAAGGCAGGAAGCGCTATGAGAAACTTACAAGAAAAATACTTTCTTGTATATCCATCCTAACAGTGAAAGAAAGTCAAAGTTAGCAATTCTTTTCGTTCTCTTTCACAAAAGAGACACTGGGAGATTTGAGGGAAGCGGTTGGAGGAAGACTACTGAAAAATAGGTACATGAAACAAAGAATGAGAACATGGGGAGGAATTTCTATAATGGAGACAATTACAGTTTTAATAGGACACCTGCCTCAAACAGTGTGGGTTTCTGGTTGGCGCTTTTGTTGGTGTAGCTCTTTTTCTTGGTGCAGTGAGAAGACTGCAATCATCACAGGCAGTTACAGCCCAGCGCACAAAGTTGCACATCCCATCTGGAGACACTGGTCACCTCAACTGGCACAAGACAGCAGGATCCTTAGGAAATATAAGTTCGCTCCACAGGGCTTCTCGATCCTCTTTAACTTCTGATTTCAAGCCATTCCTTTTGGCTGCTCCCTAGTTAGCCCCATTTGTGTTCCCTTAAAGCTGCCATTTCAAGAGTTGATTTTCAGAATGGGATTTGGCAGGGCAAATGGAGCCCCAGTTGGGAGAGTGTGTCTACTCTGCAGAGAAGGTTATGAAAGAGGACAGGACAATAGATTCCAGCAGTGGGTTCAGGAAAGAAAAAAGAGAACCACGTACACACTCCCATACATAAGCACCTTGAACTGCTTTTTTGCACAGCTGGGGTTCAGTGAGTGCTCAGCATATTTCAGCCCAAAACGCTTACTTTTTCACCATGTGCTCCATTTCAGAAAAAAAATGTCATCTGCATCTTTCTGATTCACCTGCACCAAAATTTGGCCCCTTAGCTCATATGGCTGCTCTTATGTGACAACTCTAATCTTCTACGGCTAAGTAGACATTTACATCTTTTGTGTTTAAACCAGGATTTTGTGGAAAGTTTTTTGCCTCTAAGAGATTGAAGTTTATTTTTCAACCCAGAAGTTTCTAAGTGTCCAGGGCATGAGGGCTGCCAGGCTAGAGAGCTCAAGTCCAATGTGTTTTCTCAGTTATGATGCTTCATCCATTCAGCTCTAATAGGGGACAGTTTCCTTGACATGTGGGACCTAACATCCTGACCCTTTCCTCCTGCACTAGGCCTTATGATGCCCATCTCAAACCAATTAGGGCGGAATGTAAGAAAATGTTTTGGTTATAAAATATGATTCACCAACATAAAGGCATATCAAAACTGAAATCTGAGAGAAAAGTGAGGTCTCTTTTACAAATTGGGTTAAATGAGGCACAAAATGAGAGGGCTAGTTTTGTAACTATACCCAGAGGCAAAGGAACAGAAGTGCCACAGGAGTCACAGTGTCACCTCCCTCCAGGAGACTGGGAGGAAATGGAGACTCAGCCCACCCTCCTAATTTAATCTAAGAGGAACCCAAGCCCAGCCAGGTTGAGGCATTTGGCCAGTAGACGTAATGAACCCAGAAGTCAGTCCTCCTACATCCAGCATGCTTTTCAGGTCTAAGGGCTCCGGGCTGAACCAAACACAATGAAGAAAAAGCAACACCTTCCCTGAAGTGTTTATGCTTTCTCAAATGCAGTTAAGTTTCCACAAGTTTTCACTGTGGCCATCCATCAGAATGGGGAAAGATAAAAAACAAAGCAAACCCCCCCAAAAATGAATCTGGGCCACCCAGACCAATGGCCCAACCTGAGTGTGTTGTGAGCCAAAGTGAACCAAGAAAACAGGTAGATAGTTGGGGGTGGGGCATGGCTCTCAGTGCTATGAAGCTGACTCTGATGAGCCTGCCAAGTAGGAGGAAGAGGAGAGGACACAGGGACAGGTGTATCTGACAGACAACCTCTATCTCCTGTCCTGTGGTGGGCTGAATTCTCTCACAGATAGTTCTGAACCTGCTTTTCCCAACACTATTGGCTGACGAGGTATTTGGCATGATTTTCTGCTTCATCCTATTTTATTACCAACCTTTCTCCACACGTTCCAGTTTTGAACACAGATAATTAATGGCAACAAGGATTTTCCAGCCCACAAAAATTATACAGAAATGGCTGAAATGATGTCTTGATGACAGAGAAAGAAAAATCTCCTTATAATTTGCAGTGCAAACAGACTGCTGCCCCCATACCTGTGCCTTTTCACGTCCAAATCTGGGGGGTGACTTGATATGTGATCTTAATTGGGCATCTTTTAGAAAGGATGTCACATCTGAACTTGACTTCAGGAAATTCTGCCCCCATTCATCTTAGTATATAAGGTTAAACTAACGTTTTTCAAGTGAATGCATGATTGTATTTCTTCCCCCCTGACACACACACACGCCATGTCCTTAGGTTCAATTCCCAAAGTCAAGGCATTAACACTGACAATTCATCTGACTGTTTAAAATAAATTTTTTAAAAGGAGATAATTTCACACATACCAAAACAGATAGCTCACTTTCCCAGACTTGATGCATAACTTAGTCTTAGAAATAATAAAGCCAGGAGCTCAGACTTGTGACAAAGTGAGAGGATGGGCAGAGAAGCCTGGTAAAGGACTAAATCTTTGCTAAGAAGTTTGGATAGGAGGGTTGGAGGCAGGAAGTGACATGTGATTTGAATGTGTTCTCATCTTTTTATTTTATTATTATTATTTTTTAAATTAAGATTCAAATTCTACTCAATCTGCTCTTTAAAAAGAGAGGAAATTGCCAGACCCAGAAGAACCAGATATCATCAGTCAGGAGGCTTTTCAGTTGCAGAGGGAAATCAGGAGCTGCCATTAGATTTCCAGCTATTCTTCTCTACAAATGGAGCTGTCCACACTTTACCAAGCATCTCACTACAAGAGAAGAATTTGTGAGAAAAGTCAAAATTTGACTCATCATTCCATTATCCAAAAATGATTAAATGATAGCAGCTTTTTCTTCATTATATAACTTGATAGACTTTTTAAGAATTGTGCTCCTGGGTGAATCTCAGCCACCCAGTGAGTGGCCTCCCTGGCTTCTGCCTATGACTTGCAATGCTTTGTTACTGAAAGATCCTGGCTGACCATGGTCACATCACCCACCTTTGCTGGCCTCACTTCCCTCTTCTATACAATGAACCCAGACAGGGTAAGTTCTGGCATCTCCACTCTGCCTTCTTATAGTTCTAAGCCTGCAGTTGTAATCCGTGTTTCTATTGAAGTGATGATCTGTGAACAGTCAAGAAGGAGGGTTCTAAAGGAATGGTTCTAACCTTCTCCCACCTTGTTATCCAGACGTGGCATTCTAACAGATGCCTCTTCTACATATGATACTTAATGCATCCATCAAGGATTCACCTACTTGCCTATTCCTTCTGTTGGGTACCACTCCCTGCCTTCCTTTTGTTTCATTATAATTGCCTTCCCCTTCCCACACCTTACTGTGACAATCATTCATCTGCTTGATAAACTTCCACTGAGCACTTCCACAAACACAGAAAGGGAAGGACCTGATTTCTGACCTTCAGGCAGCAGTAAGATAGTGACCAAAGGCTGGAATGCAAGATAATTTCAGAGGAAAAGGAAGTCACATGGCATAAGGATTTTTTTCCCCATGAAGCAAACAGGAGGAATAAGGAAAGGAGTAGGAGATGCTCCCAGCAATAACCTGAGGATGGCTTGCCATGAAAAAGTTCTGGAAGTGCTATCTGGCATTGCTCTGCCTCAGCTTTGGTTTCTCACCTCTGGTAAAACTGGTAAAACAGCTTATAAAACCAGATTTCAAAGCATCTCTCACTATTTGCCTCCAAGAAACAAGTCTCTAGACCTCCACACATAGAGCCATTTTTGGCAAGAATTTACTTTCTGGGGAAAGGGAAGGAAATGAGATAGAACAGGCTATTCTGAAGGAAAGCAGAGAGGGAGGAAGGAGGGACAGCTAGTGGAATGATAATCAACCAAAATAGAAATACTGGACTCTAAACAGATAGACCTACATCTAGAGCACAAGATTATTAGTTCCCACAGAGACTGAATCTTTACAGATATTTAAGCTGGGAAGAAAGGAAGCAAACAACTCTTAATTTTTATATTTGTGAGAAGTATCTGAATCTTGGCTTGGGAAGTAATGAGAGGGCCTTCAAGGGTCAGAAATGATGCCTTGAACAATTATAGCGCCATTCTTGCTCTACAAGCAAGCAGACTGCTTTCCTGCCCATCCTGAAGCTATTATCATTGATATCTCGTTGTCTACTCTGTTCACTTCTAAGAACTTCCCTGACCTAAGGAAGGGGGACTTACAGCTAAACACTGCTCCCCTGCCTTTGGAGCATATTCTTTATTCTGTGTTTCAACCATCTAATAAAATGTGGAACACAGACCACTGACATCAGACTCACTAGGGACCTTGCTACATACTGAGTCCTGGCTTCCCACCCAGAATGTCTGACTTTGAATCTGTGTCTAAAATTATCTTTTTATGTATGCATTTTCTTAGTTTGTTGTTGTTGTTCTTCTTCACTGCTCTATCTTCAGCCCCCAGGAAAGTCCTAGGAATTTAGATGCTAAATAAATATGTGTCAAGTAAATGAATGAATCAGTATATCACACGCCCTTGCTGATGGGTGCCTGGTTTAGGAAACATGACCAACATGACACTAGCCATTCAGTGCGAGACCTGATTCAAGTTCTGGGGCTTTCGTTGGGAATGAGAAGTTCATTTTCTTGATGGGAGTAGGGTGATTTTGCTTGAAAATAAAACTAACAAAGAGGAAAAGTGGAACCAGGAGATGGAGTGAAGGCAACCGTGTCCTGCGGTCTTGTCCACGACCAGAGACAATAAATTCCTGTGTGTTGAAGCCATGCCGATGTGGATCTCTGCCCCTCATGGCTGGAGGAGACCTGCCTGAGCAGTCCCTTGCCTCCAGGCTTCACTTGTGTTTCTGGGCTTCAGCTTTTAAGAGCAGGGATTATGTCCTCTATCCTTTCTCTACCTCTCCTGATAGATCCTACTGTCTGCTCTTGGGACTTTAATGCAGGGCAGGTCTTTCCTTCCATCATTATACTTTTATGATTATTGTAAGAATTTTCTCTTGAAAATTGCACTTGAAAGTGACTTCAGAATTTACAAGTTCTTCCATATCTATTATCTCCTATGATCCTCTCAACAACCCATTAATCAGCAGTGGAAGTAAATCCTCCTCCACTTCATGGATGGGAAACTGGCCCTTGAAAAGATTAAGATACAGCCCTGGAGTCAGCTGACACCACGGCAGGGCCCAACCAGGATTCCAACCCAGGCGCTCCGATCACAGTCTTCATGCCTTCTTTTTGTGGAAAAATAATAGGCCCACAGTTCAGTGAGTTTTTCCTGATAGAGCCTTGAACTCCAGCCACAAAGGACACTTCAGATTCCCTAGGCCTTGTCAGAATGTTGCCACGCCCCCCTCGTGGATTTTGTACGTGGAGCCCATCTCCAGGAAGATGGTGCTCAGGCCTGGGGTGCTTGCTGGAGCTTTAAGATGCCCGATGACGGGCCATCAGTTGAATTCATGTCAACAGCATCTTCCCAGATGATTCCTGGAACACATGGTGTGGATCCAGACTACAGGATCAGGATGGAGCCCATGCTGTCACTGTGGAGTTTAGCAGAGGAATGATATATTTTGGGACTTGTGACCAGACAACATCCGGAGACACAAGAGAGAATTCTGCATCAAGACAACATTCCCCTTCACAAACACCTAATGGTCACTCTTCAGACGCTGGTGCTGACTTTAGCCTAGACACATACATGCATACACATGTGCGCGTGCACACACACACACACACACACACTTGTAATTTATTTATTAGGTTTTTAAAAACCATGCCCTTTAGGAAATGACTATGGATGAAAGCCCAGGAATAAGGTATCAGTAAAAAGCAAATATAAAATGATACTAATTAAAACTGTAGCAGGATATAAAGATCAACCTAAAACACCACCTTGTGGAGAATAGTCAGTTTAAAGACACAAGTCAGAATATAAAGGTTGGCAAAACCAGGTTGTACTTAGGGGGGGTTGAGAATTTAACAGAATCCTTTGTGGATTTAAAACTTGCCATCGGAATTGGAGCCATTTTCCTAGAATATTACTTGAAAGTAGTTAATACTAGTAGTTATAAAGATGATGATAAGTATGTTAGCTGAAATAAACAATGAATAATGCTTGCTAGTTAGCAAACAACTCACTTGCCACGTATCATCTTACTTGAGTAGAGCAGTCCCGATAGAAACATGAAGTCCACCACAGGTAGTTCAGAGGCAATCTCGTGGGTTATCAGCTGATGTTCTGAATCACAGGCCTTCAGAACAAGAAGGAATCATTGAGTCCAACCGGATCATTGTACAGATGATAAAAATAGTCAGCATTTATTGAGCCAGACCCAGTGCTACACACTTTGTGTTCATCACTTCATTTTATCCACGCAATCCTCACCTCCAGTTCACTGATGAAGGAACTGAGGCTTAGCAAGATTAAGCCATTTACTAGTTACTTTTTACTCAACTAGCAAGTGAGAGAGCCAGACCATACAGCTCAAAGATGACCTCTCTGGTTCAAGATAGCAGCTGGCACAATCTTAAGCAACCCTGCATTTTTCCTTGCAGAGAGTCAAGGTGATGACAGATATTTTTGCCTTGGAAGCAGAGGGTCCAAAGAAGACAAATGGGAGGCAGAGGACCTGTGTTAACTAGCTGTTTGACCTTTTGAAAATCAGACTCCTATGCCTCATTTTCACCCTCGGTAAAACAAGACACTTAGACTAAATGCTCTCTAAAGAATCATCCAGCTCTAACATTCGATGATACCACGAAATACATCATGTGTGGTGATAGGCACGTGTGACAGGAAGGGAAATTTTGCTATTAACAAAAAGAAGAAAGAGAGGAATGGCCTTAGATATTTCAGCACTCAAGAAAAGCTGCAGAATTCCTCCCAAGGAAGCTTAGAAATGCAATTATGGAGCCTTTTGGGTTTTAACATATTTCTTATAGAAGGGTCTCATAAGTCTTCTGGTGCCCATAACTTAGCGATCACAGCACTTCAGAATCCTTCTCAACACATGCCCCAGGTGGCCACCAATAAATGATCAGAGTGGACATGCAGGATAGAATGCATTTTTTTATCCCTCCCCGTGAAGAATTCTTGGGTCTTAAAAAAAAATGTACACACACACACACACACACACACACATCCCTATACATATAAATACCTTATATATTTATAGGTATAAGGCATTTAAATGTATACACCATATATATTTAAACATATGTATACCTTACAGGCATCTCGAGGATGTACTGTAGTGGTCAAATGGTGGACGGGCGGAAGCCTCTCGGACTTGTGCCAGGCCTGCTAAATGCATTTACCTGGGACAAGGTTAAAATGCATCTGAGGTAGCCAAGCTGTGGTCATCGGTCAGGTCTGACTGTCACATTCATAAACTCTCGGTATTAGAGCTTGAACACCTCTAAGGATAGAAGTCAGCATCCTGGCTTTCAGCCAGGGGAGAGAAAGAGCAACTTCTCAGGGGGAGTCCACGCCCAGACCATGGGGACACCTCGCAGGGAGAATATAGCTGCTCTCAGAATGCTGACTCCCACAGGGCTTAGGGGCAAACACACAGATTCTCCTACAGATGAAGCACCCTATCAATCTATCTCCCTTCTTTTTCCTTAGGGAGTAGAGATGAGCATGTGGGATCAGGGCAGCCAGCTGTAAATGATGGCTGAGGGAGGAGGGGGTGAGGAGACAGTAGACGGGCGGGCTTATGGACCTCCGGATCCACCTGCTCCAGTAACCACCAAATCTCCGCTCAGAGGCGCCTCTCCGGGAGGGAGGGCGTACCCACCCCTACTCTACCTGGACTGCCCTTTGCCTCCTTGTTCTTGCCGCCTTTTCTCTGTGAGAAGTTGAACGATAGGGCCACGGCTGAATGAAAACTGCCTCAAATACAGCTTTCTTCTACAGCACTCCCATGAGGCCCTTTGATTCTCCCTGAATGTTCTCGATGAGAATAAAAAAGGATATCTCTTGAGGTCCCAGTAGGTGTTCAGTTAACACACGAGCACCGGTGGCCACTGAGCCCCAGACACAAAGGAGATACGAGAGAAAACAAGGAGGGCGTGGTCCTTAGCTCATGGAACTAGCAGCCTGGCTGGGAAGCTGGCTCAGATAGATAAAATCATAAATGGAGGGGCACCTGGGTGGTTCAGTCGGTTGGGTGTCCGACTTCGGCTCAGGTCACGATCTCACGGCTGATCAGCTGTGCTGACAGCTCAGAGCCTGGAGCCTGCTTCAGATTCTGTGTCTCCTTCTCTCTCTGCCCACCCCCCCACCCCGCTTATACTCTGTCTCTCTCAAAAATAAATAAACATTAAAAAAATGTTTAATGATAAATGGAATAGTTGTTATGTACCGAATGCTGTGAGGGAAGACAGTGGGCTATGGCAGCATGAAATGGGGGCCCAACCTAACCTGGGTAATAAGTAGTGAAAGATCACACGTTCCCACCAATCTACACATATCCTCAGAGCTTTGTAACCATAGCTACACCCTTAGCTTCACTCCTCCGCATCAACTTCAGGCATCTGCCTAAAAAAGCAATCCCCAAATCCAGGATAAGCCATGTGTCCTAGCTTCTAGAAGCTGCAAGAGTTCACCCAGGGAACTCTCTGGAAGAGCCATTTTCCCTTGTGCCTCCCCCTCCCCCGGCCAGTCTGAGGAAGGGGAGCAGCTCCCTGTCACTACGAATCCTTGGTTTCCCTTATCCTTCCCTTTTTGCTATTCAGGTTTTCCAATCCGTTCCCCAAATGGAATTCTCTCCGCTTCAAATCTCCGGTATATTTCAGTTTTCCTGATTGGACACTGACAGACACAGGGTTCAAAGATGGCTAAGAGTTGGCCCCATCTTCAAGGTCAGTTGCCCTTCAAGAGTAAGAACACTCAGGTCTCCTCTCCTCGCTGCCCTGTGAGTGAGAGGTCCAGGAAGAGAAACCCCCTCACTAGCCCCAACTAGAAGCTGACTTGTTGCTCGAGACTGAGAGCTTTCTCATGGTAGATATATGGTACCTGAAATCTGCATGAAATGTTAGAAGTAACTTAAAAAAAATCAAACACAAATCGCAAAAGCATGTGCTGAAGGAAACTTAGCTAGGGAACAGAGAAGAGTGAATGAGGGCCGAAGGAGAGAGTCAGAAGGTCAAAGGTGAGTAGTAAGGAAGAGAAAGAACTTGAATTGATTAAGGTCACCTTGGCTTGTTGCCTAGACTGGGCATGACCTACCCAGTCAAGGAACTGGGTGTGGCTGCATGGCCGATTTCAGCCTAATGCCAGCTGAAACATCTAAACCTGGCAGTGAAACCTTGACTTTTGAGTCAAGCCATGCCCTAGGTGCATGACTTTGAGTGGGTTGTTCTACTTCCCTAAGCCTCAGTTTCCTCTTCTGTTAAAAGACTTGGAGCTGGGAGAGGGAGTGATGTTTAATTTTTTGTGTCAATTTGGCTAGGCCATGGTACCCAGATATTTGGTCAAACACATCTGGATGTTGCTGTAAAGGTATTGTTTATTTGAGATTAATATTTAAATCGGTAGACTTTGTGTATTAGTAGACTTTGAGTAGAGCTGATTATCCTTCATAATGTAGGTGGGCCTCATCCAATCAGTTGAAGGCCTTAAGAATAAAAAGACTGACCTCCTCTAAGGAAGAAGGAATTCTGTTAGCAAACTGCTTCCAGACTTGAGCTGCAACATCAACGATTCCTGGGGTCTGCAGCCTGCGGGCCTACCCGATAGATGTTAGATTTACCAAGGCTCCACCATCATGTGAGGCAATTTCTTGAATTAAATCCTTCTCTTCTCCCTCTCCCCCCTCCTCTCTCTCGCTTCCTCTCTCTCTCTCTCTCTCTCTCTCTCTTCCTCTCTCCCACTCACCTTCTCTCTCTATACACACACACACACACACACACACACTCACACCACACACCTTTTGGTTCTGTTTCTCTGGGGAACCCTAAGTATGACAGGGAATAAGGATTTCTACTTTACAAAGATATTGTGAGGTCCTCAGGAGAGTACCAGGTACACTAGAAGTGTTCAGTGTCACCCCTAAGAGAACCTTGGTTTCCCCAATGAACAGGATCCGACATCATCAGCCTCCTCACAGCCCGGCAGATGGAAGCGTTCCTGTCCTTATGCAATGTGTGGTGCATTCAGAAGACCTCGGTACAAATCCCAGTGCTACCCAAGCCAGTCACCTCATTGCATGCTGAGGACCTGGCAAAGCTGGAACTGGACCCCAGACCCAGATCCACACCACTCACGTTCTTTCATTGAGTCACCCCACCCTTGGATAGCATCCTGGCCACTTGGAAGATAAAAGCAAGGATCTCAGTCTCCCCAAGGTCTCTGGAAGCAAGTTTACAACCCTCGGGAGGCTACCGCTAGAAACAAACATCTGCCTCCCTTTTTCTCTCCCTGCCTTCACCTAAACCCAGAAGAAGGGGCTGTTCAGGTTATTACCGAACTCAATCCACAGGTCATCTGTAACCAGATCCGCTTGTGACCAGAAATTTTATGGACTCGTGTAATGAGTTTCCTGTGGCTGTTACAGAAAATTACCACAAACTTGGCTTAAAGAAACACAAATGTATAAAATTAAAAAAGAAAGAAAGAAGAAAGAAAGAAAGAAAGAAAGAAAGAAAGAAAGAAAGAAAGAAGCCCCCCACTCTGCCCTTAAAATTAAACACACACACACACACACACACACACACACACACACAAATTTGTTCTCACAGTTCTGGAGGTCAGAAGTCCAGAATCCAAGTGTCAGCAGGGCACTCCAGGTGCTCCCTCCAGAGGATCTAGGGGACAATCCATTTCCTGCCTCCAGGTTCTGGTGACTCCCAGCATTCCCGGGCCAGTGGCCACACTGCTCCAATCTCTGTTCCACCTTTGCATCCCCTTCTCCTCTGTGTATGTGAAATCCTCCTCTGCCTTTCTCCTCTAAGGACACCTGTGATGGCATTTAAAGTCTGCATAACCCAGAATAATCTCCTCATCTCCAGATCCTTAAATGACAGCTGCAAAAACTCTTTTTTCCAAATCATGTAACATTCACACACTTTAGGAATCAGGCCCTGATGTATGGGGGGGGGGGGGTCACTCTTCAACTTCCCACAGCTCAGTTCCCCTGATGCCCTGAGTTCAAAGGAGTTCCCATCATCCTCTGGGTAACAGCAAAAACCAAAGCCCCACTGATCAGGGGAGAGGTTGTCCCGTGGACACCTGAGGGAGCCCACTCCGAGACCGAGGTGGGGTGGGTGGTGAATGGGCATGTTTGCTGTAATGGAGACACCCTAGCCCTGCACAAGACTGACTGCTTGAACACCTTCCAAAAGCTGAGTTTGTATGGAAAGAGACTTGGCTGGGCTCATGCTTTAGGGGGAATGGGTGGAGAGAGAAATGTCAGAGTCGGCCCCAGAAGAAGTTTATACTGGCCCAGGAAATCATCTGGGAAAAACAGTCTCACTACCAGACCACTTAAAAGGAAGACTCGGAGGATCTTTTTTCCCTCATCTGTGGAGTTTTCCATGCCAATGAAAGCGGCTTAAGTTTTCTGCCACGGCAAACTTGTTCTCCCATGTCCAGCCCCTCTCTCAAGAAGGAGAAGACCACCCATCTTCACATCCGCCAGCATGATACTCAGCATGAGAACATGGAGTCCTTGAATTATTGAGCCTGATATCCAGTTTTCCTTTCTCGCGGGAATGGGCGGCAGGCAAGAACACTCCAGACTTGCACTCTCTTTGCTCTGGTCCTCACGCGGACACGTTTGGTCCCTCGTGGACTTGCTTCCTTCTCTATTGCTGTCTCTCTCTCTCTCTTTCTCTCTCTCTCCTCTGTCTCTCTTCTCTCTCTCTTCTCCCATCCACCCCTTTTGTGTAGCAGGAGGCGTGTACACATGTAAAACCATAACCCTCAGAGCCTCACTTCCAAGATGGCTCTTTGGATGGTGCCCACTGCAGATGCGGCCAGCATCCTGGCCATATCCTCTTGGCAGTCGCCATTGCCATAAATGCCAGCCCAACGCCAACTGCCAGCGAGCCCTGGCACACTTGGCCCAAGGGCTGTCTCTGACTGCCAAAGCCCCCTGGAGCCCACCAGGAGTCAATGGTCACACACTCTGGGGGAAAAGGCCCTTGACCAACTGCTGGGGCCTCAGCTCCTCTCTCCTCGGGCAGGGTAACTCCAAGGTCCATGTTCTACACTGGGCCCCAGGGATCCTGGTGGGATTCCACTCTGTCCACAGTGGTACTTACTTGATAATGAACCTTTATCTGGCTGCCTTCCCATCTCTGTCTCACTTCCCCACGCCCTGATTGCTTCCTGTAATCACCTCCCAAAGATACTATTTGCACTCAAATACTTGTCTCAGAGTCTGCTTCTGGGAGAAACCCAAGCCAGGATATCCTCCTGTCATCTATTTGGGACCGCCTGTGTTCCCCACACGCCCACAGGCGTGATGCCTTGGAGGAGTAACTTTCCTATCCGCTAATACAGGTTCACACCCTGAAATCTGGTCTCTTTGGTCACTGGATGAGAAAACGGATGTCACCCGTGTGTCCTTACTATTCTCATCAGACACGGCCATTCCCTCCTGCTTGCTTATTATCTCACCTTTGCACCCTAGTTTAGCTTCTCCCACAACAAACACATACGTGCTTCCTTTCAGAAGCTAGTCCAAGGCTGGCTTATAGTAAACCTCAAGTTTTTCTTGCTATTTTGCTTGTTTCTCTCTCTCTCTCTCTCTCTCTCTTTTTACCTCTCCCTCCCCCCCCCCCTCCCCTTAGAAAAGACTAGCTAATTGCCTCTGGGCAATTTTGCTTGTTTCTCATTTTTTACCCATTTCTCTCTCTGCCCCTTCTGTCCTTCTGTTTCTCTCCCTCCCTCCCCCATTCTCTCCCCAACCCTTTCTCCTTTTCTTCTAAGACTGGTTAATGGCCCCTAGAACAATTCAAGTTGATCACTTGACCTCCTTGCTCTACACTCAAGTCAAATACAGCCAAATGGCTCTCCCAGGGAACCATTTATCATCACTTACCACCACAACACCACTGTCAAATCAAACTGGGCTTCCTGAATCAGCCCTTTCCAAAGCTGTTATTATTTACTTGTTTGGTCTCTGAATTCCTTCCACTTAATTGACATCATTTTAATGCAGACAACCTTTTGAACTGTATCCGGGGTGGCTCGGCCTCATTGACTTGCATGCCATTGCTTCCATCAGTGACAAGACCCCTGTGTCAACTTCACCCCAAAGTTATCTATGACCTCAGTAATTATTGTCCCACTGCTGGGTGTCTCTCCCCATGTGTGGCCATTGACTCCTGGCTAATAGTAATGCTTGCTCATGTGAGTAAAAAACAAAACCAAATATAAAAAAGATATTTCAGCTGTTGGGCATTTAATCCAACTTCCTCAGTGTTATCCCGATAGAACCCAAATTCACAGAAAAAAAACCCTTGACCTGGGTTCTAAAAAGTGAGGTCAGTGTTTAACACAGTCCCTGGTCTTCTGTTCTGTCACGAATTTCTAAATGATTACAAGGTTGGTGGGTGAGGGAAGCCATGAAAGGCAGTGCTCAGTGCCTGGGCTTTAAAATCACACAATCCTGGTTTATATCTTGGTCCTATCTTTTCTGCAGCCTGTGATCCTATGCAAGTAGCTACTCTGAACCTCGGTTTCCTTAACTATAAAGTAGAAATGATAAAATCTACTTTGCAGTGTGGAGTAAAGATTAAAAGAGGTAATGCATATTTTATTTATGGGTCGTCTGTGGAGAAGAGTATTGAAACTTTGACTATCATGGTGGATTTGATGATTCCTTCTTGAAGTTCTGGTAATGCCTGTAGAGAACCTAACACAGTATAGGCATGGAGTCAAGAGTTTATAACCACACATACTTAATAGGAAGGAAGCTAAAGCATCCAAATTTCATCTCTAACAAAATATTCTAAAGCAGGGGTCTATGGGCCAAATGTAGCCTGATACCCATTTTTATATGGCCCGTTTTTTTACATTTAAAAAAAGTGTTACTGGGGCGCCTGGGTGGCACAGTCGGTTAAGCGTCCGACTCAGCCAGGTCACGATCTCACAGTCCGTGAGTTCGAGCCCCGCGTCAGGCTCTGGGCTGATGGCTCAGAGCCTGGAGCCTGTTTCCAATTCTGTGTCTCCCTCTCTCTCTGCCTCCCCCGTTCATGCTCTGTCTCTCTCTGTCCCAAAAATAAATAAACGTTGAAAAAAAAAATTTTTTTAATAAAAAAAGTGTTACTTAAAAAATGAAAAAAAGAATATTTTTGACACATTAAAATTGCATTAAATTCGAATTTCAATGTCCATAAGCAAAATTTTATTAGAACTCAGCCATCCGCATTCACTTACATGTTTGTCTGTGTTTGACTGCTTTCACACTGCAAAGGGTCACCTCAGCAGAGACCATATGGGCCACAAAGTCTAAAATGTTTTCTATTTGGTCCTCTATAGAAAAAGTTTTCTAACCCCTGATCTAGATCAACATTTTATTTCAAGAACATCTTCAAGTTATCTCAGCGTTAATGAAAGTCTATTAGCTGGGCCAATCATAAAGCAAGATGCTGGCATAACTCAACCTTCTACCCTGCACTGGTGCCCAATCCCCAGTTCCACATGCTGTGGCCAATCCCACCGTTGACTTAAGGACAGCAATGTGAAGAGGCACCAAGTAAGAAAAGAGATCTCAAGACCTAAATTAGACTAGAAAATGTGTCTTTGATATTCCAGATCTTTCAAAAGCCTGGTCCATTTTCATTTCTTTACCTCTGCATTGTTTATCGAGTGCTATCCCCCAGCTGCCACTTAAATACATCGGTCTCTTTGAATCTTCTCAATAGCTCTGTGAGTTTCAGTATCATTATCCCTATCTTACGGGTGAGTAGCTGAGACGGAGAGAGGTAAACAATATGCCCAGGGTCACCAGCTAAGAAGTATAGAGGGAAGGCTTTAAGATAGGGGGTTTTTTCTGGCTTCAAGAGCCCTTGGTCCTATCCAATACACTCTGCTACCTCACATATGAATTTCATTCTAAGAAATGGAAGAGAAAAGCATAAAGATTTTAAGGTGAAGTCTGAGCTCTCATCCGTTTTTCACTTAACCAAGTGTTTGGAGCGGGATGCAATGCCATGGTTGTGGGGTCTTTAGTACGGTTGGGTAATCACACCTGACGGTAAATTACTTGACTGGATCTCTATTTCACATCTGCCAGTGTGCACCATATGTCCCAGGATGTCCAGGGACTAACTTCTCAACACTTGGGATTTGGAAACTTACTCCTAATAGTGAGTGGCTCAATGACCCTCCAAATTGGACTGTGATGTGACTTTTGCCCTAGAGATACCACCACACAGCGAAAAGCATCACCAAGCCCAGACTGCCATGTAGCAACTTCGGGTTGGGTGAGAGGGCCTGTTACAGACAATCACCCTGCCAACAAGCTGTGCTGACCTGGCTGTCCGCTTGGTCAGACCCCTGTGCCGCCGGCCTGAGAACTTAGGAAGCTTGTCTATTATAGGGGATGGGTGGGCCAAGAGGAGGGGACAGAGGGATCTTTCCAACATTCCTACAAAGAATCCAAAATGAGATACTGGGCTTTAAAAAGAAAATTGTTGTTTTTGGATAACAACTTAAAGCAAGAGTCCGAGTCCTTAGGACATCCTGATAAGAATTCTGTCTGGAAACACTGAAAGTCATCTTCTATTACAAACACTCCAAAAAATACATCTGAAAGCTCTGTGTAAAATTATGAACAGCATATTTTAATGTTATAAAACGCATCAAACATTTAAAAAAATGAAGTCTAGAACTAGATATTAGGGGAGGGTTTAATCTATTTTTAAAATAATTAGCATAAAATATATTTCAAACACAAATATCAAAAAAGACCCCCAAAAACAAACAAACAAAAAACCCTACAGAACAAATAATTAACTATAGTGAATAGTTAGAGGTTGCTAGTCAATGCCTTACAGTCAGTGTGAGGTTCTATCACGGACCAGGTTGAGGATAAACAGTTTCCTTTAGTGAGGCTTTTTTATAGCTGAGACCAAGCTGACAGAGAGCAGAGAGACTCAAAGGAGGGAGGATCCAGGGAGTCCAGAACCTGGGAAACCAAGAAGAAAAATAGGAGGGCACAAATGGCAGGTGCATCCAAAAAACAAAGCACAGCCCCCACTCCTATAAATGGTTTATGGGCATTCATTTATCTGTCCCACATGCGCACTCACTCTCTTCCCCCCAACATCACCCCATTATAGGCCTTTTCAAATTCTATATGGACTTGAGTCACTCAAACCATTTGTCTCCAATTAAGTAATTTTTAAAAAACACGGCGATTATTGCCAACACCCACTTCCTGCTATCTGCTATGCATTGGTATCATGCTGTCCTAGCACAGCTCCAACTATTTGAGCCATAGTTGGCCCATGATGAGGGTACACTTTGGCTCTTCTGGGTGCAACATGACACATAATTTCCACTGGGAAAGCAAGTCAGTGGTGGGAGAAGAAGTTGTAAGCCCAGATGATGCTCCTGAATGTATCTGGCAGCTCTGGACATAGAAGACTGGGCAGCCAGGACGTGATGAGGAGTCCTAGTGTGGGGTGGAGTGCTGGAATGATGCATCTCCCCCCACACAATTAGATCACAAAGCTCAGGATGATTAAATATGCTGCACCTGAAGGCAATTCTCCAATGCCAGGAATGAGTTATTCAGCCATTCTCAATAACTCATACTACTTACCACCCATTCCTGAGCAGATATGTTCCAAAGCCATGCTCTGCAGAAGCTGTGCAAAGATAAGGAAGAGTGCCACGTTGTATTTGCAGGTGCTCAGCAAATGTCTGTTGGATGGATGGATGGATGGATGGATGAAATAATGAATGAATGAAGTCCTGCTTTCAATGTTTTCACACTCCAATAGAGGAGACATAAGCATGGAAAAAGTAGTGCTACAATGAAGGTACAAACTGGGAACCATACTGAACCAAAGGAGTGACTGATTACTTCTACTTGAGTGGGTCAAGGGGCATTGGGTTTGAATCTGAAAAAATGAGTAGAGGTTTTCCAGTCATAACCCAAGCAGAGAAAATAATATGTGCAAAAGTATAGAGGTGTAAAATGGGATGATGCACTTGGGGAACTGTAGTTGTTCAATATGGCTGGAGAGGTCAGGGTGCCTGGATGGCTCAGTCGGTTGAGCGTCTGACTTTGGCTCAGATCACAATCTCATGGTTCATGAGTTCGAGCCCCGCGTTGGGCTCTGTGCTGACAGCCCAGAGCCTGGAGCCTGCTTCGGATTCTGTGTCTCCCTCTCTCTCTCTGCCCATCCCCTGCTCACACTCTGTCTCTCTGTCTCTCTCTCTCTCTCTCTGTCTCTCTCACACAAATAAATAAACATTAAGAAAAAAATTTTTTTTTTACATATGGCTGGAGAGGTGAGTGTGGTCATTGGGATTTAGAGAGTGTCAAGAGTGAGAAGTTAGGGATTAAGTCATGGAAGGCTTTCTGTGCTATCCCAAGTAGTATGAACTACCAGAATGAGAAATGGAATTCAGGCAGAACCTTCCAGTAAGGTTTGAGTAGGCACACATCCAAACACCCCTGTCATTCCAGAACAAAAGAATGTCATGACTGAGCTGCCAGTACCCTCAGGGGGCTCAAAAGTGGGTGCACTCACCTGTCCACTGGCTCCGCCTTTGCCACCGGAAGGTCTGTGTGCAGTGATGGTTACTGCCACGCTGTTTCTTCATGCTGGCTCCACATTTCCTCTCATATTCAGTCTTGCCTCAAGACACAGGCCAAACGGAAATAAGCTGCCACGGTTGGCCCCTTTCCCAGAGAAATTATATTTAGCCCCCCAAAGCAGCAGGCTTCAAAACGGTGTGGTCATCTGAGCTAAAAATGGCCATCCAGAAGGAGCTTGATGTAAAAGTGATCCAGGGCTGAGGAACAGGCCACTTTGAGTAAACGATTATCGTGTGCTTCAAGGGGTCCTGTTCTCCGGCACTCATGGGCTGGGCCAAGTTAAAACAGATGGGCACGTGACACTATACCATCAGAAGCAACTATAAACGGGGCTTTTCTGTATGGCCCCAGGCCCAGAGCCAAGGCTGGCCAGGGCAAATGTTGCCAGGCTCCAAAACTGAGCCTCTGAACACAGATAGCATTTACTGTGTCATAATATCAAAGGCCTTTTAGAACAAATGACATGAACAGGCATCATAGAATGGGAGTAATAAAAATGGCAAGCATGTGTTTTTTAAAGTTCAACCATGGCAAGGAAATGAAATATAAAATGATACCATTTTTCAAAAAATGTTTTTTCAATAATTATAGACAAGGTTAGTGAAGGTTTGGGAAATAGGTACTCTCACACAGTGCTAGAAGGAATATAAATTGGTTCACCTCTTCAGAGTTTTGTCTTTGGGAAAGAGCACTTTGACCGTGGGAGTCAGAATGGATTGGAAGGAGCAAACTCAAAGCAAGGAGACCACTTGAGGACAGGGCACCAGGCAGAGGGGAGAGTGACCTGGGTGTGGTAGCAACAGGGTGGAGTAATTAAACCAAGTGAACAGTCAGAATTCACAAGTCTCGGGAATTGATTGGACTGAATAACTGGGCAGACCATGGCCTTCACTAGAGTAACAGTCATCACCTTTATCACCATCACTAACCTTCATAGATCACTGAGTGTGGGGAAGGCACTGTTCTGAGCACTTTACAAGTCATAATCCATTTAATCCTCAGGACGGCTCTCTGAGGTAGGTGCTGTTCTTGTCCCCCTATGACAGATAAGGAAACTGAGGCACAGGAGTTGAAAACTGCCCAGGGTTCATACACTGAGATTATTCTCCTCACCTTTGTTTATGATAGTGTAAAAAATGGAAATAACTTCAAAATATAGTGCTAGTGGATTGAGTATATAAATGGTGGTAACTGCCATATGGTCAAATGTTATGTTTTAGAAGAATATTTGATAAAGGGAAAAAGACATACAACATAAGTGGGGGAAAGATCAGTTACAGTTTTCTGGGGGGAAATATATATATAAGGTTCCCATTATCTGATGGGAAAAGGCCACTTAAAGTGAATCCACTTAGATCATAAACAAGTGTTACGAAATGAATAGCAAGAAAAGAATCGATTAGAGTTGTATCTGAAAAGTTAAGCCAAAAGGTATAAAATTTTATTTTCTCTTGTATTTAACACTATATAGGTTATAACTAAAATTTTGAGCTAATTCTTGGAACCCAGACTGAAAGGAGGGTTGGATATATTCTTTCTGACAAATTACACGCTGGCGACTTGAGTCCCCCCCCTCCCAGGCAGAGACAGAGTCAAGGACCCCTGTGCTGCTCCCTGTTTCAGGGAAACATCAGGGAAGCATGGCTGAGCGACCGCAAAGAGAAAGGCAAGGTAGGGATGCAATATAGGGTGCATTGTCAAAGTCACTCCCGAGGGCAACTGGGACATAATCTCACCGACCTCGGCAACCTTCTGAGGATGGCAGAGAAGGCATCTCAGAGTGGCTCCGGGCACCGACCGTGAGGACTACTTCTCTGTCAGCTCCTTGCTCCACTTGGCTTGTGGGTTGTTCCTGTGTTGTTCCCAGTGCTCTGGGCTACTTGTGTCTATTGGAAGATCAACACTGGGTCTACGGCATCAGAGAAGCCCAGCAAGTAAGGCAGGGATGGGAGCCATCAATGTGAAAGCTCCATCCTGAAGCCCTGGCTGCAGTCAAGGTGAGGCCAGGAGCACGTGAGTCTGGCAGTCAGAGGTGCCCAACGTGACAGCACAGCACAAAAGCATTCTCCTCTGAATTATAGCACAATCATAATGGAGCTTTTGCAAAGCATTGCATAGACATTTGAGGTCATCGTCATTTTCCCCAAAGGCCTTTTTTATCCTTTAATATTCTACGTTTTAAACCACCTTCCATAACCTCCTCTTGCTAAGTTTCCCTTCTTTCATTGTTAACTGACCTGATCCTACCAAACAACATTTGTCGATAGCTTTGTATGGGATTCCAGCAATTCTCCAACAATGTTTTTATCAGTGTCACAAAACGATGCACCTTTCCCAAAATTTGGGATTTCTATTTGTAGCGAACTTGCAACGTATTTCCAATGAGTAGAGAGCACAGCCACCAAGTGACAATATCCTCAGAGGGCACAGCCTCCTCTTCTGTGTCTGCAAAGAGAGAGGGGGTTACCCCAACACCCTGGAGAGTTGAACCTGACTCAACTGAGCCTCCGTAAGATGAACAAGATCACAGAACTTTATTCACAGGTGCCTGAAATGTAGATAAATGGGCCTTTACATAGGAAGAAAGACACAAACGTCCCACCACTAAAATCCTGGGTACAGCCAGCACCCCGTGACACATATTGTCCCAAGCTGCAGCTCCTGCCTGCGTTCTTACCCCCGAGGTATGCGGCTGCGTGTGCTGCTGTGTGGGGAGAACATACAGGTGGCTGGGAGGTGGGGGAAGGTGTGAGGAAGTATTCTCCAAAAATCATAACTGGAGGCAAGAATGCAATGACACAGGGGAGTGACAGGATCCGCGTAAGACAGGAGCTTTTTTCAAGAGTGATGTTGTGAAATCTGAACAGCCTCGGAGCTCGGGCGTCCAGGGCTCAGCGGGTATTTGTTTCATAACCCGAGACCAAAAGCGTTCGGCTGAGCTGGGCTGTAATTGAGTGCCACCAGGGGTGCTGCCAGCAGCTCATCAAACAAAAGCACCAAAAGCTTCTCTTTGAGCCGGAAAGGCACAGGTGGAATCCGCAGGGCCTTGGCCCCACTGGAAACAGAGCTTCGTCTGTGGGGGGGGCGGTGGTAAAGGGCTGTGATTACCAGCTGATCCGACCCAGGCAGGGTTGTTCCAGGGCAAAGGGAAGCCACTGCCAAGGGAACTGATGCCAGAGTGCTACACAAGTGGGTGGGCACTGCCTGCTTTTGTTGACGTGGCCCTTCTGGCTGCCAGCTCCCTTCCCACCACCGCGGCTGGGAAGCAACTCACCGACACACGCACGTCCAAGGCCTGGCAGGCCAGCCCCGCTTCCCGGCAGAAGATAGCAGCATTCAGGCACAGCTGGAGGGTCACCTCTTCACTACCAAATGATGGGGAACCACCAGCCTTGTTCAAAGCAGCAGCCAAGCCCATGTTCGCCTGGGGAAGATTGTAGCACACAGCTCAGAGAGGTTAAGGAATGAGCACAAAGCAGCCTAGCAAGCATCACAGTGGGGATTTCGATGCAGGTTGCCAGTCACTAGGGCAGACTGTGCCCTTTCTGCCCTATCTGCTGTCCCTTTGAGGAATGGAGCAGCATTTCTCATTGGGGACGTTGTTGTGACTCAGGCACAACAATTTGCTCTTAATCGTACTGCCCACCCATTAGCATTCTGACCCACATCCCAAGTAGGTAGCATTCTCCAGCTCAAACCACTCCACACATTTCCAACACCCCCACATGGCCCTCTTGAAAACTACCTGACAGAGACCCAGAGAGTCAGAATGCTTCATCTGGGAGCCCAGCTCTGAGTCTCCCCTCCTGTCACATGACCCACACATCCATCGATGGGGCCTCCAGGTGGTGGTGGGAGCTGAATCAGGAAAATTCTCATTCTCTTTGTGTCTGTCCTGAAATCTAACAAGGGACTGAATATATGTATAACCCAGAGGACTCTCATCCCTACTTCTCTCTGGGCATCCCCGAGAGCCTGATCAGTGATTGACAAAATTGAGAAAGCAGTGAAATTTATTTTGGGTTCCCTCCTGCTTCCCATTTGTTGCTTCTCTCCTAGATCCCACAGGGCACCGTTCTCTGCCCAGTGCCCCCTGCCATCTTACCCACCTCTACTTCCCCATAATCTTCCTGTCCACCTACACCATCCAATCCATATGCTCTCAGTGTCCTTAGCACAGCCTCCTTCTGAGGCAAACACTAATGAATTCTGTCAGTTGAACCAGTGAAACTGATGAAGTCTGTTGCCTCTCCCAGAAGCATTTGTGATTCAAAAACTTATTAACCTCATGACCTTATTGAAAAATGGGCCCCTTGATGAATAGACATTTTTCCAAAGAAGGTATGCAAATCGTCAACAAGCATACGAAAACCTGCTCAGCACCACTAATCATTGGGGAAATGCAAATCAAAACCACAGTGAGTTACCACCTCACACTCATTAGGATAGCTACCATCAAAAAGCATAAAATAACAAATGTGGGGACTATGTGGAAAAATTAGACCTTTGTGCCAGCGAGAATGCAAAATGGCACAGCCCCCGTGAAAAACAATATGGTGTTTCTGAAAAGAATTAAAAATAGAATATCATATGATCCGCAATTCCACTTCTAGGTATCTATGTAAAAAAAAAAAATGAAGCAGGGTCTCAAAAAGATAATTGTGCATCCATGTTTAGAGGAAACTTATTCACAGTGACCAAAAGATGGAAACAACCCAAGTGTCCATTAACATCCACGAATGAATGGATAAACAAAATGTGGTATGTCCATACAATGGAATATTATTCAGCCTTGAAGGAAATTCTGAAACATCCTACATCATTGAATCTTAAGGACATTATGCTAAGTGAAATAATCCAGTCACAGGACAAATACTATCTGGTTTCACTTA